>NC_089539.1:21264661-21864661 GCF_963924715.1 Thunnus thynnus | reverse complement strand
TAGATGGCGCCAGCCTGCAGTGCAAGATATCCAACCGAAAGGAGCCGACTTTTAAACCATTTTCTACACACTCTCTTCCCCCCCTTTTTTTTTCTTTTTCTTCCCTCCTTTCAGTGATTCATCCATCCCTGACAAAGCCTTGGTGCTACTGTTACACGCCCAGGGCACAACTCTTGTCTGGCCTCATTAAAAGATCAAGACAAATCTTAGCAACAGTTAATAAATCTTCAGGGCAAAGATCTCTCTTTACTCCACCATGCGAGTTCATCTGTTATGCTCTTTGGTCCTCTTTTAGAAGTCTGTGAAAAAAAAAAATATAACAGAGAGGCGCAACAAAGAGTCCATTGCCGTGGTAGATCGTAGTTTCAGAGAGGAGGGGGGGTGGGGGGAGGGAAGGCGGGAGGAGGGGGGGGGTTTATCGACTGATTTTTGACTCACCGGCCATCTGCTGGATCCCGCTGAAGGCTCCTAGGTTACTGGAGGAGGTTGCCTGCTGAAGCAACTGATGAAAAGAAAAAGAAAGAGAGAAGAGAGAGGAGAGACAGAAGAACAAGGAAGGAGAAACAATGTGAGCCGGGCGGATAACGGAAAAAAGCTTAATACATGTCTATAAAAATGCTACACGGAGAAGCTAAACCTCGTAATGAGCGATTTAGCAATGTGGTCTTTGCATCAGTGCTCGATGAGTAAATGAGCTGTTAATATAGTTTGATCTCTCCTCTAAGCGAGCACTGTTTGTATTCCGCCATAATTCTCCCAGACAAGTTGAGCATGAAAGCTCTAATCTAGCTGACTAATTAGATTCCAAAACAAAAGTGGAATACTGATGCTGTCAAAAAACTCATCCTTCAAAGACTTGAATTAACAGCAAATTAACATCTTGTTTCTATTGTGTTTGTGATTTTTTTTTTACCCCCCCCCCCCCCCCCCCCCCCCCCCCCCCCCCTAGAATAGAGCTTAATCTTTTCAAAACAGTGAGAAAGAGGATTGAAAGAGCAGAAAAATATGGGAAACCAATTCACAAAACACTTTTTATCTCCAGTTTTTGTTTTTTTTTTTCCCTCCAAAAAAAAATAAATCAATATCCAGTAAAGGAAGGAACTCTGTTCTCCCTCATTTAAAAAGACAGGTGCAAATTGCACTCAGGATCAAACAAATAGACTTTTAAGATGTGTGTATTTTAAGGGAGGGGAGGGGGAGTTTGGGTTGGGGGGGGGGGGGGCGATTAATTTAGAAACTGAAGAGGAGGGTTAGTAAATGAGTCGAGGGGGTTAGCGCCAAAAAAACTTTTCGAGGGAGGAGTCCGGAGAGTGACGAGGATCTCCAGGAGAGAGAGAATGAGGTTTCTGAAACTTATTAAAACTATTTTTTTTTTTTAAAAATCAAACAAACGAGCGTCTCGGATGCGGCGCAGAGATGAGTAGACTCTCAGGGGCTCCGTACCGGGCTCAAACCAAATAACTTTTTTTTTTTTTGGTTTAATATCACAGAAAAGACCTGCGAAAATTTTCACAATTAGTGAATATGTTGGAAATATATTCACTCATTATTATTGTCTCCAAATATATGCAGAATAATAGAGGAGTCCAATGAGAGTAAAGCAACCCCGTCTCCCACAAATTATGTTTATATAATAGTTCTGCCTTGAAGGAGAAGTAATTGTTGCAGGATTATGTTGAGCTTTCAGTCCACACAGTGCTACGTTATTACACTGCAAAGAAGTCATGGAGGTGGTTTGTGTGCAAAGTGCAGGACTACAACTACAACTACAACACTTTGGTTAATATTAGAGCAAGATTGTGGTTTTGGTTTAATAACTAAATGCTCTAAATTGCTTAAAAATAACCATAAAAACATTAATAATGGTTTAGTTGCTTTGTATTATAGAGAAAACAACTAACATCTGTCAGTAATATGTGACATTTTGAGTCTTTCCTCATTATGTTGCTAAATAACCTTAATAATATATGTAATATTTATAAAAAATAAGGTGAATATGAGAGTTTATGATCCGACGCACCTGCACATGAGACTTTCTGCAGCCAAATTGTATTCATCATTTCTAGGAGACAAGGTTTGGATAAAGATATCAAGATATTTTTTTTTTTCCTGATATAACAAGCCAAAAAAACATAAATTTTTATTTTTGAAGTTGTGTTTTGGCTTTTTTCCCTCAGTTTTCTGATAGTTGTCTGATCAAAAACAGGAGAAACAAAACATGAGACATTCTGTGATTATTGTAGATTACAGTTTGACGTCTGTAGAACAGACATGTCTTCAAATTCAATACTAAATTTAAAAAACAACACAGAAATCTCTCCTTAATTCATCCTTGCATCGGCAGATTCATCGCTATTATTTTGCATGGAAGTTTTTAGACTTCCAAAACTGTATCCTTGCAATTTTTTGAGATATTGAACATAAACTAATATCTTCCGGCGGCGACGTCGCACCCCAAATTCAGAGACCTCATTTTCTCACAATACCACAATCCAAAGAGGAAGATGAGGGAGAGGAGCAACAGCAGGGCTAAAGGAGGAATATGAAGAAAATGAAAGGATGGAAGAAGAGACTATGAGAGTATTTGGGGATTTTTTTTTTTTTCAGGTTGGGTGTTTTCGGTGGGGGGCACTGACTGCGGCGGCGCTGGCCATGGGGCTGCAGTAAGGGGTGGTGGAGGAGGAGGTGATGGTGGAGGTGGGCGACGCGGCGGCTCTCCTTACAGCCAGATACTGCGGAGTGAGGCCGCCCAGGCCCGTCAGGCTCCCCCAGGTGGTCGCACTGTTGAGCTGCTGCATCTGCTGCGCCAGCTGCTGCTGCAGACGCCGCTGCTCCTTGTCCTTCTGCGTGTCGGCGAACTTCACCACGATGGGAGACGAGCAGCCCTGCAGGAGGGGGGGGGAGGAAGAGGAGGAGGGGAGAGGGAGAAATAGATGGAGAAGAGAAGAGGAAATGAGACAAAAAAGAGAGGAGAGGTGAAAGAAAAAGGAAAAGGAAGAGGAGGAGATGAGAGGAGGGGAGCAAAGAAGAAGAAACCAGGAAGAGGAAAAGATAAAAAATGGGATGAGAGAGGAGAGAAAAGGAGAAGAAGAAGAAGAGAAAAGAGGAAAAGGGAGAAAAGGAGAGTTAGAGAAGCTGTTTTTTGCTTATTCAGTCACTAAATGTACATAAACACACTCTTAAAACTTAAAAATAATGGCTTTATATGATGATAGCAGGTGGAAAACACACATATACATAAAAAATGATTAAAGCACTTTAAGCGTATAATAAAGTTCATCCACAAAGGCTGAAAAACGCACGTTTTTGTATTAACAAACTTTTTTCTTCGGCAAAGAAAGACTAAAATCTACTCTCAATTAAAACTGCTTTGTAAAATTCTCTCTCACATACACACACACAGTGACACAGGACACACACACACACACACACACACACATATACAGAGTCACACAGGAAACTTGACTCTAAAGCCAGTGGGCTTTCTTCTTTTCCCCCACAAGGGCTCAGTTATCTCCGAGTCCAGAACGGTTTCACCAGAAACAGATTTCCCGAGTTCTCCAACTATTTCATCATCTCATATAAAGAGAGACTTGATGTGTGTGTGTGTGTGTGTGTGTTAGTGTGTTAGTGTGTGTGTGAAAGAGAGAAAGAGAGAGAAAGACAGAAGAGAAAGATGAGAGAGAGAGAAAGAGAGAGAGAGAGATTGGGATGACCAAAAAGAGAGAGGTTGAGAGGGCAAGAGGAAAGATTTAGAGATTTGGACGATCATAAGAGGTGTGTCTAATTGACTAAATTTCTATTCCACAGAGTTGCACTTTGTGTGTGTGTGTGTGTGTGTGTGTGTGTGCGTGAGACATGAATGAACTGAGTCAAGGTAGGTATCATATTGGACATCCAGGACACACACTTACTAACAACTACAACATGAAAGAAAAAAAAATAAAATAAAAAAAAATCTCCTGATGGAAGTTGCAACAACAGCTGAAACACTGCAAAGCTGAAACAGTTTATAATCTATCACACCACACCGTTACTCACACACTGCAATCAAAGCCTAACTAGGGGCAAATCCGTTTCGAAAAAAGAAAGGCAATCTGCCAGAGGAGAATAAGAACCTTTTGATTGAAACATTTAGTTTGAGGCACGATCAGCACTCAGCAGGGGAGGGAAGGGATTTGGCTACTTTGCAGCTAGAGCGACACAAAGAGTGTGTGACTGCGGGTGAAGTGTGAAAATGTGTAGAGGTGCATGTATGAGGTGTAAAAGTGTTGTGAGAGATCAGTGCAAACACTGTAAAAAAAAAATCTAACAATTAGTTCACTGAAATCAACTTTATCTTTTAGTATTAACTCACTGCAATTAGACAAGCTATGAATGCAAAACTCTTTCAGAGCTCATAGTAACGATCAAAAATGTTGATTGCTAATTAGCATATTTCCCAGCTTCTTGTTCAATGTTTGGTTGTACTAAAAGACTCTCTAAGGAGTTGGATGTTAAGTTTTTTTCTAGTAAGTACATTTTTTAAGTACATATTTTTCACTAGCGACAGTTAGCATTAGCTTTAGCATTATCACCATTAACCATACACTGTAAATGACCAAGCTAGCAAGCTAGACCAAGCTAGCAGCTAGCCACTAGTGATTACTTTTTTGATAGATTAATACTTTCATTCATAAAATGTCAAAAGTAGTAAAAAAAAGAAAGCCTGCTAAAAGTTACCAGAGCCTAAGGTGAGCCCAAGATATAAAATAAAGTTACAAATCCTCACCTTTGACAAGCCTGAACCAAAGAAAAACTATGCTGTAATCCCAGATTCACAGACTATAGCCTTAGCGGTCGCTATTTTAGTGTGTTTACAGTTCATGAAAGTTAAATGTAACATTTTGATCACCTAAAAAAGTCTTGTTCAGCATTTGGTTGTACTAAAAGGCCCTCTAAGTACATTTTTTAAGTACATATTTTTCGCTAGCGAAAATGAGCATTAGCTTTAGCATTAACACCATTAACCATACACTGTGAATGTACCGTGTGCTAACCAAGCTAGCAGCTAGCCGCTAGCGTTGTTGTCAGCTCCACCCTCTCATCTAAATATGGTCACTTCTGGCTCCAAAAATCCAAGATGGCGACAGTCAAAATTCAAACTCAAGTCCACAAACCAATGGGTGACGTCACCGTGGCTACGTCCATTATTTTTTTTACAGATTACGGTTAATCCCACCGCCAGATTGAAATATTTTGCGCCAAAATATCTACAACTCCAAATATATTAATGTTAATGGAAATTTTACAGTGTCAAAATCCATGAAATTTACATGATTAACACTTAATGCTATTGGTACATTTTTTGATAGTAGGCTACTAATGTATTTGCTATGTTTTGATATACAGGAAATTCATATTGTGTAAAACCATTTTTTCTCATGAAAGATGTAGTACAACATTTACAGTATACTATCACTAACATGCCAAATAATGGTATTTCCGGCTTTCTAGCCTTAATAATCATGGAAATTAGAATATTGAATTCCTAGCTAAGATATGCAGTGACAATGCCAAAGGTGTTTAAATAAAGGGAGTGAGAATAGCCTGAGGTTCAGCCAATTTGACATTAGAGCAACTACTACATCAGTTGATGTAGAATTTTAAGACAACCTGGTCACTCATTTTTTAAAACTGAAACAACTTAATGTTTTTAACAGTGTACCTGTACGCTTATATGTGTGTTTTACTGTGTGTGTGTGACCAAACAACCACTCCTCTGTGGGCCAGGGATCGACTTTGTCAGCTGAATGAGCATGTCTGCTGTCTGACGGCAGCTCGGCCATATTTACTCCGTCTCTCCACCAGTCATTTTCCCTCTTTATTCTGGCCGCCGACAGATAAAAGAGAGGAGACGATGGGAGAATTGCATTCGGAGGGAGAGTGTCAGTCTAGGGCCTCGCCGCTGCAGTCGATTCCCCTTGAGACAGGAGCTCCCTATCTCTCTCTGCTAAATATCTCATTACTCCAGCTGACACCCAGTGAGCAGGGGGGAAACGTAGCCCAGAATGAGAGTCCTGCCCTGGGAGAGGGGCCGAGGGCCAGGGGCCTCTACGCCTGCCGCTGGTGGTTCTCCCTGAAAACTGGCTGTGCTTTAAAGCAGCATACTGAGTGTTTTTATGCGACTGGCCCGCTGGTCAACTTTGCCATTAAATGATGAGAACATGTGGCAGGGAAGTGGCAGCTTCTGCCATCTGTTGCTTTCGCTCAAAGAAACAAATCACCATTGATTTTACTTCAGGGGGATTTTTAATATTTCATCATAGATTAGTAATAGCTTGAACTTTTATATATCAAACAATGTCCGACTGTTGTGCTAATGAGCCAATGAGTACGATGAAACAAAAGAACATCACTGTCCGGGAAAACCATGCATCACTACATTGGAATTTTTTTGCACAATGAATGAAACCCCATTTTTACAGTATATATAGTCTGCATTTCTTTCAGCAATAGCAATTAAAGGTCTAGTGTGTAGAATTTAGTGGCATCTAGAGGAATGGACTTGGCAGAAATGGAATATAATATTCATAAGTATGTTTTAATTAGTGTATAACCTCATGAAAATAAGAATTATTTTGTTTTCATTACCTTAGAATGAGCCCTCTATGTCTACATAGGGAGCAATTCCTTTTCCACGGAGTACGCCATGTTGCACCGCCATGTTTCTATAGTCACCCAGAACACATAAACTAAACACTGGCTCTAGAGAGGACCTTTCCTGTATGCTTGGAAGGGCAAGGGGGGTTATCAAGTCGTTGCAATCTGCAACCTCACCACTAGATGCCACTAAATCTTACACAGTGGACCTGTAAATGTATTTACAGTCTGTAATTACTCATCTATACACTGGTTTTTATTGCGAGTGGCGGAGTCCGCCGTTCCCACACTGGACTCAGATTACCTTCACATGCATGAGGGATTCTCAGGCGACGTGTAATCCAGTGGCTCGCAACACTACACTAACACTAACATTAACACTACACTTGCGACCCATGCGTGACTGTAGGACACAAAAATTTATGAGCAATTTGCGAGTGGAAATCATTTGTGAAAAGCGGTACCGGCAGCCTTTGTGATCGGCATGTAAGCAGTGCTTGCAAATTGCTTTTTAAAAACAAGCCCCATGGTGATTTCTTTGATATTAGCCTCATTATTTCCTGTTCACTTTCATACCGCCATATCAGAGCTGTGTTAAGTTGCCGCTAATGCAAACCAAACACTTCCTGCTGCTGCTGCTGTTTCACACTAAAAGCATTCGACTGGCAAAAAAACACAGGGTGGATTTTACTGTGAAGCGCTAACAGGAAACACTATGTATTTTACACTGAGGTTAGCACTGATAGTGATCGCTCCTCAAAAACGCATCTACAAAACAAGACAACTGTAATTTTCTGCATTTTTTTTGTCATTGGATCAATTTTAATGCAAAGAGTAATGGAGCTGGGGGCAATTACACCCACAATTACACACAAAATACGCTAAATTTATTAATAAAGAGCAACTAGTGTTATCCAACATGAGAAAACTTATTTATAGAGTAAAAAACTGTTGCTATTTTGTCTTAAATGCTCTTTGGATTCATATATTGTTGCAATAACATGTCTTTAACTCAGTGTTGGTGGTGCAGCATTGATGTATTTTTAAAAGTATTTCAGGAGAGATTTTTAGCTGCAGACAGTCTCCCAACTTTCACATCTTAAGAAAAAAAAAAAAAAAAAAAAAGCGCTTGGAGTCTCACAGGAAGCTTTCTCTCCAGGAGACGTTTCTACAGGGAAAACACTCCTCTCTGAAATGTTATTTTTGCCTGTTTTGTACAATTTTCAGACAAGTCTCCGACACTAAAAATGCCACACCTTTATACATTTCTTCTTCTTCTACAGCACATACGATCAAGTTTGGATCATCAAAGACTGACATATGGTTGATTTTGGTTTCATTTAGCAGGTAAATTGTCCCCTTTTAAAACCTTCTTCCCTGCAGTGCATATTACATATTTCATCTGTGTTGTATGTCTACTGTGTTATAAGTCAAATTGTGTGATGATGAGGTATGTTTGATGATATCCTGACATCACCCTGCACCTGTGACTGACAGATGGGTCCGTGTAGGCCGACCTGACTGACAACCTATAGTCTGAAAATGATGCTGCAGACAGAAAAAATAAGCACCTGGCATAATTATGGTATCTAAATTTACAATTATGTAATTACACCATATGGAACATTCGTCATGCTGTGAAAATACACCTCAGCACCTGCCTTAGGCTGTGATTTTTACCTCGCCTTACAAAAAAAAAAACCCGTCAAACTTTTGTCTGAGACAGAAGTTACAGACTTGACTTAACCGGGAGTTCAATCGGTTAATAACCCTGACTCCGCTCCTCGAAGCCAACTGTCTGAGACAAGCGTGAAGAGAACATTACACATCGCTTCCCATCTTTCCCAAAATGCTTCACACGCACACACACACACGCAAACTGAACTTATAAGCTCCGGTCTGTTTACCTTGGAAATCAATCTCTCATAGATTTTATGTGCTCTGAAGCATCCCTATCTCGTCTATTTATCACTCACGTAGCCTTTAAATGTCAAAGCATGTGATATATTCAACTACTAATAGCAAAACACAAGACTCTGAGGGAGTTTTGCACGCCAAATCCAAGTTCTCGGTACAGGTTTTTAAAAGTCTGTCGTCCGTGAAACACGTTACGCACAAAAGACTTGCATGATGAGTCTACCGAGTCAAGAGAGGAACATCAATCTTAGGAAACATTTGTCTCCACTTTACAATTTACTGATCTCATTTTAATCCTTAAATTTGCTGTTAAGTTCAACGACAGGTCTTCATCCTTATTTTTGTTTTCCGTCTTACTCTATTTTACTCATTTTATGCCACTTACATACTCGTAAAGCACTTTGAATGTGCTACTGTATATGAAATGTGATAATATGCTTCAGCTTACTTTTTGATCCCAGTTTTATACGCTACATACAACTGACTTGCAAAGGCTTTAAGTCAGACTGACTATGACTCCCTTTGTTTATGCAGCTGTGTCAGACTAGGTAGTCCACTTATCAGAAGGTCAGCGGTTCGATCCCCATCTCCTCCAGTCCGCATGTCGGAGCGTCCTTGAGCAAGATACCGAACCCCTAAATTGCTCCAGCGTCTGTGCCATCAGTGTGTGTGAGTGTGAGTGTGTGAATGGGTGAGTGAGCATTAGAAACATTGTAAAGTGCTTTAGATAAAAGGCGCTGTATCGCTCCTGATGAGCGCGTTGGCCTTGCACGGCCTCGCATTCAACGTATGAATTTGTGCGTGAATGGGTGAATGTCGGCATGTGTTGTAAAGCTCTTTGAGTGGTCGGTAGACTATAAAAGCGCTATATAAATACAGTCCATTTACCATTTTTCCATTTAAAAACATATGGGATCGGGCCAGCTTTATATGGGTTTCAGCTCCTGATTAACCTAATCTAATATTTTCTTGCCACTATCAGTTGTTCTGTATCTGTGTCTCCTCTCTTCACTAAAGTTGACAGATGTGTTTGTTCGCTATTTAAACAGACACTCTGTTTTTTCTCATGCTCTACTTAAGCTCTCGTCTAAATGCGCTTGAACGATTGTGCATTTACGGTTGGGGATTTGTGTGTGTGTGTGTGTGTGTGTGTGTGCGTGCAGCGAGGGCAGGATAATGTGCGAGTGGGCCTCTAGTGTTACGTGGAAGAGGAAAAAAAAAAAAAGAAAGAAAGAAGGCGGAAACAGAAATAAGTGTTGATGGGATGCGGCACAAGGGGAGCTGAGAGCTAAATGAGTTTTTATAAAAAGGGAGTGAATAATGTAAAGTACAAATCAACACAATGAAGCCAGTTCTGTGTTTTCGTGTGCACGCCTGTGTGTGTGTCTTTAGTGGTTCGACAGTGAATTACCTGTCTCGCTCATATCACCTTTCATTACGGCCTGACATTCAGTGAGCATGTGTGTGTGTGTGTGTGTGTGCGCGTGAGAGAGAGTGTGTGCCAGTGTGTACCTGAATGTCACAGCGTAATGAGAATGGATATGACAGTGACAGGGCCATCAACAAATGCAGCGCCCGGGCTGCCTCCTTTTCTCCTTGTGACATGTGCTGGAAAACACACACATGCACACACACAAGCACACACACAATCTTGCTCTATCTAAGACAGTGGGGTGCAATTGAGCCAAGACAATAACCAAACTCTATTTACCAGACCTCATTCCCTCATTCGGACCCGAAGTAATTACTTTTAAATTGCAAAACTGAGAAACATTAACAAACGGATGCGGCAATTTAGGTCCGCCTGGGGCTAGACAGCTTGTTTTCAAATGGAAATTAAGGTATTTTGCCATTGTCCACTGCAATATCGTTGTGTTATGGTTTAAGGCTTTTTTTTTTTTTTTTTTTCTTTCTGTGCTCCTGATAAAAGCGAGGGACACTGGCAGGCCCATTGTGGCAGACAACTGCTCAGAGCGAGGATAATTCTAGCTTAATACTAACGCTGTCGGAGGAGAGTGTCACTTCTTCTTCTTCTCTGAAAGACAGACATGCTGCTGCTGCTGCTGCTGCTGCTGCTGCTTCTGCTGCTGCTCGGCCATATAAATCAACACAGACACTTCACTGATATTCACAGTGACAACATAAACAGAAAATCCCTACTCACTCACACGCAGACAGACGGATGGATTGAGCATCCATTTTTCCCCCCGACGTCAGGGTCAGAGCGCATCAATAGCGGCCGTGATTATCATGATCAGCTCTAATGAGGGGGTTACAAGGGGTGAACGCCACTTTCTTTTTCTTCAACACAGCCTGTTATTACCACTTTTTTTTTTGTCACTTTCTCTGACTCACACACGTATACACACACACACACACACCATGTAATTCTCTCCCAATCACCAGTCCTGTCATCCTGCCCTGTCACCGGCTTGACAATGTTGACAACGGGCGCCCCCAAAAACCTGAGGAACACAAAGGAGCTACCGCCGGGGTCTCCGTTACGGTGCCGCCGGGGTCACCGTGCAGCTGATGAGGTCTTCTGTGACACCACCTGCCCATTGTGTCAAAAGTGTTGCTATTTATGTCACAGTTTAGAGACACCGCCAAAACTTTGGAGATTTGCGACCAAATAATGAAGGTGACAGCGTTGATTTCGTCACAAGTCGGCAGAGAAGAAGAAAAAAGAAAGACACCGACACTCTAACATCGCTGGCCTCCGTTAAAGCAATGTTTGTTTGTCTTTTAAAAGTTACTTAAAAGTTCCATATCGGCTCCGTGCAAACACGACAGGACTGACCTGACCCGAGCCGTCTCACGTATCACACGTTTACGACGCGACCCCGTCGAACCCAACCGGACCGGTGATGCCAAACATGAGATATGAACCCGATCTGACATCCGAGGATCTAGTTGTGTTGATTTATTTTCCATAAATAACAGATCGGATAACGATAGCTTGTCGAGCTACTGCAATTCACTGGCTAAACTCTTCTTCCCGCTGTAATGTGACACATGACATTTCTGGACACAAGAGCGTTGGCACAATCAGAGACAAATTTCTGAGTGATTTACGGCTGAAAATAACCAAACACGAACCCCGTTTGAACCTGAACCTTTATGCAACTTAATGAACTAACCTTTAATATTTTGCCAAGACCTGTTGGGTTCAAGTCTGGTAGTAGAACTCTAGCTGGTGTGCTCGTTTATCACTAGACACTTATATAATTATAATCCAGCTACTTCTGTCTATTCTGTACACAGCAGAGTAAAAGATTCTTTGTGTGACTGTTTCTCCAAATCAAAGGTCTAACAGTAGATAGTTTTGTATATTATATGTTTATTACTATTTTATACAGTCCAACGGTGCCAAAGCATAGTTTAAAAATGACAAGATGTGTGGTTTAATTTGTATTTGCTCGTATATTGCATGAAAACTATTTTGTTGGCATGACTGAAAGGCAAATAAGTGGACTTTTGTTGATGATTTGATCTGTATTTCGGTCTTTCAGTGTTTAAAAAAAAAAAGAGATAGAAAGCTGAGAACTATAAGAATTACATGTTGAATTTATTACACTGTAAAATAAGACGCTCTTTTAATATCTCTCTGCATATTAACCTTGTGATGCCGTAGCCTTTATGTTTATGTGATGACATTCAATTCAGACTTAAGAGGTGTTGGAAGTGTTACAGAAATATTACCGGGTTCTACCTAGTAAGTGGTAAGTCTTGACTTTTATGGAAATGTTACTCAGGAGCTTATTCAAACATGAGACATATTCAATTACCAGCACATTTACAGAGTGTAGTGGATGTATAAAATGGAGCTAGAGAGGCAGAGAGAGAGAAAGAGAGAGTTGAAGAAAGGGCAAGAGTACAGTACCTCCATAGTCTGAGACTGGTGCATGGCTTTGATTGCATTCTGTGCCATAGCTCTGGTGGAAAACGTGACAAACGCACATCCTGTAGGGAGGGGAGGGAGGGGAAGGGAGGGATGGAGGGACAAGTGGAGGGGAGGGCAGAAGGGCAGGAGGAGGAGAAGGAGGAAGAGGAGGAGGAGGAGGAGGAGGAGGAGGAGGGAAGACAAGAAAGAACAAAAACAAAGACAAAAGGGTTGGACACGTCGTCGTTATAAAAAAACCCAAAACAGACCCAGAACAGAGATTGATACAGAGAACAGGCAGACAACAGTGTTCTCAGTCGCTGTGGAAAACAACAACAGCCAAAAAAATAAAAAATAAAAAAATAAAAAACAAGCACAGTGTCATGACAACCACACAACCACCCTCCCCGACCCCCCCATCCCACCTCCATGCCCCCCCACCCCCTCCCGTCCATCCATCCACAGCCACCACCACAGGACATCTGAGACAATCACCATCCAGGTCATTTTGGATTGGATGTTGATGTCTTCCCCGCCTCCCCTCTTCCTCGTCTCTTTCTGTCACCATCTTTGATTTATTTATTTATTTATTTATATTTTTTCCCCCTCTCGCTCCTTCCTACACGCTGACCGAATTAGTCATACCTGAATTCAACTGCTCTCTCTCTCTCTTTCAACAATTCAACATTGCTAATCAGTCCGAATTTGCATGAAAGTGATTTGGGCCTGTATTGTGCGCCTTATTGGGTGCCCTCTTCCTCTCTTTGTCAGACAGGAAAGCTATGTGGCGGTGGCGGTGGCGGTGGCGGTGGCGGTGGAGGCGGTGGCAGCGGTGGGGCGGGGTGAGCCGCGACAAAATATCTGCAGGGGCTCAGGAAGACAGGAACCAGATAGAAAATCATATTAATTCAGTACCACAGAGAGACGAAGAAGAGAGAGGAAGAGATGCGAGGGAAGGTGTGGTTGACATCCCGCGTGACTGACGCTGATTTTAGCCAATCAAGATTGGATGCAGCCGGAGGCCGTTTCAGAGGGGGGAGAGTTTGTTATTGGTTGTTTGTGGGGTTTGGGTGTGATGCAAGGTTGTGTTTGTCTGCTTGGTTAGGGAGTGATTAGAGGAGATAATGTGAGAAGTGCTTCAACAACCCCCCAGGCTAATAATATGCTAACAAACTCACCAAGCCATGTTAGCGCAGCCAGGCCTGAACTGATTACACACATGCTCACACACACAAACACACACACACACAAACACACACACACATGTTCAGGTTCGACTGGCTGAGTCGTGGCTTGGCTACAGAGGAAAAAACCAATAGTCGAGGTCATCAGATAGACTCTCCCTGGCTGTGAGGATGGGATGAGAGTAGAAAGGGACAAGATAGGTGTGAAGAAGGATGGATAATGGGGAGGATAATGCAACAGAGAAAGGGGAAGAGATTGAGAAAATGAAGGAGAGACGTGTTGAGGAATAGATCCTTGTCCTCTTCCACCTCTATCAGAAGCCAGCTGTTGCGATGTTGTGATAGAACGAGGCCGAGAGTGACAGACGGTCAGTTTCTCTCCTGTTTAAATCTGCTATCATGCAGAAGGTTATTTTTCCTTGAGAGTAATCAAGGATTCTCTTTTGCCAATTTTTCTTGTTTGACCACATTTGTAGCAGGAAAAAAACCCCCTCTTATTGTGTACATCCAACACTGTCTCCAAGAAATTACAACCATTTACTGCTTAATTGTTTTCCCAATTCTGTTCTATTGCTCCCTGGGTTACGTTCACACGTAATGTGTTTTTTCAAAGGAAGCGCTACGTTTATATATATATCGCTCTGAAGTCGGAGGGAGAAGGTTGAGATGGATGGCGGTTCACATCCTGTGAGTGTGGTTAGATTTAGACGTTGAACTAGACACAAGGAGTACCCGCAGGCTGAATCAGAGCTGCCTTCACTTTCATTTGCGACGTTTTCGACCGACTACAGATCTTGTTTTGCCTGAGGAAGACCTGTAGTTGGTCTAAATCTCGTAAATAAAAGCAAAAGCAGCTCTGATTCAGTGTGTGGGTACTCCTGGACCATTGTCTTTCCCAAACATAGTGCTACTATTGTCATTGTCGGATATTGCACAGTAAGATCAGACATTTTGGTGAGAAAAACAAGAACTACGTTGTCACTGAGCATTTCACTCATACGTTAAATATCAATATTTTTGCAACTTGCCAAATATGTTATGATTTTCTCATTATGTATTATGTTTCTAGCAAAAATGTGCCTGATGCAAAAAGTAAAGATGCAAGTGTGCTTCGCCAGAAAAAGTCTTAAAAAGAAAAGCATTGTTTTTTTTTTCTTCATACACTTGAAATGACCCATATTTTGCTGTTGTTTTCTTGACAACCGACCCCTTGCGGCTGTGTGAATAAAGACTTTCCGCTCTCAGCAAAGCAAAAGCAGAAGTAACATACCATTGTTTTTAACGAGGCAAACTCTCTTTAGGGAGGACGTTGGGATATGTGGTTGGAATGGTTGGTCGCACGAGGTATCTGACTCTCTCTGACCAAAAGGTCAGTGTTTGTCTATTTTAACCATGACCATGATCTTTCTGTAACCTTAAAAACATACTTTTAGCTTCCTAAATTTAAGATTAGCCACGGGGGTCACCGGGTCAGAAATGCCCACATGAACTGTTGCGGACACTAGGGATAGTTTGGAAGAATGATGCCAAAAGATCAGAAAGCATTCATATGGGTCATTTTGTAAGGCAATGAGCAAAGACCAGAGATGCTATGAGGATTGAAAACAGCCCTAAAACCCTATTTTACTTAGTAGGCTGACTTAACTTTGGCTCTCAGGAAGTTTTTCTTAACAAAAGAGATGAAACTGGAAAATAAAGTGCAAGTCAACACTTAAAAATGAAGTTTTTAGAAGTCTGCAAAACCTTTTAAATCACCTCCATCAATCTATAGATAAGTTAATCAATTTAAACTAAGCTCAGACTTTCAAACTGATATCTAGAGCATTCAAAGTCAAAATGATTGTCCTTTTTTAGGTATAGGGATTTGCTTTTGATCTCCTTTTTTTTCTCCATTTTAATGTCCTTGGCCACTGTAAGTCAATTTACTCAGCTTTTATATAAAACTGCCTTACTGACTTAACATTACAGAGGCAAGAAAGTAATATAAAGAGACTGAAGGTTATCAGATTCTCTGGCGCTGACCTAGTAAACATTTTTATGTGTCCTTTACAGTGCCGGGGCTGCTGTGCTAGCTGCTGTTACTGTAGATAGGACATTTGAAAAAAGGGGTCATTTTTTCCAACTGATTCAGGGGACTGTCTATTTTAGACGGGCCACAATCTGTCATTTAACTCCTTATTTTCCAAGAGGTTACCCCATCCTCTCCTGCCCCAGAAATGTGCATCAGTTAGAAGGAGGGGCTTCCATTTGGGTTAGCCCTCCAGACTGGTCCTAGATCTATTTATAAACCGGTCAGCTACAACGTCATTGGTCGTCATCTGATGGAATCTCCTGGGTCTCTCTGCAAGACGGGTTTTTTAATTTGTCTATTTTTAGCCGGTTTCTGCAGGTCGATCCCATTGATGCTCCTAAATAAAGAATTCCTCAGCGCCTGAGCATTGATTCATTAAAGCCAAAGCTGATAATAATAATGAAAACTATGAGTAAAGCCGTGCTTTCTGGCTGGTTGTTGCGTGTCTTAGAGGAGATGGGAAGTGGCTTGCGCACTAAAAATACCTCACGGGCCGCATTCTGTCATCAGTGGAGAACCAAACAGTCCTTTAATGAAAGTAGGGTAGCTCCCCAGGCCCAGCCATCCACTGGTGGTGTGATCCATATTTTATTAATAGCGGGATGGCGGAGCGCTCTTCTGATTGATACTCCGGTTTAATAGGAGCTCAGCAGCATAGCAAGGTGGGACTGAAGGCCTCTGGGACTTGCATGCATGTAGAAATCCTTAAAGACCTATTTATTTCCAACCTGGTTAGGGGCTGTTTATTTACTAGCCAGGATCAAACCGGACTACCAGCTTTTTCCTGTTTGACTTGCATCAGCCGTTAAGTGGTTTATATTAGTTCTACAGGAACGAGGATTTGGCCATCGCGTCTGAAATATTCATGAGGACAAAAGAGAGGAGCTGAAAAGGGAGGGATGGAAGATGGAAAACGGAGGGAAGGGAGGGAAGGAGGGCCGATGTGGGATGTCTGGGAAAAAGAGGACAAATTGATGCAAGAGAGGATTCTAGGACAGCCAGGGTGAACAGATAGATACAGGGAGGGCGGTGCTGTTTGGAGAAGCAAAGGAACATGGGAGTTTGAGTTTTTTTTGTTGTTTAAGGCAAAGGTTCTAGATAGAGACAACCTTGAGGAACAAAAGAGAGAGAAGGTACATTGAGAAAATAAGACTCAAGTCAACGATAAAACATCCATAACGTTTGACAACCACAGAAAAAAATATATACATGACCGACAGTTCCACATCGAACCTGTATGACGATGACAGCGACAGCTCGAGTGACAGGAGGAGGAGGATGAGGAGGAGGAGGAGGAGGAATAGGAGGATAGAGAGTTTGGGTTTCGAAAGCCCCTCCATCTCCTCAGCACATAGAAACCACAAAGGGGAGAAAGGGGAGGGAGTGTAGGGGGGGAGGTAGGGGGGATGTTTGAGGTGAGGAAAGGCTGATGATGGAAAGGGTCTTTATGTTACTATGAAGGCTATTTATAGAGGTGTGATAGTCGAGATTGGATTGATCAATGAGGTGATTGATTTATGGCCGAGTACTTGGCAAACCTGGTCAGACGCTGACTTTCTGATCCACTGAAATGGCGACTTTGAGCATTTGTTTAAAGCAGCTATTCTCAACTCCGAGCACATCAGTCAGGCGTCACCCAAATCAATCGGTTTGACACTTCGTTAATGGGTCTGTAACTGGTTTCTAACATAGCCCAGCAGCACTTTGCACCAATTACATGAAGCAAACATGCCACGAATACATGGAGTTGAACTGTTTGCTTTCTCCTGTGTGTGTGTGTGTGTGTGTGCTGGCAGCTCAAACCCTACTCCAAATCAAGTGAGGCAACTTTTAGCTTTTTTGAGATGTTGCCACATTCGGAGTCATGATCAAATTTGCTCCTGTCATCATGGATTATTTGCCGTTGTCGCTCCGTGACTTTGCAACAGCCTCCCGCCAAGTTTCAGAGTGGTTTACTTTCTTCACCAGTTGTGTAAAGAAATTGAGAATGGCTGCATTACGAGGACTTCATGTGGCTTTTCAGTTATCTTTATGGTTTGCCTGAAATTCTGATTTCTAGAGCTGGGCTTTAGGAGGCATTCAGACCAAATCCTGCAGCAATCTGGCACTTCGGTGGTGGTGATGTGTAGTATGAGGTAGCGGTGAGACATTGAAATATGATCCAGGAAGTCGATTTGGAGTTAATGCGTTTAAGGGTTTTTCAGAAGCCAAAACACTGCACAGCGGTTTGTAATACTCACAGAGAGGATTTTACAACTCTGGAAAGTTAAAGTTATGACACTGCAACTGTTTTATCTTTTATCATGACGGTAAACAGTCGAATACATGCATTTACGTTACAAAGCAATCCACCAGGAATGTGTGGTTGCATGTACTGTATGTGACTGGTCACCGTAGCTTGATGTCGGGTTGCGTTCCAGCAGAAGTTGATTCTGGTTCAACTGCTGTGGTTTTCTGCTGAGCCCAATGCGGTCCCCACCCTGCAGTGTAAACTCACCGCCCCATTCAAAAGAATGGGAGGGCTGCCATTTTTCACACATTGCCGGATTTGGTCTGAACATGTCTTTAGACCTCAATATGTTTTTGGTACCAACTGAAACGTGTCTGTAGCATCGAGTGTTCAATATGTCTTAACTTGCTGTTTGATCTTACACTTTCTAATTTAGGTAGAAATGAAAGGATTAAAGGATAAGTTCACATATTTTCAAGTCTGTCTTAAAACAATAGTCAGGTGCCCAAATTAACATTTAAAGGAGTTTTTTTCTCATCGCATTCATTCCTCCTGTTCATACTGACCATTAAACGACGGTGACGGTGGACAAAATCCACAGTCCTCGTTGTGTTAAAAAATTGCACTTACAAGTTTATCTAAAGCTAATATGATACTTCAGTAGTCTGAGTTAGTCAAATCAAGTGGATATCTTCCAAAATTACTGGACAGTATTTCCTTGTTGAGCTGCAGTGGAAGGATGGTAACAAAAACTGGGAATTTAGCACAACGTTGAAAGATATCCACTTCATCTGACAAATATGGATCGCTGAATCTTCATATTAGCTTCAGATAAACTTTAAATACATTTTTGCACAGAAGGAGAACTGTGGACTTTGTCTCCCATCTCCCACCTGACTATTGTTTTAAGACAGACATGAAAAATTGTGAACCTATCCTTTAAGAACCTCTACAAAGGGTTTGTTTATATCCCTCAAAGTAAGGTATTCCAAATAGCATCGTCTTGCAACTTTGGTATTGTTTCAACATTATAAAAACATTTAAAATTATAGGTATCCCTACTACTTTCTCTTCCAAATATTATAATTTTATATTTGCATCCACTTTCTCATCTTTTTTCTCTTCTTTCTTTCTGCAAAACCCTTTGTAACTCATTTAAGATATGAGTATGTTAGCTGACACTGATGAAACTGATCCTTTATGCTTGTTTCCTCTTTAGTACATGGCTGCTATAACTTGGCTTTGAAAGTGACTTTCTGCTGTGTATAACATCAACATCCCAAATGCATAAACGCAACAGAGCAGCGATTCGTCTTCTGATTTGGACTGCAGGTTTAAAAGTGTCCTCACTCTCACTTTGGAAGTATCAAACGAGCTTAGGACCGGCTTACAGTGAGGCTAAACTGGAACGGCGGGGAAGGTGAAGGATATGAACGGAGGTTAGGAGGTCAGAGGAGGGAGGAAGGGGGGCGGCTGAGAGAGCAAGAGGGGGAGAAGAAAAAAGAAAGAGAGAGAGAGAGAGAGAGAGAAAGGAGATATATAGAGCGAAAAGGAAGAAGCATGTATTCACAGTGGCCACGACAGCCTCAAGATGTCGCTCGAATTCACCGGTATTTACATTTTTTAACACGACTCTTTCATTTCAAAACCTTGAAGAAAAAAAAAGCCTTGACCGTATTTCAAGAAGCAGATGGTTGAAAATAGTTTCTGATACAAATCCCCCCGAATACACAGAGAATGAAATATAAAAGCTCAATTTCATTTTCAGTATCAAAGAGTCATAATTTCTAAGGGATTTAAAAAAAACAACTGCTAATTTTAATACACGAGGCAACAGCAGGTTGGTAATTAGTTGGTTTTAGTTGGTATTTTCGGTTTGGTTTGGTTCAATGCTTGGTTGCACTGCAAAGTCATTCAACTGGGGTTTTTATAGTCAATATGCATGGAAGTGAAATACTTGCATCCTATAACTTAACGGCCTGAAACTTGACTTGATGAATTTATGTAATCTGGACAAAAGTTTCAACCGTGTTTTGGGAGAAAACAAACATCATTTGGTTTCCAGTGGGGACCAATCGAATCTGAAGGGTCACAAGATGATTAACTGATAAGATACAATGCAAAATATGTATTTCTATACAAAATAAAACATTTTAAAAACAATGGCTGCTATTTTCAAGTTTTATAGCTTCAAACTTTAACGATCTGAAAAGGGGGAAATCACTCGGTAACTGAATTAACCTGTGACAAGTAGATATTGCTTTGTTTTAAGGTCACAGAAGCCAAAAGTGATGATGATGAGGATTTGGTGATATGTTTATGAACGTATTTTATCTGCATTTTGAAGTATTGCATTAGAAAACGGTGATGGCAGTGACAAATTTTGAATAAACTTCCTCAATTTCTTGGTTTTTGAGGTGTTTTTTTGCCTTTTTCAAATGAGTTAAATGCACTAAATGGGAGATGGGAACCTTTGCTGAATAAGTTCTGACTGATCAGCTGTTTCTACTGTCGGCATTAAAACACAACCAACACTCGCTGACATGAAAGAACAATTACACCTTGCCTAATTGAAACTAATTCCTGAGGACGTCTCTCCATTTTGTCTCTCGTAGGTGGCCAAGGTTCACAACCTCTACTTCTTCTTCTCTGTTTATGAGTAAATAAACAGAGTAGAAGAAGAAGCTTATACTGCCAGCTTCTGATGAAACTACGCTTTGCAGTGTCTAGTTAATTCGCTCCAAACCAGTTGATGGAAAGACGCCTAAGACATTTCAAAAGTTTGCTTAAAATTCACTTGACATTAGATGGAAACACATAATTTAAGGCACATCTTTTTCAGTTATTACTGATTTTCCTAAATAAAATAAAAAAAAGGAGCAGATCTGTTTAAAATGACTGTCTCCAAAAAAGTTTATGTCCCCAAAAGTTTTTATGTTTCCTGCTGCAAGAAGACACTAATCACCACAGTTTATAGTAAACAACGTCTTCTTGTGACATTGACGGCTCAGGCAAAAACTTCCAGTGACAGTGAGGAGAATGAGCTGCTGATCATGCAGCAAAATACTTCAAAGTAAATAAAAAAAATGCAATAAATGGTTAAACTAAAACTCTTGATTTTTTAAAAATAATGACAATAAATATAGATAAATGCCAAGATTTTGTGGATATATTACCCTAAAAATAATGAGCCCATTCTACTTATCGTCAGTTAATTTAATGTAAATGTTGTTTATACTCAGAAACCATCTTCAACCAGCCACCTCTTGTCACACAGACGAGGTAAATACTTCCTTCCAGACTTTGACATCATGACACAAGTCGACACAGTGAACCGCAGCAGCTTCTGGAGGCCGTCCTGGTGATATAATATTCACACGAGGAGCGTTAAAGTGTGCGATGGAAGTGAGCCGGAGCGACACACACACACCTCTGCTGAGTCCGTCGGGCCCTCGGAGGATCCGGCACTCCTCGATCTGTCCGAACGCAGAGAACATGACCCGGATGTCGTTCTCGTTGCACTTCTTTGACACCATGCCGATGAACAACTTCCTGTCTTCAACAGCTGCAAGGGGTCAAGGAAAAAGAAGAAGAAGAAGAAGAAAGAGAATATAAATGAGTAATACATTTTATGTCCAATATTTCCTCTGAGGTGTATATCTGTTTACTTTATTTCTTGTTTTTCATTGCATTGGAATGTACTAGGCCTGCAACTAAGGATTATTTTCATAAACGATTAATCTCTTGATTGTTTTCTTGGTTAATCGATTGGTTGTTTGGTCTATAAAATGTCAGAAAATGGTGAAAAATGCCGATAACTGTTTCCCAAATCTCTAGATGACGTCCTCAAACAGTCCACAACCCAAAGATATTCAGTTTACTGTCATAGACGACTAAAGAAACCAGAAATATTCACATTTGAGATGCTGAAATCAGAGAATTTTGAGTTTTTTTTCTTGACCTCTTAAACTCCACAAGCACGCCGGCATCCTCGGATGACATTACTGTCTTTCAGAGGCAGAGTAACAGGTTCAGTTTTAAAGCTACAGTGAAGATTCTGGTATCATATGAAACTAGATGACCTACGGACCATGTCATGCTAGCTTGTCAGGAAGGAGGCTAAATACCACTCCAAATTTAGGCTAAATATTGGCCTCACCTCAAGATATCTGAATGAAAATGGGTTTTATGGTTACCAACAAGTCTCCCCTTTACAGACATGCCAACTTTATGCTAATCCCATGCAGTTTCTTGTGGATTCAATGGGCCAAACTGTATTCATGTTTGCTGATGTTAGTCCCCATAGTAGCCATTTCATTGTAGTGAGACCATTTTTTTTAAACTTGACCTCACCGTATTAAATGAACTATTGCGATCTCCAGGATAATCACAGCCTCATGAAACTTTACAACTACAAACTAGAAACCTCAGGCGTTCAGAGGATGTCTGGCGTAACTAGATATACTGACAATAAAGGGGGGTTTCTGAGCAATTTCCAGACCAGAGGTGCTCGCCATCCAATCGCAGAAAAATGCAATTCTTACAGAAATGTAAAAAGTGTAGTGTAATGTAGTATTTGATACCACAGCATGAATTTTTCTATGGTGTTCCTCAAGATTTTGGTGTCTTAATGTGGTATTTTGGAGGGATTCTTGACCATTTTTATCATATATCATATATTGATATTGAGTGGTCGAATATAGACCAAATCCTCAAATTGCTGAAACAACTTACGAGACATTAATGAGGATCATATACTTCCATTATAATGTTCTAAACCCTTATAAAACACAATGTTTATTACAGATTTATGATTGAAAAAGTCAACCCTACATAAAATCACTTTTATGTAGTGTATACTGATGACCTGCTAGCTCCTCCTAAAGGCCCCCTGCACCCTCTGAAATAGACAAAAAGAGGTAAATGGTAGGGAAAATAGTTGGCAATTAATTTAATAGTTGTTAACTAACTGATTAATTGACTGATCGTTGCAGATGTAGGATGCACTGCTTGTAACGCGACGACGATAAACTCGGGAGAAACGAAAGAAAAAGAAAAACAAAGACCGAAGCGAAAACGAAAAGAAAAAATGGAACGAGACAGAACAAACCAGCAATCAAAAGAATCAAGTCAAAGAAAAGAAAGAAAGGAAAGAAAGAAAAAGAGACAGCGGGAGAGAAATGAAGACAGACAAGAGTTCATGTATTTCATCATGCCATCTGCGACGCTCTGATCAATGTCTCATTATCACTTCAACACCGACTGCTTGCTGAGACTCTCCAGCTTGTCCTCTCTCACCCTCTTCCTCCTCCCCCCCTCCCCTCTCCACCTCCCCCTCCACCTCTCCTCCTCTTCCTTCTCTCTCTCTCTCTCCCTCATGGATTCCTGTCTTTCTCCTCTCGCTGACACAATCCCTCCTTCTCCTGGTGCAATCTCCAGGAATGTGAGCCGGCTGCAGGTAACCGTGTGAGAAACTTTTAGTGCGTATGAGGAGGGGAAGGTTAAGTGTGAATCAGGCTGTAGAAACAATATGTGTGTGTGTGTGTGTGTGTGTGTTTATGTGTTCCCACCACCATTCAATGTAATGCTAATCCAATTCATTTTTAATGAGGAAACTGTCAGCTCTTACCGCGAGGCGAAAGAGATAAGCGGTCTGTTGCACTCTGGGAAATCAATAGCGCACTTGTTTATTTTGCTGTTTGAATTGTTTGTGTGTTTAAAAAACAAACCGTCGGGATAGGCTGCCAAGATAAGTGTTGTTTCAAAAAGCTTTAACTCCTTTGTACACAGCATGCGAATGTCTGTGTGTGTGTGTGTGTGTGTGTGTGTGCGTGAGAGAGAGAGCATCACTCCAGAGGAAGATTACCACAAGTCTAACAGCAATGTAATTAATTTACTCTGTGTCGATAGAAAAGAAAAGAGAGGAGATATCGTTACAATTGACTGTTTCTGTTTTTTCGGACGAGGCGCACAGACAGACAGACAGACAGACAGACAGACAGACAGACAGGCAGGCGGGTGATAAGACTCCTAAAGCCGACTCTAGGATGATCCGGAGTCAGCTTTTGCATTCTGGTTTATAAATCGGAGCAGAATTGGCTTCACGCTGTGCTTCAACACATTAAGATTTACCAATAATATAATCCGGCTGTTATACTGTACATCTTCTACTGTCACCTTTCTTCTTCTTCTTCCGTCTCCTCCGCTGACTAAACTAATGAAGCTCTGAGCTGGCCATTCGTCACTGTTACAGCGACTCTAACGCTGAGTTTATTAAAGGTCATTACCATTAAGTGGATGGATACGTTACGTATGGCCTGCTCTATATTTTACCGTTCTGGCTGTGAGTAGCGGCCGCTTTATTGAGTTCCACCGTCGTTACCCAGACGGTTATGTCTTATAAAGTCGTATTTCGCCATATTTCAGCGGAGCGGATGATGGCTTTTATAAGGATTTCTTCCCTGCTTTGCCGGATGCTGTCGTTTTATTGTATTCCCCCCCCCCCTCCGCAGTGGACAGAGATACAGCGATGCTACTTCATCGTCCGTGTGTCAACCGTAAGGACGACTCTACTGGATGTAGACGTTTTAATATGTACACTGAAGGTAGCTGCAGGTGTCAGAAAAAAAAAAAAAAAAACACCTTTAAAACTTTGTAAAAACACATTTCAAATGTAGCTGAAACTGGGTTTAAAGGGTCACTTCATCCAATCATGGTTTATCCATTTTCATATTCTGCTCAATTACTCAGCTTTAAGGGTCAGTTCATTCAAATTGCAAAAAACACATATTTTCTCACTTGGTGGTATTCTAGTCATGCAAATAGTTTGAAATAGATATTTGCTGCAGCTCTGCCAACCTGAATGATCCACACACATCACGATTTCTATTCTGAAATATGTTCCACCAAAAAAAAAAAAAAACTGTCCACATTGAGGTCTCTGGATTATCCAGAGGAACAGGAGTTTGAAATGTAGTTTCTGAAAAATCTTTTTTTTGGGGGCATCACACACACACACACACACAGACACACACACGCACACACGCACATAAAAAAAGTAATTTATCTCCTTTATGTTTTGGTGGTAGCTGAAGGCTCAGCAGCAAAACATCTTGAAGTTTCAACTAATAGATGAATTATCAAAATGTGCCCAAAAGGGTCAAGAGGACTCTGAGCTGGAGCCTCGTTTCAGAGTGAGGAGTCTAAACATTCACTTTGAGGTTGTGACATAAAAGAAGCCGTCATGAGTAGAACATTTAATCATTACTGTAGTTTAAGTTTAGCATTGACTTCATGTGATACGGGGCCAAAAGTCTCACCAAATTTGCACCATCAATGACGAGGCTTTTAAAGGATCAATGTGCATATAATACAACCATCCTTCAGCCTCAGATTTTTAAATATTCATCTTTATGATTTGAGTGAACTTTACCCTTTAACCCTCCTCCTGTTGTCCTCGGGTCAAATTTGACCCGTTTTCAAATGGTTTTATATCAGAAATATGGATTTTCTTTAATGTAATTGCCTGAAAATCACATGGATGGTTCCATACCACACACTTTGCAAGTAAAGTAATGATCACTACTTTCATTGAATTTTGGGTGTTTTATTAAAAATTTATAGCATCTGTGGAGTCAAAATTGACCCGGGAGGAGAAAAGTTGCACGGTGGATGGGAAGACAACAGGAGGGTTAAAGCCGAGTAATTATACAGAATGAGACCCCCCCCCCCCCCCCCCTAAAAAAAGTGATTAGGGACACCACGTTAAAAACATTTGTGTTCCTATCCTTCTAAAACCGCGTTAATGACATTGTCTTTTAGTTTCCAAATCTACCTTGACTAAATATCACTGAATGTAATGAACCTGACAAATTACACCGAATGTTTATTGCTGCATCAGAATTGAACCAATTAAAAACAGATCGGCAGAACAAAGCGACAAAAAAACTCAGACCTTGTAAAGCTGTCTTTAAAAACACTTTTTTTTTTTTTTTTTTTTATCCCGTGTGTCTCTACTTTCTTTGACTGTTCTGCTGTTTCTCGGTAGATATGTCAAAAAAAACACATTTATTTTTGGAGTATGTCTCTTTTTTCACTTCCTGTTAAATAATAACTGTTTTAGATGACTCATCGTGCACATAAAGGGGCAAATCAAACTGCACCTCTAGCTTGTCGGTTGCAGTATATATGTATTTCTCTATGTATTTACGTCCTCAGTAGGAAAGCGGTGGGCTCGGGCGGCTGAGAGCCACAGGAAAGTCATGAAGTATTTAGAGTAAGTACTCGCAGGATTTGTGGACAGCAAGAGAAATATAGAATCCGTGGTATAAACTATCAGACAGCTTCCTTGTTAGAATGAAAAGGAATATAGAGGACGAGGCTCGATATAGGAAATCAATTCAGAAGTGAATCTGCAATATGTAGTTTGGAAATGGGGGGGGGGTGATCTGAGGACGAGGAGTGTGTGACAGTGCTTGTGTGTGTGTGAGATAGATGCATTAATGAGTGTGTGTGTGTGCAGCGAGAGGAGAGTGCATGTTTGTACGAGGGAGCAGACACAGGGGAGAGAGGCTGGTTCACCACGAGGCCAAAACGATTCAACTTTCACTGACCTCCTTCCGAAAGCACCTTAATAATTCATCACACATATAAAAATATATTTATATACATCAGCATCCTCCCCCCCCCCCACCACCACCCACCACCACCATCATATCCTGCTTTCTCTGTTCATCTCTATGTGTCTCGTTCAATCTCTTCCCCCCCCCCCCCACCCTCCACCCTCCGGTCCGTCATCCCGTCTGCCCGTCAAGCAGCGAGAGAAAACACACGGCTGAGATAGATATTGCCAAGCAAATTCAAAAAGGCTATTGATTCATGAGTGTGTGATAGGCTATTGATGCGGCTGTGTGTGTGTGTGTGTGTGTGTGTGTGTGTGTGCCCACTTACCGTTAGATTTCTCACTGTCTGCAGGTTTCATCTGAATAGGGTGGTGCATCTGTAGGAGATAAAAGACAAAATATATTAAATTCTACGCTTACAAATGCATAATGCAATCAGACTTTTGTTACAATTATACTTTTCATGTTGTTTAATATGCATAATTTACACATAAATGCAAGTTTTTTTTTAGCTAGGCAGATATCCACTTTTGTTTTTCCATGCTAGATGCAAATCTGGCAACACCCCAAAACAACTTCAGTCCACAGGGTGGTGGTGCGCCTGAAGGGGGTTTGCCATATCGCTAAAAATACCAGAACAAGAGGGAAAAAAAGAGCAAGAACAGGGAAGTGTGTTAAAGACCAAGAGAGAAAAAAAACAAGATTTCAAGAACAAAACTGAGAAGATGAAAAAAAAGTAGAAGTGCGAGACAGAGAAGAAGAAGTAAGAACAACAAGCAGCAGCAGATAAACATTTCTAAACATCTTGTGCTAAAAACAGCTTAGCAGAGACTAACGCAAACACATGGAGGGACGACAGGTAAAGCTCACTGCCTTCTCCGACCCAAACACATACACGGTCAGTGGTTGCAAAGATAAGGGTTGATATACACAACACACAACAGTATAGAGAGATGATTTCAGTTGTCAGATACATGAAACATTCACCTCCGCAAAATGCTGACTCATGTAGGTACGCTGGGCCATTTTTTTTTAGCTTATTATCACTGTGACCTTTAATTTTGGGGTAGTTTATTTAGCTTTTGTTCAGGTTTAGTTGGTGTTATTTTAATCTGGGCTCTCGCTGAAGCTGAGCTTAAGCTTCCTGATTGTTGTGACCAACTTGTGGTCATAATAGAGAAGTAAAGATTACATAGAAAGACGTCTCAAATCACCTCACCGTCTGCAAACACGACCACAAATCGAAGCTTGCGTCACCAAACTGATGGATGAGAACTTTACTACTGCGATCCCCTGCGAAGGTTGTTTGAGCAATCATTAATCCGTCTCTAAGACTCCGACGATCACCTGTTATTAATCTGGATACGTTATCAAACTAACGACATCTGATCACGAGCATTTACATCGTGATTGGATCGGAAACATCCCCAGATCAAGCTTTAGCAAGCTTACATGACGTAGCAGGAAAAAAAGAGGAATTATGTGACCTTTCAACATGTTTTTTCTTAATAATGTGGCCAAAATGTAAACATGGCTGATATTTAATAAAGCCAGACCACCTACAGATGTGATCTGATTGCGCTCTGATTGCAACGTGTGTTTCGGATGCATTTATATAAGATATCTAGATACATACTGCATGTTTCAACCAGGTGTAAAAGGGGTTTAATGCTTACATTCACACCTTGCATTGATATGTATTTTTTCCCTCATCCAGAGCAGCTATCCAGATAAGAGATCGCATGTTTCTACCAGGCGTAAATGGGGTCTAATGTCTGCGTTTTCACTTTGCTTTTTTTTTTTCAATATTTGAAATCTCTCTGATGTTCCCGAGGAGCAGTTTAATTGAGATGGCTGATGGATGTGTTTTTAAGGTGGTGGGTCTCCTTTTATAGAAAACAAGCAAACACTTCACAGATGAGAAGGCTTTGTCACCCCCCTCTTTTTCTCTCTCTCTCTCTCTCTCTCTCCCCTTCTGTCCCTTTTTATTCCCTCCATCTCTCTTTCCTTTATGGGAAATTATGTGGCTGTTTGATCTGCGGAGAGACGAATGACAGTGATTCTCCAAATCTAGCCCTGTATCAATCACACTCAGAGTCAAATACCAGCCGTGAGTGTCTGTGTGTGTGTGTGTCTGCGCGAGTGTGTGTGTCCGTATGAGTGTGTATGTGCCCTGTCTTACCCATAACGCCCCTGGGCTCAGTCACGCCGTGACAGAAGGCTTTGATCTTCCAATTCTATCACACACCTTTATCCCAACTCTCTCCCTCTTGCTCTCTTTCTTATCATCCTCACTCTCTGCTTTTTTTTCTCTTCTTCTTCTTCTTCTTCTTTTACAAGACTTGTCCCACAAGCACACACGCACACACACACACACACACACACACACACACACAGCTAGTCTGTCCATTGATTAGTTCCCAAACCTGCCTGATGGGGGCAGTGAACGGTGGAGGAGGAGGAAAACAGAGATAAACAGACTAGCAAATTAAAGGCATATAGAGTAGTGTACTGTACTGCCAAAGTTAAAAAAGTAAATTCATGGTAGAGATGTAACAAGCTAATCATGGCTGCACCTGAAACAAATGAAGAAAGCAACAAAAAAAAAACCAAAATCCAGACAGAAAAAGGAATAAAGAAGAAAAGAAACATCAAAATTTATTTGAAATTGAAGTTTGTAGTGTGCATTATCTGCATATAGGTAAAAAAAAAAAGAGAAAGAAATAAAGAAAAAGAAAAGAGGAATTAATACTGTAAAGACATAAAAGCAAGAAAGACAGAGGACAGCAGGAAGAAGAAAAGGAAAGAAACAACAAAATCTAATTGAAATTCAGTGACGGTTGACTGCTTTGACTTGCAGTTAGCGGCATTTATCAGCCTCCAAAAGAAAGAATGAAAGAAAGAAAAAGGATAGAAAAAGCACAAAAGATGAGTAGAAAATTAAAAACAAAAAAAAGGGGGGAAAAGAGACAAAGAAAGAAAAAGACAGTGACAGAGACGAGAGAAAGTGTGAATCGAACATCGACGGAGAAAAAAAAAATGAATCAGAAGGAGGAAAAAATAGAGCGAGAGGAGAAGACAGAAGGACAGACAGAAGGAGGGAAGAGGGTCACAGACACTTGGACAGACAGGAATAGTCGCTGATGCTTCGGGCTGCCGTCTCAGTGCAGTATCACTAACACAAGGACAGATGCAGGGACATGGACGAGGTGTGTGTGTGTGTGTGTGTGTGTGTGTGGGTGTGTGTGTGTGTGTGTTGAAACCACATCAAACGAAGAAAAAGTCATGTCAAAGCAAACCTGGAAGTCACATCACGTCAGTTCTCGTTAATCCATTTCAAAGTCTGTCCTCTAACGGCATAAAAAACAAAAGCAAAAAAGAAAACAAAAGCCGTGACAGCATCTGCCGCGCCGCCGTCATTCACTTCCTGAAAAACACTGCCGAAAGCTGCCACGTGCACACACACACACACACACACACACACACACACACACACAGTCATGTTTCCATCACTTCAGAGGACATTACATTGACTTACATTCATTTCCTGGAGACTTATCCTAACCCTAACCTTAACATAACCTTAAAATAACCTTAACTTTAAACCAAGTCGCCCTAAAATTAATAATTTTAAGGTGAAGTCACAACATGACTGTGTAAACAGAATTACATCCCCAAAATGTGAAGAATACATGGACCACATACACACACACACAGGTACAAAAAACTCTTGTCTGGTTTTCAGGCATCCCCTCCTCAGGTCTGTCTACCCAGAATGCCTGGCGGGCGGAGGCGCTGTCGACATGTTTGATCTCGGCGAGCTCCCGCCGAGACCCACAAAGCAAGACTCTCCTCTGCTATCCTACAATTCCACAGCGCTGTTTCTTCTCGCCTGGCAGGCCCCACAGCCGCAGTCTGCCATTCATTATGCACTCAGCGGGAGCCCGGCAAAAACTACTAAGTCCTCGCCGCGCTCAGGCTCATAAAAAGCAGGGAGAACCAAAAACTTCACCGTGTAAAGCCATGTGTGCAGCCCGGCATGATGCTGCGCTGGCATTTAGCTTTACAAATGTATCCATCTACCGAGCGGGGAGGCTAAAAAACAACTTCCTGTTTACCTGGTTTTTACTACACCAGAGCTGATTCTTCCTCTTTTCTAGTTTCTTTTGCTCTGCCGAGTCTATTTTCTTTAGTAAATCTTCAAGTGATCCTCAAAAGCCACTTTAACTGCATGATAATTAATCAGAACGTGATTAACAAAATATTTTTTTCAAAATATGAGCTGAATTCTTTACAGGGCGGCTGTACAGTTTAATAACACACACAAGTTAAAACTGAATGCAATTTCCTGATGTTTGATTAGTGTCTCGTAAAAAGTTTTTTCTGCGCTTTAAGGGGCTCATTATCTGCTTTTAATACCTCAGCAGTGCACTTGAAGTAAAGTGTCACCATTTGTTTTTAATCATTTTTAGAGCACTTGAATTGCCTTATTACAAACTGCATAGTTCAGTTCTGATTGACTGAGTCACACTGCGCGCGTGCTGTAAAATACATGATAAATGCACACCTTTGAAAATCGATTAACATTTAATTTACATATTAATGCGCTAACTGAAAGTCACCACTCACACCTCTAATAATGAGAGTTGGCAAGCCGCCGTGTTGTTGCTGTTTAAGAACTAACAACTCCCTTTAGCTGCTCTGAGATAACTGCAAAGCACTGTGTTATATTTATTAGCCTTCTATAAAAAACACTTTCATTTATCTGGATTTATAGTTCTCGAGCAGCAGCTACATGTGCAGCAGCTTCATGCATGAATCTTTCTTTATTTTGCTCTTATATCCGTTCTTGCACAAAGCAATAAGAGGAAAATCCTGCCTGCATTAGTCGTAAAACGCTAGTTTCAGCCTGATAGATGCCACCTGTTCATGAGATGTGATAACTAGCATAATCCACGCCCCTAAAACTGCCATATAAGGCTTCGTAGGTGAGTTTCATTCACAAAAAAATGTTCCCAAAGATTAAAAACAACTTCAAGCCCTGCTTTCAGAAATCAGAAGACATAACACATTTTGGGACAGTAGGAGACATGAAACAATTGGAAGATATGAATCCAGAGCAGCTCTGCACTGTGACTGAAGTAAAGAGGGAATGATATGATGCTAAATAACATCTTTCTATAGCAAAGCGCTCCGTGATGGGAGGGCTGTGACTGTCACGGTGATATTAGAGGAGAGAATATTATAGTCTGCAGGTGATGTTAGGCTGTCAGCTGATGATACAGGACAGGGACACTGAGGCAGCTGTTGGAAATGAGAGAAGAAAATACGGCCGTAAAAATCATAAAATCTAAAAAAAAAACCTTTTAAATAAATTGGCAGCCATGATTGCACAAAGTTTGTTTAACTCTATATTAAATATTTTGTTAACTTCTGGACCACTTGTAGATTTCATTCTAAGTACAAAGAAAACTGATGAATGCCGATATTGTTCTTAAATAACTCGTACGTGCATTTTAAGAGCGAATCTGTCCGTACGAGGACCCGATGACTTCACTCGTCCTACGAGAGGGAAATTCTTGCGTCTCCATCCTGAATTCACTTCACTTTATTGTCATCTGTTAAAGTTCTCAAGGGTTCAAGTTTTACAAGGATTTTCAATCCGGCCTCGTGACTGGAAGCATCCAGGTGGTAAACCATGCAGGAGCCATCCGGAGCCGGTTTCCTGCCCCCTGATTGGACACATCTCTTTCATTAGATAAGTTACTCACTTGAAGAACTTTTCTCAATTTATCTTGGACTTTGACCAAATGTGAGTAGGTGTCTCTGCACTACGGGGATATTTCTTAATTTCGTCTTTGCACTCTGTGTGTGTGTGTGTGTGTGTGTGTGTGTGTGTGTGTGTGTGTGTGTGTGTGTGTGTGTGTGTGGTGTACTTTGCCCCTTTCTAAATATTCCAGATGTCTCCTGTTTGTTTGGTGGGCTGACATGTTTGGCATCAGTACAGGTCATGATGACCTGGGTCGTAGTCATCTGACCCTGAATTACCTGCTCATTCACCTACACGCTTTTCTCTTTTGGTCATTGTGGTAATTTTTTTTTTTTAGAAAGACCAAATATTCCAGGTACAAAATCCTTTGCAAGTTTTGGTTTTTTTGCACTATAACTTGCATATTTGCATTTATTTTGCACATATTCTAAAAAATAGTGTAGTATTTGTATTTATATATGCAAGTTTTTCCCTTTTAATTTCATCTTTAGTGCTACTTTGGTCTATTTTATTGTCTAATTGATAAGTTTCACTCTATGTCTATGTGTGTAGCATTTTATTTTGAAATCCTGCATTGTGTACAGAAACAGAAACCTTAAAAATATGGTGTCTTCTCACTAAGTGTGTAATAAATCCTTGAAAAGGTTGATGAGAGACTGAACCACACAGTCATTGTGCCACAAAACCAAAAAAAAAAGTGAGCTAAATAAGGCTAAACGAGTTCTGTAGGCTGATAACTCTCTGTAGGTTCGTCACTACGTCTCACACATTGTCATTTGATTCATGGTTATTAAAAAATATATTGATTAGTGGAGATTTAACTTGTCGGCGAGAACCCGGTTGTTGCTACAAGCCAGATTAGCTTGTCCGCCGTGTGTAACACAATCACCACTAGATATTTATGTCAGTAAAAAAAAAAAAACCTGGATGAGTGAAACCATAAGGTCCACATTACACCAGAGGGATCAGAGTGCAGGAGGCGGCCAGGATGGATTTTTTACGACCTTCTAGTTATGGGACAGTCTCTCTTTAATCACCCTCTCCTTCCTGGCTGAGACGAGGTGTCTATCTGTCGGACTAGCTGATGAAATGTCACCCACAAAGCCCCCTCTTTCCCTTTCAGCTTCTTTATCTTTGTATCCTCATCATGTACAGAGACTCGCAGCAACCTGGCCGTCATTCAGGCGACCTATGTGCTAAACCCCCTCCGCCCCCTACGCCCCCCCCGCCCCCCCTTTGGCTGGCTGTTCAATAGTCCCTCCTAGTGCATCTTGTCCGGAGAAACTCTACACTTCCTAAATGTTAACTGCTGCTCCCGGGTTAACGTTATCCCCTGTTGCCTGCTGTCGCCCGCCGACTTCTTCCAGGAATGCTCTGGTGCTTAAAAGGTCAGAGGTCGTCTTGTCCCGGAGCCAGAGGACTAACTCGAGGCTCACGCTGGGAATAGGACGAGTGTGTGTGATGTGTTGGAGGAGTGTGTTGCTATATGTGTGTGTGTGTGTGCGCGCCCTTTGCCAACACCTTCAAAGCAACAGCCAAGTTCACATGACCGGAGCGCGTGTGCCAAAAAACTGGGGAGTGCACATACTGTACGGTACCCGACATCACACTGTCTCACTCACAAACACACACATATATATATGCACGTACACACACACACACACACACACTTTCTCCTCCCTCCTGTCTGAAGGTGTGACGGTGAGCTGCTGGGTCAAAGTCAGACAGATGGCCCTCACAGTCGGGATTCAATATCAGTGACCGAGACCGTATGACCGACCACACACACACACACACACACACACACACACACACACACACACACACACACCTCTGCAAGTGAGCAGCATCCACACACACACCTATAAAAGTGCCACGGCACACACATGACCTCCAGACAGTGATCATCACTGATAACTTCACCTACATTTTCATCGGATTACATTATTAAATCTTTCTAATCTATTAACATCTTTTATAATTGATTAATTGATTTTTTATACATTTTACAAGTCACCATGCTTTAATTTTGGTAATTTACTTGTATCTTGGTGTTCATTACTCTCCCAATCCACACTGAGCATCTTTGAATTGCATTTGACTTGTATGAAAGGTGTATATAAATAAAGTTTGATTGATTGATTAATTGATTTTCAGAAAAAGATTCAAAAATAATACTTTGGTCCCATTAAAAAAAAGACATTTTTACACTTAAAAACTGGTTAAAACAAACAGCTGTAGTTTTGGTTTGGTGGTGTATTTTCTTTTTTTTTTACCAAAATAGTTAATTTGAAAGACTACACAGTGAAATTAGAAGAAGAAAGCACACATGTAATGATCCTGAAACGTGACACCGATCAACTCCGCGCATCTTTGACTCACATTCCTTCGATATTGTTAAAAACTCAAAACATCAAAGACGAATTTCCATCATTCTCTTATGACGGATAACCTGATAAAGGTTTTCCTGATTCTGATTCTGTTCAAAATAAGGTTAATTATATCTGGTATCTGGTATTATATCTGCAGAACGTCATTCAAAGTGATCAAAAGCTTCAAAGAGATCCAGATATTCATGTCAAACCGGATCTGCTCGGTGTGAGAGCTGCAAATAAAAAAGATGCTCCAAAGCGAAGCCTCGACACCAAGTAAATGTTTTTTTTTTCCCAATATCATGGATCAACAGGCAATATACAAACTACTCCTGACTACTCCTCAAACGACTTTCATCAGTTTGATTCAGCTTGTGACATCATCGGGCCTGACTCATAAAACCTGCCGGCACATCTGTTGCGCGTTAGCTGCTGCTCTCGACACGTCGACGTCCTCCTGACGACGGTTTTTAAACGGTAAACGACACGAATGCTTCCCCCTTACATGATTTATAGTCTGCATTTATATCACACAAACATACATAAGAGTTTCCCCCCTTCTGCAACATTCCTGCTCATTACAGCAACAAAAAAAAAACTGTATACACACACTTGACACATAGACAAACACCCCCTCTGCTTCCCTCACATCACTCTGACAAACACCTTGATACAGATAAAGTGTGACTTTAATTCTCACTCCCCCCCCACCCGGCAAACAAACGACTGTAAATCAAATTGTCCTTTACAATATCCCTCGTCTTAGCAGTGCTTAGCGCACAGTTAGCCTACATTATCCCCACTTCATTTAACTCGGTAAACAATTAACCCAGCGCGCGCGCGTGTGTGAGCAGAATGATTGAGGGATTTGGCATTAGCTATGCTGCGTCGCGTCTCCACACTAACTACTCTAAGTGTTTAACATAGTTAGCCTGCATTTACAGCCACCCTCCTCCTCCTCCTCCTCCTCCTCCTTTCTTTTCCCTCCCTTCCTCCATCCTCCCACCCCCGACGAATCAATATGCTTAAACGCTGCCACCGACTCGGAGAGAAAAGAGAGGTTAGGGAAGTTAATTTGAAACAAGCGATTAATATTTCTTTCGTTAAATAAGAGCACACACACACACACACACACACACACACACACACACACACACACACACACACACACACAGTAATGTACACACACTCCGAGGGTCGGCGCATCGATGAGGTTTGCCTTCCTTCAGCCCTGTTTGCGATAGCATTTGGGTTTCACTACAGCAATTACAGCCTTTAATTGAATTGATTTCGATAATGAGCCTCTGTAATGACACCGCTGTGGGAATGGTTGTGTGTGTGTGTGTGTATATATATATATGTGTGTGTGTGTGTGTTTGCAATGAATGAGGCTACTGTTGTTTTTCTGGACTTAAATAATCTGTGAGGAGCCGAGCAGGATTTAAAGATGAGCACACACACACACACTCACACACATTTAAAACACTGATGTATGTTGCTCTAATAGCTCGTCTATCGGTCAGCCCCTTTTTTTTTATAAACCGCTTGTCCGAGCTCTAACCTTTCAGCTTGTTCTATAATATCCTCCAGGCTATAACACATGAATGTTTGATGACACAGGGCTTAGTACATGATAAATTTAATATCCTACACCATCCATATTTCCGCTGTTTTCAAGCAGAGAAGCACCTACAACAACTTCCCGGTTCCTTAGGTGTTTACGGGGCGGTCGGGTTTCACACACACACACACACACACACACACACACACACAGAGAGAGAGAGAGAGAGAGAGAGAGAGAGAGAGAGAGAGAGATAGAGAGAGAGAGGCTCTTCTGCGGCGAGGCGAGGCAAGCTGCCCGAAAACTTGAAAGGGTCTGAAGAGTAAATCAGCCGGTCTATCAGCCGGTGGGAGTTACCTCATCTCCTTTTTTTCCCCCTGCCAGTCAGCTCGTCTGCTTCTTAAGTGCTGCGTGGAGAGCTATTGTGATAGAGCAGCGATATGTGTAATAGGCTTGCACCTGAACAAACAACACACATCGACTGACAGGGCCGTGTGGACGTGGAGCATTCCTCCCCTCAAGTATTTTGTTGGGAGACACAAAGTTGAGGGTATGCCCAGGTATCAGTGAGCTGATATATGCCGGGACTCTTAAAAAAATGTCATCCTGGCTTCGGCTATGATGGATTTGTTTTGATTATATATAGAACTTATTACCCAACTGTGATGCTTTTAGGTCAGATTCCAACTCCAGCTCAGGTATCGGCCGGGAGCCTCGGCGTCTCTCACGGTCGAAATGCTGCAAGCGAGGCTTTTTCCCGCCTCTAACAAGAGGCCAAAAGATACTGATTATCCTCACTAAAATATCAGACGGTGCAACTCCACACGGTTCATTTCAGTCAGGTTTCAATATAGAAGTAAGCAGGGAGGAAATAGTGGTAACTATTGAGCACCGTAACAAAAACCAGCATCTTGAGTGTCACGAGCGCTGCGTGTTACAAACAGCTAGCAGATGGTTGCGTTCACGGTTCAGCTTCAAGGAGGGAAATTCAAGTTCTTTTACAGCCTGAGTTGTCGAGTTGCTGTTGAAATCAAATCTGATAACATACAACAGAGTTCCACAAGGAAGAGAGTAGTATAGATGATCATACAAGCTCCCTGTTCAAACCAGATTATCTTCTTACTGGAACTTGAAACTGGAAATATTGGTTAATCGTCTCTCACTGCTCAGAAAAACTGCTAAATCTAACTGAAATGGGTAAACTGGATTGAAAAAATGTGTTTTTTCTTCTAAATAAGTTACATAAAACAAGTGTTTGTTCACAACTAGTGTGATGATCTGATTCGCCTCCTGCGCTTCAGGACGTCTAATGTCCACACTTATGAGCAATAAAATGCTGTCATAATTGATATCATAATGCACAAAACTACAATAAATGCAACTAAAGGCGTAAATCAGGTCTGTGTTACATAGAAGTGGAAAAAATAGACATGTTTTGTAAGAATCTGGGTCTTAATAAGCAATATGTCACAAGGTTTCTTAGTTGCACCTGATGGCCTCATAAATAATTGATAATTCATTCATCTAATAAGTGACATTTATCTCAACTTAAATGTCTATTTACTAGCTTCATCAAAGCTAAGTGGACATTTGAGCGGAGGTTATTTTGTCAGACGTACTTTAATGCTTTATAAATCCTTTATGAATGTTTTATGGATGAGTATTAAGCTATTAATAAAAGCAACTTTTGATTGGTCAGGTGGTCAAAATCACTTTAGCTGCTCTAAATCCTCCACTAGCATATTATCATTCTATAAAACATTGATAAATTAATAATTACAAATAAGATTAACCACCAATGAAGCTGTTAGTAAAACAATTGCATCCATTGTTAGAAAATTATGCTCAATGAAAATAATAAATAATATCCAAGGTTGTCCAAAAATAATTAATTGAAAAAGACAATTTTAAATGTGTGATCAAAAGCAGACGATCAGTCTTCAGATATGATTTACATTCAAAAATATGAATGTCAACATCAGACCAGAGTCGAGAGCTGTAGCGCAAAAGTGGCCGCAGTCTCCACAGGCCATCATCTCTCAACACACACACACACACACACACACACACACACACACACACACACACACACACACACACACACACACGAGTTCCCTTCAAAGGCTGGAGCAGTCGGAGTCTTGAGACCACAGGGGCTTTTTGCATGAAAGAATATGATTTCTCACATCATTGAAAATGATAATACACATTATCACTTACAGTCTTGTGCTTCAATCCACAGCTCTGTCCACCAACTTGAAATAATAAATGGCCGATTAAATGACTTATGTCTTTGGATTATAAATTGCTGCTTTTAAACCTTAACCTTGCTTGAGATCACACTTACTTTGATGAGGGCCTTTGATGTGCCTTTGGTTGCACGAACACACACAACCTTGCGCCTGTATTCTGGCAGCGGAGCATCACTAATTATCTTGCCAGCAGAAAGGTAAGGGAGGTGGGGACCTGTGTGTGTGTGTGTGTGTGTGTGTGTGTGTGTGTGGTCTCAGTGCGACGGTAGCTTTTAATGAGCCCCACGCTTCTTATCAAGCTTGGCGCTTGACAAACGCTCTGATCTGCCCACATGGAGGACGGGGGGGGGGCTCGACTGATCGCGTCTGAAGCCCCCCCCCCACCCTCCTCCTCCTCTTCCTCATGACCACACCACCCGCAAACCCCACCCAACACCCTTCCTTTCCCTCTCTCTCTCTCTCTCTCTCTCTCTCCTTCCTCCCCTCCCCTTCCTCTCCGCCTTACTTTCAGAATGAAATATCCTTGAGAGAAACTGTGAATCAAAGAGCTTTTCATCCTCTTTCACAAAGAGAAAGGGAGAGATAGAGAGGGAGAAAGATGGAGAGAGAGATTCAACAGGACAGAAGAAACAGAGAAGTGAGGGAGGGAGGGAGGGAGGGGGGGAGGATGGAGAGAGGGCAAGAGGTAGAAGAGAGTGAGAAAAGAAAGAAAACGAGGATAAAGGATTGAACTTCTCAAAGCTGGAGGGCACTCCGGAGGACATGTCCTAGATTAGCTCCCACCCCCCCCCCCACCCTCCCTTCATCCTTTCCATCTCTCTCCATCCCCTCCATTCCTCCTCCACCCAGCTTCAGACTGGGAACAGCGGCCCCGGGGCCCTCTCGGCGGGCTTCGAGGGTGGTGAGCGGAGGGGGAAAAGGCACGAGAGGGGGATGGAGGGGGGAGACACCGGGCATTTAGACATCTGTCAGCTACTAATGAAAGAGTTCAATTTAGTGGAAAATCTCAAACAACCTTGTCTGACAGGCAGGCTGACAGGCTTTAACTCGCTGCGTGTTGTTGTGTGTGTGTGTGTGTGTGTGTCTCAGCGTGTGTGTGTGTTGTGCTAGCGTGGAGGGTGGGCGGGATGCCGAGTGGATCAGGAGGGGGAAATTTAAAAAAAAAAAAAAAAATTTAATCTAGTAAACTGCAGGCATTTGCTTATGTGTGCACTTGTGTGTGTGTTTTTAAGTGTGTGTGTGTGTTGAAGAGTCATGCAGGGGTGTCGATCAGTCCGTGCAGCGGGGGGTCCGGTCTTATGGCTTTAAATCGCTCCAGGGGTACGGGGCATGTTTTCTGACGATAGATGGGTTATAGCGGGGGTCTTGTGTGTGTTATATATGTGTGTGTAGTGCTATTAAGAGTCGGGAGAGAGAACACACGACTCTCCAGGCGACACACACACACTTTGTCTCCGACCCCCCCAGAGCTTCATTAGCGGGTCATTAGAAAACGACTTCAGTGAGAGCTGCTGTTCTTTGAGAAACACATTTTGCTTACCCATCTTCAATGAAACTGTTCAGAGAAGTAACATGATGTGTGTGTGTGTGTGTGTGTGTGTGACTCTCTGGATGTCAATGTCAAACATAGGACTAATTATTTGTATTTCTTAATTGATTGATGTGTTGTGCTAGCCGTTACCACTGAACTGAAAGCAGTGACTCTGATTGTGAAAGTGCAGGTGTTTAGCCTCTTCTGACAGAAGGATGTAGCCTGGATGTGGATGTTATTCTCAAAAATTAAAAGTCTTTTATTCATCTTTGCAGCCAGTTAACATACAGGAGAGAATAGTTTTTAGATGGAGCATCATGTAGATGAACTAAAAATATGGATGTAGTTACCGTGACGTCACCCTTTGGTTTCTGAAGAGCGGTTTTGAAGCTCAAAGCGAGCCGCTCTGGCCGTTGCCATCTTGGCAGTATGTGACTCTGCCTAACTCCCAGCCAATCAAAAATAGGCAAAGAGGCGAGCCGAATGGCTGAAACAAGCCACCTAAAGGCTGGTGGACCTGTCACTCAAAGCAGCCATGTCCTTCGTTATGCATAACTTTACGGCTTAATAAAATTTAAACGGGTGAGTTATAAAAAAATTCACCCTCCGTACAGTTGTCATGGAAGGGGAAATTAGCTATAGAGACCAGGCTGTAAACATGTTTATTTCTGCTGTAAAGTTGGGCATTTTAACATGGGGGTCTATGGGGATTGACTCGCTTTTGGAGCCTCAAGTGGCCATTCAAGGAACTGCAGTATTTGGCACTTCCGCATTGGCTTCATTTTACAGCCCCGGAGGTTGCTGCTTGACTAAAACTGGACAAAAATCTTTAAGATTCAAAGCTTTAAAAACAGAATAAACAAGAAAACAAGTCAGACTTTACAATAGAATTCTAAGCTTGCTGTTCTGGCTGCCATTTACAGTAAAGAAATACTTAAAGGGGACATATCATGCTTTTTGTGATTTTCTGTTATTTTTATACTGTTACGTTAGATATTAAATGTCGTCAAAGGTCCAAAACTTGAGGTTAACGTACAGTAAGTAGAAATGTTCCCTGCAAGTCAAGACCCAGGGCTTCAGTCTGCTCTGAATGCTTCATTTGCAATGTTACCTCTACTTCCTCCTCATGATGGCGTCAGATCGTTTACACATGTTCACAAACAACATTTTACGGATGTATTTGAGAAGTTTTCGAGTTTGAGTAAACAGTGAGAAAAAAAAGTGAAATCCTACTGTTTGTCTGTGTAGCATCCGTGTAGCTAACCAATCAGAACAGGGCATGCTCATGGAAAGGGGGGCCTTAAAGAGACAGGAGCTAAAACAGAGGCTCAATATAACCAGCCGTGAGCAGCTGCTGTCAGACTCACCGTGTCTTTGCTGGAAACACAGAGAGTCTGCTGGAGCTTTGACAGTCACTAGAAGCACATTCATGGCTCTTTTGTAAAAGTTTCTGTGTGGTACTTTTGTTGTAGCTGAGCTAGCGGTTCTGCTACGACAGGCTCTCTGTTGTGTGTCTGCGGGGGGGAATGTCAGCACGTAGCCGCTGCTGTTTATAATGTTAACGTTTAGTCTAACGTCAGCCCTGAATATCTTGTTAACTCTGAATATAGTACAGTTAGTTATCTGCAGGTCGTGTGTAAATCTTTAGGTTATTAGCATAACGTCATGCTACTGTCATGCTAACGCTACCAGCAGCTCTGTAAGAGGCATAAACTGAAGCTACAGTTATCAGTGTTCTGATGTTTATACTTGTTGGCATTTTATTTTCTGTGAAACTAATGTACTGTTGATTTCCTGCTCTTTTAAATATTTTTTCTTTCTTCTTCAGTGACAGATATTGTGATATATCGTTATCATGGGAAGAATATCGTGATAGCATTGTACTGTGAGTTCATGTGTGATTCCCATCCCCTGGTGACTATACTTCGACATGTAGCATGCAATAACATGTAGGCTCTGCAATATCTCCTGGATGTTTTATACATAAGTGGTAAAACAGTGAAATGCTTCACATAAACTACAGTGTTCTTGTGCCAGTTAACAAGTGAAACGCCACCATAGAGACGACGGTTTGTTTACTTTTTCCTTTTTCTCCCAAACAATCGAGAGCTTTTCTTATATCTCCTCATCTCAAGATGACATTGTCTACTGGAAACTACAGTGATCAGCGTGTTCTCAATGGAAAGGAAAAACAACCACTTGTGGGTGTTTGGGAACCAATCTTTCAAAGAAAGAAAAAAAAAACAACTGAAAACAACAAGCCTTAGTAATACAACATCCAGTTTCTGCTCTGACCTGCGCAGGCGGCGGGAACATTACTTTATCACTGAAGTACGACAGACAGGTGTGGAGCTGACATGGAGATACACTTTCTGCATACATAACACCACATATGCATACATTTGGTATACATGCCGGTGTACGTTTGGTGATATACTTGTCAGAACACTGACAAATCTTTAAGAGAGATAGGTGAAGGAGTGAAGGAGAGCGACGGGAGATATGTGAAGGAGGCAGAGAGCTGACAGAGAACAGGCAGCGCCGCCTTTTTTTGTTGTCACCCGACGAGAAAACCCTCGATCTTTTGCTCTCGACACCGCCAAAACCAAAGACCCCTTCGCTTAATTCCCTCCTAAAAAAAAAAAAAAAAAAATGGCAGCTGTTCAACTGTTTCAGACCTAAACCAACATGGCTGCCGGCCTGCGCTGCCAAAACCGGTGCCCTTTTTTTTTTTTTTTTTTTCTACAATTTGGCCCCCGTCCAGCTTTCCACTCTGATTGCATCTATCCCTGTTAGGGCCTTGGGTTTTGGAAGGAGAGATAGAGCGAGAGGAGGGGAAGAGTGCCAATACAAACATTGTTCCGCTGGCTTTTACAAGCCATGAGAGTGGGGAAGTTAATAAGCAGGTATTGGTTTTTTAACTGCGGCCCGTTTATTGCTTTGCCCTCGAGCGTGCTGGAGTGCTCCACTCCACCTTTTTTTTCTGTCCATCTGCCCATCACCTCTGCTAACCTCTCTCTCTCAATTCCTCCCTCTCCCTCTCTATCTCTCTCTCTCTATGCTCTCCTTTTTTTTTTTTTGTCTTGACTCGCCTCGTTCAGCAATTAATTCACCGTCCTCATGGTGTGTTTTTTTTCCCGTCTCTAGCTGACTCCTTCTTCTCACCTTTTTATGCCCTTTTATATATATATATATATTTCAAACTGAGGTGTAGCCAGTTTAAAAACACTGTTTAAAAATTATGAACAAAAACCTGCACACACCACTTAATGATCTATCATTACACCCCTATTGATGCAGTGTTTTGAGTGTGAACCGTGTTTATTGGTCCTCGCGCGCCTGTGTTTTACTTTTAGACCGTATCCATCTGTCAATACTGGACTTTTATTAAAAAAACCGAGTGCGAGCCAGTCAGCGTCGTCCAACTCTGACATGATGAATATGACGCAGGTTTAATTACATACATATTGTTCTTTTTGATCAATGTCGTCTGGGGGTTTGTTTTTTTTTTTTCTTTCGATGAACTGTTTTCATTTTCACTCGCTCTCAGAAGCTTTTTCGGCCACTGCCAAGAACAAATTTGAGGTTAGTGGAGACTTAAAACTCCCAGTAAAACATTAGTCTCACAGCTGGAATCTGCCGTAGTTTCATCATTTTCAGGGCTACAAACAGACTGCCCTAAGCCTCTGATTGGTGGAGCCTGTCAGCGCCTTGCCTGAGAGGAAAATCTGCAGATGCTACTCGGGTGAAAAACTACTTTAAACTCTTCATGTTTATTGGGAAATAATGATCTAATCTTTATTTTGGATTTTGCAGTTAACAATTTGTATTTTATTACTCTTGAAGAAGGGGGTCAAATGCTAATAAGAATAATAAGAAACACAAATAAAGCAGTAAAGCTGGTGCTCTTTGAAGCTAATACAAGTATTCTGTGGAGTTTTTGACTACTAGTAGCGTTATGAAGCAATTTTATTAGCATTCCCCAGGTGACACAACACACATTCCTGTCAACAGTTTCACATCATAAAACTAACTAATAGTTAGAGGTGGTAATGTGCCAATAGATGCAGTAACACGCTAGCAGAAAGCAGGAAGAAGAAGAGAGATTGTTAGCTAACGTGGACGTGCACAATGCAGATTTTAAAATCTTGGATTTGCTAATATTTTTTGAGGATTGACATGCAATCGACAAGCTTGTTAAGCCCAGAGGATGCACACAGAAACCTTTAAGTATCATTAAGTATTGGATCTTTATCAGTGAAACTGAGTGATTTTAAGTAGCGTTAGCACATGATGGTGCAGGAATTTACATTTAAATTTGCATTTCAGTGTCTACTTTTTTTTTTTTATTGGACGTCCGTTATTTCATCCTATTGTATTATAAGGTTGATGCATGTTTATAAATGGAGAAAACAGCATTTATAGAAGTTTTTCTTGTCTCTGGTTGAAGGTTGAGAAAACTGCTCGACTCTGATGCCCTTTCCAGGAACTGCAATCCAAATTTACTGGTACCTGACTTCAAAAAGCCGAAACCATAACAACCAACCAGAGATGCTGCAGGAGAGAGAGAAGCTAGCGAGGAGGAGGAAGAGGAGGAGGAGGAGGAGGAGGAGGAGGGATGACCAGACAGAAGAGAGGGAAGGGTTGGGAGTTATGGTGTAGAAGAAGAAGGCGATTTCATGTTCCTATAATCCTGAAACCGCTGCAGTTTGTGTCCTCCCCAGGGCTGTTTCACACCTCCAACAAGGGATAAGTGACTAACTCTCATACTGCAGGAAAAACAGACCAATTTAACATACTTATTCCACGAACAGTTAACACAGTGACTCTGTGCAAAACAACAAGCTTGACTCCGAATCGGAAGCCCGAGCACAAATCCTGTGTATAGCTCTTGTGGGATTCGCAGTATCCACCCTGTCCTGCCCAGGAGGGCTATTCGCTGATCCAACTGACAGAAGCGAGCGAGTACAGACGCTCAACTGATGAGATTCCAGTTAGCCGGTGCAGCCAAGGAGAGAGTCGGGGAAAGCAGCCAAACAGCCCGAACAGAAGGGATCTGGGGGCCTCTAAATATCCACCCAGGGCTAAAAGAGCGGGAGTGTGAGCAAGCTCCAGCCCACTTCCTCTATCGCTCTCCTGGGCTACAGAGGGGGGAAACAATAGTAGAGAATGGTGCAGATAGCGTGAAAGAAAAGGCAACGCCACAGCATCGACACACTCTTTTATAGTCCGGGTTATACATGACCGTACAGAAACTAGATGCAAGCACAGTTTTTGCAAGTGTTTTAACTGCTTGTTGTGCTGTAGAGCAATGCACGCCACAAGCACAACGTGTTTTGTGATAAACATTTCAGATTGCACAAGTTGGCGAAGCAAACGTGCGGTGGTGGGATGTAGATGACTTTACAAAGATTAATTTGTATTCTAAAGATTTGTCACTACTTTTTTTGGGCAAAAATTTGAGCTTAATCTCACTTTGTTTACATGTCTGACACATATTTGATTAGTCAGGCTTAATATAGCTTAATAGAGTATTACAATATTAATACAAATGAATTTCCATTGTTGATATATTTCAGGATACGGCTAATGTATTCACTCTTTCTGTGCACATATAGTACGTGTCGGTTTTCAATGACAAATTGCTCGGAATTATTCATTTGTACAAGAGATTCTGCAAAACAAACACCATATAATCGTATCATCATGGTGCCATTCCACTGATTATTCCCTGTTTCCTGTTATGCTGAAAAAGCTACTTTAGCTTCTACTTTTAAAGTTTTCTGTCTTTGCTTCTATCTAGTCCTGCATATCAAATGACCTGACGTTAATAAAACTTAAAAGTCTGTTGTGTCTGTCAGATATAAGGGAATACATGATGTCCTGCTCCCTATATAGCAACAGTTGGTGGTATTAAAAGGTAGCAGGGAGCTAGCAAGGGAGGATGAGGATGCATTTGTGTTTGACACCTTTAAGTTTAACCAGAAAGAGAAATTTTAAGAAGAAAACTCCACCTTTCACATGTGCTTCTTCACTTATCAACTCAGTTGCTTGCACTTTCACAAACTAACACTGACAGTCTGCTGCTCACCTGCTCACACTTCCAGTCTCACACACACACACACACACATAGACACACACACACACACACAGGTTAGGGAGGGGCCGCCTCAGGGTGCTGCTGTAAGTGTGTGATTAGAGGAGAAAGTAGGCAGAGGAGAATCGAAGACACACACTCACCCCTGTTAAGGTCTTTATGTTATGCAGTGCATTCTGGGCTTCAAGGGCAGCTTTCCTTGTGTAAAACGTGACAAAACAGCAGCCTGGGGAGAGAGAGAGAGAGACAGAGAGAGGAGGGATGAGCATAAGGAGCAACAAAGAGCACTTTCTCTATTCATCTGCTTGGCATCACCTGTCGACACTGGCAGACGCTGAGTGAATGTTAAGGACGAAACATCCTAGCGGAGAGGAAGAGAACGCTTTTGGATTCGTTTCAACGCTGATGACTTCAGCCTCGAGGAAGCGTGTGCACGCACGCACTGATGCACGCGTGCACACACACACACACATATGCACAAACAATACAAAGACAGCATGAAAGAGAAAGGGGAGGTGGTGGAGAATGGAGTTGCCTCTTCATTAATCCTTGAGTAATCTGTGAACAGTTGCTTACTCACTCGCTCACTATAGAAAGTATTTACTGATTTATTTATTGCTCATGCTCACTCATTCATCCATACACTTGTTCACTTCCACATGAGGTCATTCATTCCTTCACTAATTCACAGGCTCGCTTCCCATGTAAGCTGTGATATGCAGGAAAAAAAGAAATCCATCTGGGATAAAAAACCGGATAGAAATTGATTGAAAAGTGAAACTAGGTTACTTATAAATGTTGTTTCAACAGCCTTTTAAATGATTATATTTCAGTGTGTAGTTAGTACTTGCTCCACATTGAAATAGTCGATTAAACGCTATTGAAAAAACAGTGGTGTATATCAAAAACTAGCCCGGTTCCAGCGCTCTGAATCGCCGCCCCACATCTCAGATGTTTTCAGAGATTCAAATAGGTCTGATGTTTTTCTCATTCATAGTTGTTATCCTGATTGATTAGAGGAAAAGAATCCTGCCTCCCCAACAGAAAAGCCCTAACATGCAAGAATGTTTTTGTGTTTTTCCCCTAAATCTCTTACTTTTTTCTGTACGTGTGTTCCAAGTTGGATTCAAAAGACTCTTTTAACTGTCGTAAATCACTTGTTTCAGCCTGATGAACGTCACCTGTTCATTAGTAGCTTCAAGACCTATCTTCAGAGATCAGCAGCAGACAAAAACATAATAAGTTTAGGAGTGTCAGTAGTAGGAGACCCGAAACAATTAGAAAATATCACTATGACAACGAAGAGCTGCAGTGTAATGTGATAGAAATTAAGAGGGAAGTTAGATGTTAAAAATCATCTTTCTAAAGGAAAACTCTCTGTGATGGGAGGCGGTCAAAGGATGCAACAGTCAGAGATGCTAATATTATAGCCAAGCGGCAACCTCCGGGGCTGTAAAATGAAGCCAATGCGGAAGTGCCAAAAACTGCAGTTCCTTGAATGACCACTTGAGGCTCCAAAAGCGAGTCAATCCCCATGAACCCCCATGTTAAAATGCCCAACTTTACTGCAGAAATAAACATGTTTACAGCCTGGTACAAACAACGGTTTTGGTCTCTGTAGCTAATTTCCCTTTTCATGACAACTGTACGGGGGGCATAATGAAGGACATGGCTGCTTTGAGTGACAGGTCCGCCAGCCGCTAGGGGGCTTGTTTCAGCCATTCGGCCCGCCTCTTTGCCCGTTTTTGATTGGCTGGGAGTTAGGCAGAGTCACGTACTGCCAAGATGGCGACGGCCGGAGTGGCTCACTTTGAGCTTCAAAACCGCTCTTCAGAAACCAACGGGTGACGTCACGGTAACTACGTCCATATTTTTATACAGTAAAATACTGCAATACAAGATGATACTAGACAGTTACCTACTGAAATGTACCGTATGAGCTGCTGCACCAAAATATGCCAATAAAAATCATAAAATCTAAAAACCCTCTCGGTAAATTGGCAGCCATATGTTTAATTTCAGTTGATTTTGGTTTCATATTTAAACTCCAAGTTCATTCAAGTAAAGACATTATGATTCTGAGTGAAGAAACTTGTGAAGAAAAGCAGAGACGATCTGTCCAGGACATGTATGACAGATCTGGACCACTTGTAAATTGTAAGTATGAGAAAACTGATGAATGCCACAACTTTTTCTTAAATTACTTGTACGTGGCTCTTTAGAATGAATCTCTTCCTACAAGCGGTTCTTGCATGAGGCCCGATGTCAGATTGAATAATGAGGGGAAACCCACATGGAAATTCTGTGTCATTATCAGGTTACTGAAACATTCACATATGATCTAATTTAACTCGGGTTTAACCATGACATCCCAGCGTCTCTCGACCTGTAATTCATCAAATCAGAGCTTATTTAAGTTGCTTAGTCACTCAATCACTCACCCAAAACGCATGTGTGGATACAAAAAACAGTGAAGAAAGTAGAGAGGGAATAAGGGAAAAGAGGGATTTCGCCTCTTCATTAATCTATGTGTAATCCCTGCAGAGTGAGGCTGTAACGCTGCGGTCGAGGGCCGTTCTCTGTCAGCACACAAAACCTGCACAGTCAGGCAAAAAAACCAGCAGGAGGACATTTAGGGCCAGACGCAGAGGTGTGACTCGTCTGCTTTCCTCATAAAAACAGCAGCTGGTATTTGATTTATGTCAAACATCGGGTTCTCAATAAGGATTCCTGTCCGTGTTTACATCCTTCTGACACTTTTGACAAGCCGCAGGGAACTTTAAAAGCCAGGCTGAAGAGGAAGAGCGGATTAAGAAGCACAAAGAGCCGGCCGTAAAATATGGAGGATGAAATGGATGGCGAGTTAGTCGGCTGGAAGAACAAAGTGGAAGCCCTGAAATTCATGATGCATCATCAGAAACTAACCTGTGATTTAAGTGATTGTTTTCTCTCTACAAGTTGTCAGTCTGCAGAAGCAAACGATGTGCACGAAAATGTCTGAATACTGTATTTTAGGCCAAATCCAACAGCGATGTTTGAGAATTACAAAATCTACCACTAACATATCGGCTGATAGTTGTATTTCAACCTAAAACAAAAAAAGGAGATGCTTAATTTTACCTTCTTGTGCTGTTGAAATTGGAACAAAATGACATTTCCATTACAACCGGACCAACTTCATCTGCTGAGGAATGATGTGATACATTCGAAAGCTTTGCCGACTGCAAGATTTCCAAGAATAAACTCTCAGTCTTTACCTCAAACACATCTTTGACATTTCTGTATCACGGTTTCTCATTACTTATAGGCTCACATATACACTGATACCAAATATATCCATTACAAGCCACACTGAGGAATAAAATCAACCATGCTGATGTACTGGTTGGGCGCTGATAAAGATATACAAAAAATGACTCAAATGACTCAAAGCTGATTGGTTCTTTCTTTAAATCTGTTATTTACTGGCACAGAAACAGTGTTCAATCCATTTTTTAATGGTGTAATAGGCATTTTAACCAATGGCTTGGTCCATTTCACCAGTGAGAGTTAGCTTAAAACTGTTAGCAACAAGCAACTGTAGCTAACTACTGCTTGTAGCAAGGACTTGCTTGCAGTTTAATAAACTTTGTGAATCTAGAGTGGTGGTTAAACTATGTCTGAGGTGACCTGTAATAGGATTTTAATAAACACCTGCCACCTAATCAGAAACCAGTATTTCCTTTCTTCTTTCTTTAGCTTTGACTGTTGATTGCCTCACACAATCAGCTGACTCGGTTAACAAGGTTTATCCACTTGAGCATACCGTACGCCAACCACAGGTGAGCTACAAGTGTTAGCAGGTTTTTTGTTTTTTTTTAGCTTCAACGTCTTCCCTTTCAGTTGCTTCGGGTTCATATGTTTGGACCTTCTGCCTCCATCTTTGCTCATCTGTTAATTTTGGTGTGTATCTATTTGTCCAGAGATGAGCTGAGTGTGCCATTGTTTACATCTGCTTTGTTATCCTCCCCCATTGTGTTTATGACACAAATCAACTCAGCGTGAATTAGACGGGCTGGTTGTGGTTTTGTTGCCCATATCGCAGACATCAGCCCCTATGACACTTGCCCTGCAGTGCATCTTAGTGAAATCCAACAGTGAGCATCTGGAGCAGGTTTAGCATCCGAATCCCAGAGTCCCTTTGATGAGGCTGGGAGCGTAATGGATCTGAATTTCTGTGGTGTCCTCTGGGTGCCAGGGCTATTGAATAGTTGGCCCTTAGCCTAGCGTCAGCAACGTGATTGGTGTTGTGATTCAGATGGTGCAGTGTCTGTGTTTTTTAGCAGGGATAACTCTCGGCTTAGTGTTTTCTTCTACAGCCCCGGCGTTAGAGGCAGCTTCTACAATCAGGATCGTTTTACCATTAAGAGTTTCATATCAGCTTCTAGTTGAAGGCTTGGAGATGAGAGGGGAAATTAGTCATGACTGACTATCACTGGGTAAAAAAAAAATCTACAATTTATTCCATGTAGGTCACCAAACTGCCACACACACTTAGTGGTAAATTGGTGGCTTCAGGATACAGTAGATCACTGGCAGCTCTGCTTCGTCTTTGGTCTCCATTATTACTGTAAAAACTACATTCACTAAGGATTGGGTTGTAGATAGATGTAGTAACACCACTCAAGGAAAATGATCCATTATAAGTGAATAATATAACAAATATTGGTAGGTAAGTGTATTTAAAAATCAAAAGTAAAGCTCTCATTGTGAAGAATGGTCCATTTCAGAGTGCTAGGAAATTGAAATTCCTCATCATTGTAAATAATTAAATACCCTAAATTGGATTAAAGATAAAAATCCTCAAAATTAGAAATCCTTTTTTTTTTTTTTTTTTTTAAAAATATGAAAATCCCTAATTTTGTTTCATATTTGATAATTTCTCTGATCTCCTTTTGCTGATGAGTGGAACATTTACAAGCATCTCTACAGGTTAAGAAAATTCTCCAGCCTCTATTTCTAAAAGTCTAAAAAAAAAGAAAAAGTAAGAAAGCTGTTTGGAGTCAAATCTTTTTACTTGACATCAGTGAGATAATGATAATTTCAAGGTAATTATAAAATCTTTATCTGCAGATTAACTGGTGACTCCAGCTGTCTGAGTCATCTGGTGGAGTAAGAAGTAAAATAGCGCCCTCTGAAATGTGGAGTAAATGTAGAAAAAGTGAAGAAAAAAAAGATTTGCACGTCCTCACAGGTGTGTCCACTTAATCTGGTTAATCATCAGCATCATGAACAATATGGACACATGTTTCAGAGGGATGGCAGTGGCTGAATTCAACTGTAAAATGTGTTGAACTGTGTCCAACACAAAGCTGTGAAAGGATAAAATTCAAGTTTACCACATGAATCTCTACATGTTAGCGGATCAGATGACATTATCAGCTGAGATAACACATCATACGTGGTGGTGATTTAATGCACAGGCTATCTATCTATCTATCTATATATATATATGTAATTTCAGCAGTTTTGGTTTGAGCGTCTAACTGTGTCATCCACCTATCTGTGTTGTTTAGGGAAGCCTCCTCTGACCTTGGTAACCATGGCAATGCTGATATACCCTCTATCAGAGAGATTTCTGCCTTCCCCAAAACATCACAGACAGCTGAAGTCTCAAGGAGAAGACATCTCAATCTCTGATTAAGACTTACAGTGTGACCTCAAAGCCAAGCTTGACCCAATGTAACCCAATTTTTAACCTCTAAAGATGGAAAATTCCATAACAATAATATTATACTGTGTACTGATTGGCCAGTTTGTTGCCAATGGATGATAATCAAACCAAATGAAGCATGTGCTCTACACAAGAACATGTAAAAGGTTGAAAAAAACGTTTCTGTGTAACATCTGGAATACGACTTTATCACGAAACCTGCACTACAAGCAACTGAAACTGACCTGTGTAACGCAGCGGACCTCGTCTGGTCAACTGAGAGATTATGTGTCAGGTTTTCGCTGTCAATTCTGACGCTTTTGAGGAAGCCGCGAAGAACATGTCTCTCCGACAGTTTGTCAGTTCCATAAAGCAGACACACAACTGGCGAGAAGACCAAAGCAGCTGTCTGGATCCACAGAACCAGAGCGTGAACTGTCAGGCCGGGCCAAGTTTTCTGCATCGGTGTTCACACCTATAATTGACAGACTGTTGGAGGAGCTGGACAGAAGATACAGCTCATATCAAGATGTTCGGAAGCGGGTTTGGTTTTTTGGACACATTCGCCTCTGCTGAAGAGATCTGCAGAAGAAATATTCAATAGACTCGGAGGAAACCTTCTTGAGGAAGCCGCCATGACACAAATACATCTGCCCTTCAACTGCTCAAACTAATACGAAGACGTAATTTACGGCTTGTGTTTCCTAATGTTGACATCGCTCTACGTATATTCCTAACAATGCCAGTGACTTAACCTGGACTGGTCAAGGCTAGATTGCGCTGAACCACACATCAGGAGAGACTGAGCCATCTGACGCTCATGTCCATTGAGAGTGACATTCTTCAGGCAATGGACTTCAAGGGGTTAATCATGACTGCTGCCAAGAAAACCAGGCGTAGACACTTCTAAGGGTAAGGGTGTTTAATTTGAATGCTTGTTATTATGGGATTAATATGCTCTAGACTGTTTATGCAGCCTGCAATGCATCTGGTCTGTTGTATTGGTGGTTGTGTTTGCAGTGGTGCAGAAATGTATTGCCGACAGTGTTTGTAGTTGCCCTGACAAAGAGAGATCTTTGTATTATTTGAAAGATGTGATTAAATATAAATGAATTCATGTACAGTACGTTTATTGTGGTGAGCCGTGGCTTAGTAGTATCTCTATGTGCAATTGGTTCGTTGTGGTGGTGGATATGCGGTTGCGGGGAGCAGAAGGGCCGACTGGTTTAGCCAAGCCCCGGAGCCTATTCAAGGATTAAATCGCCCCTGATCATACCTGCTGCTGCATATGCTAGTTGCACTCCATTTAATCTGGTTAACCCCCCTTTACAACTATGAAATAATAGCATGCTGGGACGGCCAAATGGAGCGCAGCCAATGAGAACCATAAAGTGTCAAGTTGGCCTGCTACGACATGTACAATGGAAGTGACAAGAGAGAGAGAGATAGTCTATACATGTCCACACTGTCCTGAGAAGACACATTGCAACTCTCTATTAACACAATAGTGTTGCAACTTGTGTTTTTTAACGTAAAAGGTTTAGTTTTTTCTATAATATTACTGTAATTGACACACTAAAGAGTAAAACAGGTCATTAATGATCTGTTAAACACCTAAAATGCTTATTTTCCATCTTTGACTTCAGTTTTTCAATCATGTAAGCTAGCACACATAAAACATATGTGGTCAAAATAAATTAAATATCAGCCCTTTGGTTACATCATTTCAGTAAATGCTACCATGCTGACCTGACTCCACCTGTATAAAGCAGGTTAGCGTAGCATAGCCGGCATCATGATTTTCCATGTCAGGCACGTCAACTTTTAACTGTGTTCATTATTCTTCTGAATACTATGTGTGTACAAGGGGGAGCTTTTCAGCATTGCCTCAGTATTGTACATTATAATTCCAATTGCACCTGTGTTCAAGCTTTGGCCCCTTGTGTGCGATTAGCAATTCCAATAGCACTGTATGAGGGTTAGCTGATAGCAGCACGGGGTGAATTATGATTCCGGTGGCATTTTTTTGCATATCTGTATATGGGAGGGTTAGCTTTTGGTGTTAGCATTAGCGATTCTGATGGCATATAGGCTAATGTGCAGGGGAGGGTTGGCTGTTAGCGCTGCGTTAGCTGCTGTGTGTTGTGATTCCCATGGTGTAGCCGGGGCCTGGGAGCCATTCAGCGTGTGGCGGATCGTCCCAGGTGGTGGGCTGTCAAGATGGGGATCAAAGAGCAGAGGAGTGGACCTCACACATGCACACACACACACACACACACACATACACACATTTTTTCCCCGCAGTGTTCCAGTTCCACCTGTTTAAGAGTCAGCACACTCGCCGCTCACACACACAAAGCTGCAGAAAACCAATGGGAGCTCATGTACTTTAATTTTTTAAGTGTATACCTGCATGTGTGCTTTTTATTTACAGAGGAACATACACATATACCGGTAACAACCTTGAACAAGCGGGAAAAAAAACGTGCTGCACACTAGCATGAATAAGCTCTTTCCATCTTATTTGTTGCGTATGTGTGTGTGTGTGTGTGTGTGTCTTTTTCTTGCAGCACAAACATTTACCTGAAGGCCGAGAGGGCTCAGAGCGGGGAGATACACTCTGCTTGTGCTGTTGAAGAGGGACACTCAAAAACACACACCAGAGACGTGCATGCACAAACCTCGGAGTGAAGGGAAGAAATCTATTAGATGCTGATGTGTGTGTGTGTGTGTGTGTGTGTGTAACGGAAAGAGTGCAAGAGTGAGACAGACGGAGAGGATGTGGGAAAGAAGAAGAGCGTAGTGTTTGCAAGACAAAAAAAAAAAAAAAAAAGGAGAAGAAGAGCAGCTGTGAGTGGAATAGAGAGTAGAGGTGGGAGATGCCTGTTCATAAATGCTTCATGGCTGCTGAAGGGGGCCTTTGACTGAGTGAAGACCCGCGGACCCCCGTCTCTGTCAACACATCAACCCCCTCCGACAACAGGTCGACCCTGACTCAAGACAGCAGGGCTGCAGAGGAGCCGGCGGGGGCTGAACGGGCGTGTTTAGTAGGTGACTTCAGGTTCACGTAACGGTATTTCCAGTCGATATCGCCCGTTTATTTAAAATCAAGCTGGGATGTTTCCTTCAGAGAACCTTCAGAGGAGGCACTCTGCACAATCTGCCGTGAAATTTTACTTCCTTTGTACAGTTAATAACAATAATAATGATTTAAATTGCTTTGTAACTCTTCATTTAAATCTGCCCTGCCACAGAATCAGGTGGGTGGGTCATCCTGGCTTAAGCAGCAACTAATCTACTTAAAAGACTTTCATTAGTCTGGGTGTCAGCGCGGAGCGTCCCGTGTTAGTGTTTCAGAGGTTCTCTCTTCTCAAAGGAGACATTCTTCTTCTTATTATTTTAATTTAGCCTGAAAATGGTTTAATACAAAAATATGAGCACCGACATCTGAAACCCGCAGCATCAAACCAAATGAGCATCCGATTCTGACATCAGACATCAGAAACTGAAATTCTGTTTTCCTGAAACGATGCAGGTAGAAGCTGTCGGATAGCATCGCACTTTCTATCCAAGGTGTGAGTGTGATGTCGCTTTTTCACATAATACAACCCTCCCCTCACCATCATTTAACGCCCAAAAAGAGCTGCAGTGGTTGCGATGCAGTGACTCTATCAGAAACACAAAAAAACATCTTCAAAAGAAAATAAGAGGACACCTGGTCTTATTCTGGTTGTTTATGGACAGTTTTATAACAATATTTTACTACGTTTGATTGTAAAAACCAAGTGCTCGGATGTTTAACGTTACACAATATTACAACCCCTTTGCTTCTCCTCCCTTTATCCTTCTTTCGCCAGTCTATAAAACATATATCTAAATTCTTTTTGCATCTTCAAAACTGAGTCATTAGACTAATTCTTAAAGGCCCGAGGAGACAAAATTATCCAGTAATTCACAAGAAAAAAAAAAAAAAAAAAAAAGAGATGAAGTTAAACGAGAAAAAAATTAACATAATTTAGTGCTGCTTAACCATTTTTTTTTTGCTTTCCTATCCTGTTAATCATCTTAAGCCCCTGAGATATATCTTGAGGGGATTGTGACATCCAGGTTGCTCTATTCAAAGCCAAAATATCTGCGGTTGAACCGGCACACATGCAGAGGATGAAGAGGGGGGAAAAAGGCTAGTGGAGGTGGGGTAGAGTGAAAGGAGCGATGCCCTGCAGTTCGGAAGGATGGAAGTATGGTTTTTAAAAGTGGAAAAAGGGGACGGGTGGTGGAAGGGTTATCACAGAGCTTCACCCCGAGCCCTTAACACCGAGGCTGGACTACAGCTCTCACAGCGAGTCTCTCCTTCTCCTCTCATCACTCCTTTTGACCCCCGGGGTTCCACTCAACCGCTGACCCAGTGTTTCCCATTAATTACCTCAACTGTGGCACTTTCATAATGAACTGAAAATATTTTCACACTTCTCATACTAACATAAAAGATCTCCAACGTTGTGTTTTTGCGCCGTCGCTTCAGCAGTGTTGAAGCTCGTGATTTTGTCTGAAGGTGAGTTGTTTATGTGAAATGATGGTAACTTTAGCTACTAGCAGCATATAGGCTACTAGCTACTATAGGCATGCTAAGCTAACCATCACGGCTCCAAGTTAACACAAAGCTGCAACTTCAGTGTGTCATATTTCAACGATAAAGAGAGGAATTACTGAAAGATAAAGCAACAAGTTTGTCTCAGTGTATTTCATTCAGTCCGGAAAAAAACTACAAAAAGTCAGTTTGCAACGCAGGACAATAGCATGACCGACTATAAACGTTAAAGTCTTGTCTTAATGTTATTTAAGAGCAAAACTAGCTGTATTGGAAGCAAACGGCTCATTTCTGTTTCCGTGCTGAGTGCATCGAAGTCGGCTGGACTCTTTTCGTACCAGACGGCGGTGCAGCCTCCTGGTTGGTTCTTCGACCACTCACAACGGTCACCGCCCAGGTATCCGTAGTGACTGACGGGCTACACATGTTCAGTGACACCCTGGAAGTCTCAGTAAATGTAATTTAACAGTCCTTTTTTAACGTTAGCTCGACTGATATCTCTGAGCACAGCGGTACTAAACATTAAACCTGCATTAACTGATGTTTTGTCTTTCTGTGAAACAATAATGAACAATGTCAGAAAATAGTTATAGTTGATTATAATTAATGTCTTCAAATGTCACATTTTGTCGCAATCCAAATATATTCAGTTAACTATCATGTATAACACATAAAAAGCTTAAAATCCTCATATTTGACGATCTGCAAAACACATTTTTGGCATTTTTCCTTAAAAAAATATGATTTGTTTATCAAAATAGTTGCCGATTGATTTTTGACTAATCTGCAGCTCTAACTTTTTGTCCTCCTGTTTTCAGCAGAAATAAGTAGTGAACACAAACTAATGTCAGAAAACAGTTATAATAGTTGATAATATTTGCTGTGTCATCACCATTCATATCTGTACAAACAATGTGTTTATGATTAATTTGTTTACTAGAGCACAAAATTGTTTACAAGAGCACGAAATTGTTAACAAGAGCACGATGTTCTTCATAGATCTAGCCTCTTAATTGTGCTCTTTAAGGGCACCAGATTGATGCATTTAACTTTCAAAAATTTTCGGGGTCCAAAGTCTACCTACCACAGTCTCTCACAAAAAATCCTGTGGGAAACACTGGCTGACCCGCATTAACTACACTCTGCTGCAGTTACTGCTCACACAGGCCTCTGGGTGGCATGGGATACATACTCCAACACTCTCTAATTCTTGCATCCCCACCCCCTTACAGTTCCCTCTTTGCTCTCTGTGCAGCTGTAAAAAAAAAAAAGCCCCTTAATGTGTATAATTTATGTGTGTCAAAGAGTCGCTGAGTGACAGCAGGGATGAGAAAAAAAAAATGACAGAGAACACATTCTGAATTTGACAGCGCAATAAAGAACAGATTGTCAGATGGGAAAAAAAAAAAAGGGGGGGGGGGAGAGGATGTGTGGATGGCTTCAAACAATGCTGCATCTCTGACGGGCATTTGGCTGATGTTCTAATCCTGTTAACGTAGGAATGGGTCCAGCTCGCAGCACTTCACAAATATATGCAATCCACTGGTTACTTTGGTGGAAAAGCACCAATGTCACCCCCCCCTCTCCTCCCCCACCCCACGCCACCTCCAAATCCTCCCTGCCTCCCTCTCTCACTGCAAAAACAACAAGAGCACTTTCCGGAAATCAAAGCCGCTTTCTGGCTGACCCCGAACTGCTCGGAGAGGAAAAGAAATTCCAGCTCTGCAACTTCGCTTATAACCCGGCAACTCTCACTGTCGCTGAGGCATGCAAAAGTATAAACATAGAGAGGGGGGGGGGCGTGGGGAGAAAAAAAAACGACACACAGATGAGATGAGAATCCACACACACACACAATCCCCCATTAAATTCCACCTGCAGCTGCTCTCTAATTGGGCCTGGGTAGCCTAAAAAAGCTAACGTCTAGTTAAAGCGATATAATTGGCCGCTCTGCTTTAGGAAAGAATGAAATAAATCAGTCCTCCGTCTCAGGTCGGCCCCGTCTCAACTGAATCCATTAGAGCAGATAATTGTCTTGGACAGCAAAGCGTTTGCTCGGCGTTGCCACAGCTGAGCGAGAGGATACAGTTGGCTTGCAGTTTCAAAGCCGATGTCTGCCATTGGATGGCTGCGGGTCCCTGGACGCGGCATCAGAGCAACCCAGGCGGGGGGAGATTTTCATCTGAGCAGTGATCGAAAATCAGATGCTGTAATCTGCCTGCATGTGTTTATCTTCAGGCTTGAAATTATTTCCCCCCCAAAATCTTTCATTGGATTTTTTTTGTGTGTTTTGTTGTTGTAGCCATCAAGATGACATTTCAGGTTAGAGGAGATAAAAAAAAAGGTGGTTGATTCAAAATCTATTCCAGGTCTTCAGGTCAAACGCTTTCCAAGAAAAAAAAAAAAAAACACCTCTCAGGGGCCGGTATTGATTGTACTTTTTGTTTTCAAGGTGGTTTATATAATGGAGTAAAATGTAAGAAGGCGAGGAACATTTATTGTTGCACTTAAAGAGGAAATCTGCTGCATCCTTTGTGTCTATCTTTGGTGCTAAACACTTGTGGCTCTGCTGTGGCTCCCGCTCTTCCCCAGAGATCAGCTGTCAATCAAGCCGCGTGGGTGGCTGCGTGTCGCCTCTTTTTCCTCAGATTTTGAAGGTTTGATTTTTTTTTTTTTCTACAGGTGGCCCTTTTGTCTTTGTCTTTTCAGCCATGATGGTTTTGGCTGTTGGCTGAATCACTTTTGTGCTGCTTTTATCGGTGACAGAGAAGGAAAAAAGGGGTATTTATTTATACAAATGTGTCAAAGATTATTGTTTTTCTTGGCTAGAGCTGAATGATAATGAATTGAAAATATCGAATAGTGATTTTTCTTATTTACCTATAAGTCTGTACAGATATATTTTGTTTCTACATGAAGAGAATCAGATAAAAAGAATATAGCCTCTTGTTTTTTTCAGTCCCCCTCAGGCTTCAAAGCAGTCAGAGTTAAGTTTTCTATAGAAATACATTTTTGAATGGAGGGGGAACTTTAACATTACTCAATAATATTCATTATTTTCACAGCTGTGAACTCTAAAGGTCAAGATTCAGAGCGTTTGCAGTGATACGTTTAAAACGACTGCTGAGCTACCTGCTAGCAACCGACTGTGAGGCTATGACCTAGCAAAACGGCTAAAAGACTCACTCCATCACATCAAGATTACACAGAGTGGTGAATGTTCTTCTACAAAACCATCACCGGCCAAGTGTTAATAGTACACACGCCGTCCAACAGCCAAACACAATTAACATTAATTAACTACAGCTGTGTAAATTTGCCAGCCAAAGTTGCCTTTATACCTGGTGAAATCATCAGTTATTGGCTTAAACTTTCATTTGCTACGGCTTAAGACGCAGCTGTTGTGGTTTTGAAAATTGCACTCTTTCAAATTGCGGTTTTGATATAAAAACGATAAATTGCTCAGCCTGGCTTTGAGTTATTTGCATGTTGGACAGAAAACATCACTTTATCAAATGGTAATCTTAATGTCTTGGCCTTTTAAAGGGGACATGTAGTGCTTTTTGTGATTTTCTGTTATTTATATACTGTTATAATGTCGGATTTCTATGTTAAACCTGATCAAAGTTAAAAAAAACTTGAGGTGAACGTGTAAAAATGAAGCCTGAAAGTCAAAAGCCAGGGCTTCATCTTGCTCTGAATGCTCCGTTTGCAATGTTACCCGCCCGTTCCATAGTCTTTGTTGCTAAGATTGTTGCTAAGGTTGCTACATGTGTTGTTCACGTTGTCCACTCGCATATTTCGGATTATATTCAGCCTCTAACACGTACGGATGTATTTGAGAAGTTTACGTTTCAAAAGAACAAGAAAAAGAAGTGAAATCTGACTACTGTTGTTTGTTTATGTAGCCTCTGGAGCTGATGAAAGTTTGCTAAGGAGCTAACCAATCAGAGCAGAGTGGGCTCATCAGGAGGCGGGCCTTAAAGAGACAGGAGCTAAAACGGCCTGTTGCAGACAGAGGCTGAACTTTAAATCGTGCAAAAATATTCCATTAGAGCCCTAGAATGAATATATAGACCTGCAAATGTGCATTATACGACCTAATGATATGTTAAAATATGTATTTAATCAGTTCAAGTTACACAAAGTTCAATTCTCTTTTGGTTTGTTTTTATTTTGACTGATTTCTAGGCAATGTTACGCACAGAGACACTCATGCAGGATACAGCCTGTTAATGAAGACATTAAACTTATTCTGTGCATGTGTGTGTGTTTGTGTGTGAATTTAAGTGTGTGTCTCAGCAGCTCATGTGGGCAGGCTGTATATTAAGATAAATGACACAGCGCGTCCCTTGCCAAAACAGAGACACACACACACACACACACACACACTGCAACAGACCCGCCATGGCGCTTAAGGTTGTGTTTTAGCAAAAGGACCATTTTCTGTTTACCCCTCTGGCTCTCTTTGTCTCATTCTCTCTTTATCTCTCCCTCCATCTCTATCTCTCTTTCAGCACAAAATGCCAAATTGCTCCATTTCTCACTCGCTCCCCTCCTCCCCTGCTCATCCACTCATCTGGTTATTAACTCCAAACACATTAAACCAACAGTGGTGCCACAATATTCCCCAGACTGCCCCAGTCAGCATAAACACACACACACACAAACACCCTAAATGCACACACCTGGGTCAAACTGCAAAATGGATCCTGCATGGCATACTACAGCGGCAGCATTTACTGCTTTAGGGCTGAAAACAACTGGGAACATCTGGGAACTTATTAAAGGAAACCAAGCTCAAATTATTTTCTATGATTGATCACGTTTTGGCTCCTAACTAACCTAAACAGGCTTGAAGAGATAATTTAAAAGTGTTTGCAATAGGGTTATTTGGAAGCTGATATGATACTTGGATTGATAACATTCTTTCTTGCCAAAATCATTTGGAAAACGACTTGTGTTTGCTCGAGGAATTTTATTCTTGTCAGGCTGAAGCAGCCTCTCAAACAGCACTGACCGTCATGTGACGCCAGATGATGACAATAATAAAACAGGAGGATTACACTGATCCGCAGATATCCACTTTCTGGTTTGACGTGCAAAACTGTATTCCAGCCAGACCTCCAAGCAAAACATTAAGTCTTGCACTGTAAAATGTGATTTGGCCTGTTTGTTATTCTAGCATTTTATTCCATTAAGTATAATAAAATATTACTGAAGTTGTTGTAATAACACGAAATTACAAGTTAATATCATCCAAACTACAAAATATGTTTTAACTTAATCTGTGTCCAACTAAATCAGTAATGCATGTAATGCTTGACCATCGAGGCAGTTTGGTGGGTGCGGGGATTAAAATCGCCTATGTTATCATGTTTCTGTGACTGTTGGCGGTCAGCAACATGCTTCTATCCTCAGACATTTAGCTGTCGTCGTTGCCTCATCCCGTTTTCAAGGTGAGTAATCGTGTAAGCGTGTCAAGTAAGTGTGAACACGTTTTTCTGGACTATAGTGTTCGCCAGAACATAGTTTTGGCTTTAGCTAAAATAACTTTAGCCAGAGAGCCCCTGCTTTGTTTTCCATGCCCAAACATTAGCCAACGAGCTAACATATCCATCTGTGATAACTTTATGGACTTCATGTCACTCAGACTAGCAAAAAGTATATTAAGAGTTATAATATCTCGTTAGCATTAGGTGACTTACACACCCAACCTTGATTGCTGTCAAGCTAACCTAGCTAATAAACATTTGCTGCTTGAGCTAAAGCTAGTGTTAGCTAGTTACCTTCTAATTGGTTGAGTAGCCACGTAGCGTCAGTCAGTGGTAAGTTTATGAGCTGTTTGATTGTAGTGGACATATTCAGTTCAGTCCAGATAAATTGACCCGGTGTGGTGAGCAACTTTACAGCGTGGCTGCTATCCTGGTTGTTGACTGTTTTTTACCCCACATTCACCTCAGCTCATCATTTCAAGGTACTGCTGCCATCTGCTATAAAGCATGTGAACATATTGAGGTGTGAGAGTTTCCTTACAATGATAAGTTAAATTAGTTTTCATTGGTCTGCCAGCATTAGGTAAACACCTGAACTCCGTTACTAACAAGCTAACGTTAGCTAGTTCCCCCACATGCTCTTTTGTTCTCCTTCTTTTCATAGGCACATAAGAAATGTGCTTGTTACATAAATTGTTTTTCTTGCCTTATCTTTGCTTAATTAATTGCACATACTCATTGCTTCTCATTTAAGTAGTTATGTAGGTGTAATTTTAGTTGGTGAGCTGGACGCCTACAGTTTATTCCAGTTAATTTACTGGTGTATAAGCATTTTTATGGCATGTCTCTCATTTGCCCCCGGCCACTGCTTACTGCTGCTACCCGCTTTAGAGCTTGTGAACACAGTGAGGTGTGAGGAGGAGGTGATAGTGGACATGGGGGCGGTGACGCGATATGGTCATCTTCACTACATGCACGCCAAGAAACAGCAGCGTGGGAAAAGTAAATCCTCCTAAGTGCTTTATCACTGTAATGGTTATGTGGAATTAAATGTCTCCTAGACAGATTTCTGAAATACAGCACCATTCTGACTTCTTGCAGTCAATATCATGAACTTTAAATTAGATGTGATGGTTACCATAATAAATCATTGTAATTATGCTGTACAGATACTGATGCTGGCATGGGGATACTGCAGCAGCCTCTGGAGTATTCCCACTGATATGATAACTTAGCTAACTGCATGCCCCTGCTGTAATCAAAATAACATCTTATTGAAATACATTACTGATATTCAAGAGAGAAACTATGTGCAGTGAAAGCAATATAATTACAACTGATATTTTCCTTCTTGTTTCAGGTCTGTGTAGCGAAAATAGCTTTTATTTTTTGAATGGAGTGAACTGGGAAGTTACCTTTTTGTCTATTTCTCACATTGCTTAATTCACTTTTATTACAATTGTGCTGTAGAATAATCATTGATATACAGGCTGTAGTGCCAAGGTAAATCTTGAGTAATAATATAGAGCTCTTGAGACTCACATGCAGGCGTTATTGATGAAATGTTCAGATATGCCACCAACAAGTTATGTCAATGAACCAATGGTTCCCAACCTAGGGGTAGCGACCCCATGGGGTTGTGGGGAGGGTGCTAAAATAGGTTTTTAAGACATTACAACAGTAGCCACAGACATTACTGTCCACTACCCTGCATGTACACAGACTGTGCACAACATTTCAGATCTAAAAAAATCCCTGCAGGTCCATTTGTGAGATCAAGGGGTCATAGAAGCTGGTTCAACCGGACTTGTTGGCTTTAAATTAAAATGCCCATTATGTGACTTTAATGAGGCAGTCGGCCTAAAGCAATATATTACTCATCTTGGTAAACATCTGAGGAATAGGGAAACCTGTCCTTTTAATCAGTGTCCTTGCAAATCAAACATGTTCTCTAGTTTTATGTCACATAAATGCAATTGTCACCCACATTCTACTTTAAAAGTCTTTAAGACAGAGCTTATTGTACAAGAAAGTGAAACTGAGGACTTGACAGAATGTGAAATAGCCGTTCAACTGCAATCAGATGTTACTGACAGTGATATCCGTGAGCCACTGGAGGATCATTCTGACAATGAAACAGAGCACCATGACACCACTGAAAACATTCAGGGAAATGCTTGAATCTTTACTTCTAGGAAAGCAAGAAGTTTTGCATGTTTCCAAATTATCCACTCAGGAAATAGTCGATGAATTTTAAGAAATTGGTTGTTTTGATTGGTGACTGGTTCAGCTGAACTACTGGAGCAACAACTAGAGATTGTTTTATTCCAAGAAGACAAAGTAGTTTTGGCCACTCTGCTTTTTCTGTCAAAGCATCTCAAGATTGGAACAACTTACTACGACACATAAGAAACCGCGCCAATTACCATTCATTCACCGCAATGTTAAGAGTCTGGTTCATTAGAAATCAAACTTGTGAACACTAGAACAGTGAGGTGTTTTTCGTGTTGTCTTACTTGTCATTATTATGCTTAGTGTAAGAGCTGCTCTTGTTTATCACAGGCTTTGTATGTAATATCCACACTTTACCAGTCCTGACATTGTGTGGTCGTGCTATGTGTTGATTGTTGTCATGCTATTGTTGATTTTGTGTGTCTTAAGAGCTGTCTTTCTTGTCTCTATGCAGCGCAGGTTTGTTTGTATCGGCATATTCTCACCGCTTTTTATTGTTGATTGTATCTTCAACACTTTTATTTGTAATATTTGTGCTTCCAACTTTTGCCTGCCCAGGAACAACAGATGAAAATTAGACTTTTTTGGCTAACTCTGGCATATTTTCAGAAATGTAATAAAAGTAATATAATAAATATAAATAAACAAGTATACAGTAAAAAAAGGTACTTTGGAAGCACTGTTGTAACACTGATGAAAACTCAATAACATTAGTAACAGACTCCTCACACAGCCTCAGTTCACTTTAGTCCATTTCAGAGAGCGGGTGTCTGGGATCAGAACAAAGAGAAATTTGGTGTCATGGGCCCAACTGAATATGTTTTAGATTTGCCATCAAAGAAAAACATTTGTTTATGTCCCAGTTCTAAAACTCTGCAAGGAGTGTTAAATAAGGGTGATATTATTGACAAAGTTTTAGAAGAAGCAAGCACAGGATCGAAACCTGGCCATTACAAGACCTCGTTTGACAGATCATATTTCAAGGAGAACCCACTTCTGTCAGGGGAAGATCAATGCATTTCTTTTACTCTCTATGTTGATGATTTTGAGGCCTGTAACCCTTTAGAAACCTCAAGACATATATAAAAATAATGTGTCTTATAAATAAATATATGAGCAAAATCATTTTACTTTTTTCCCTCCATAAAGTTAATGGTGGTAAAAGAAGTGTATGAGATGGATTCATAGGTTTAGTGTTGTGCAACTGCACCTAATTCAGTTTAAGTTGTGTTTGCATCACCTGGACTGGATCACCTGGACTGGATCACCTGGACTGGATCACCTGGCCACACCTCCCTTGCAGACACCCGTTAAACTCAAACAAAGAAGTAAAGTAAGGTAAGTTATAGGAATCCTTTCTTGTTCAATAATAATAAAAAGTTCATAAAATGGCCTTTACAGACTTAACATCCCAATTGCTGTCTGTATTTGATACGTTTTTTGCAAGTATTGCTAAAGGTTAGATTTTAAAAAATACCTAACTCATTTCTATGGAGCCCCAAAGTGTTTAATAATATTAAAACCCAACTCACTATTATGAAATGTTATCATTTCATTCATTTCATTATAGATTTTTTTTTTTATATTTCAAAGTGCCCTTTTTTAAAAGTCTGTTTCTATTAAATGCCATTCTTCTCAATCACATTTTAATTTCACAATGTCACTTTTCATGTCAGTGGAGTTGTCACCAGTCACTGCCTCCCCACTCATACTCACACTCATCCGGTCTCTTGCCCCTCAGCTTCTCTTACCTCAACAACCGCTACCAAATTTAGCCAGCTAGCTTCTGCCAAAGGAATTCTGAATCAACCTGCTAGCTGCTGCTGTTGCTGCTGCTGCAAATAACCACAGAGCACAGACACAATAACTAACCTCTTTTATTTAGATAAACAAGGCTGCGTATGCTACCTTCCTAGTCAGCTAATTAGCTAGTTGGCTTGTAAGCTTTAGTCACTACTCATTAGTGATATCTCCTCTTTTATTTGTACAGTTGTTTTTATCATAATGTCTTATATGTCTATATACATAACATGGTCTCAAGATTGTTCATTAAATTTCTTTTCCATTTTTAGTACACATCTACATAAATACACTGGCCAGGTGACACAGACTAGTATTCTGGTTCCATTGGAGTATTTCAGACAGCATAGTGGGACAAGGGTATATCCAGGTTTCAGAAACCAGGACATGATATTTAGATGCACAAATGAATAACCAGGACACTTCAAAGACCTGATCAGAATATAAATACTAGTGTTCATGTGAACACACACAATCACATTGTGAAATTATTTAACCCTCCTGTTGTCTTCCCGTCCACCATGCAACTTTTGTCCTCCCGGGTCAATTTTGACTTGGGAGGACAAAAGTCCACAGATGCTATAAATGTTAATAAAACACCCATTCAATGAAAGTAGTGATCATTATTTTTACTTGCAAAGTGTGTGGTATGGGACCATCCATGTGATTTTCAGGCAATTAGATGAAAGAAATCCATATTTCTGATATAAAAACATTTGAAAACGGGCCAAATTTGACCCGAGGACAACAGGAGGGTTAACATTGTGTCCTTTATTTTTCTTTTGGAGTGAGATACATCATCCTGAGTGAAGGTAACATTCGAAGACCAAACTGGGACTGGATGGAGACCTTGTGGTTCAGTATCAAGACCCTGTATTTGATAATGAACTGTGTATTTTTAGCAGCATATCAGAGCTTCCTAAAGATAAATCAACTTTGGAAATGTACATCGAGTCATACGACACAGACTCAACCGTAGATACGGCGAGCCTGTCACCATCATTCCCTTGATGATCCCCAGCGGTAGTCAAACTCGTCAGCTGCCTCAGCCATTTGTCATTCCTTCCTTTTTCTTTTGATGTTGAGATTAAACTGAAGCAGGGAAATGAGGCTTACTACAGAGATGGGAACCTTTTTGACGCATCAAAAGACATGAAATCAAACATCTTAGATAAGTTGGCAGAAGCCATATAAGTCCTCAACCCCTACCCAACATGTGAAGAGTATGATCGAGTGGCCCATCATCAACAAGCATCCTTGTCTGAAGGAACCGGGGTCTGTTAATGGATGGTGCTGTCAGATGTTCAGTTTAAAGTTTAAAATGGGCAACTTCCGACAGAAGCAGCGAGTGGCTGGATGCTCTGAGAGTAAACTTAAGTACCTCTGGTCCAACTGGATCAAAAAAAGTGAAGAGGTCCAAAAAGTTAGAGGTGAATTTAACGCCAGATTTTCCAGAAGGGAAAATACTTTAAAAAAATCTTGGACAGATCAGCCACGGTCATAGAGATGAAGAAAAGAAAAGCTGACTGGAAGCAAATTGGTGAAATAATGAATAACACATTCCCTTTACGGAAAAAAAAGACATTGCTGAAGACGAACCACTTGTGGCACAAGTCAAAGTCGAAGACGAGGCCAGCGTTGTTCTCTGAACGACAGGTAGTGTGTTGTTTTCTCAAATAGGCTTGAGATGACATTTGTTGTGTTTTCATAAACATGAAAATTGATTCAAAATGTCAATTTTTAAATGCTGATTAAAAGCATATTCTTAGTTTTATTCATTGGTTTTTGTTTCTCCCCATCCCTCAGACTGAAGCGGACTTTGCTCGCCTTACATCTGCTGACCTGACAGGTTCCCTCTTCGCTGTGCTCGACCAATACCTGGCGAGGTTCCCTGAGCTGCACGAAGCCAAAAGCGGCACATGAGGCCGACCGGAGTCAAAAGACGGCGTGATGGTGACGTAAGTGTTCGACTTTTTAGTCGTTCTTCCATGCTCTGTGTTGTTTTAGGAAAAAAAAGCACAGTAAAATGTGTGTTTGATTTGTATTAACGTTATGTTTAAAGTCATCCAGTCAGTTTTGGTCGGAAAAACTCGTTCAAATACAATGAAGACTGATATGTTTTGTAATTGGACATTTAGTATTTTAACTTTTCTAGAATCAGTAACAGGGGAGGTTGGATAACATATCCTGCTTGACAAATGTGCGGTCGAGCTTGACTGAATGGAGACTAGTCCAGTTTTATTTGTTTATATTCCTGTGATTACGTTTTGGTGGAATCTTGAGACAAAAAGCTGTCTTCAAGCAGAAAATGCTCCATAAACAATAACTGGTATTGGTTATTTTTGTTTTTCTGACCAGTGTTCCACAAACAGGAAGATGACACCTCTTCTCTTGGGCCTTCTTCATCTTCTCAAAGAAGATCCCTCATGTTTCTTCAAGACTGTGGTGTAGTGATGTGCGGGTCAGGGGGTTTTTAATACCCACCTGACCCGTTTATGAGGGCCCTGTGCATTTTTTTTATCTTTGATGTCCTGTTATTAATCATTAATTTATTCAAAAGTGTCCCTGTCTTGTCCATATTTGAATACATTCCAACAATCAGGACATCCTTGAAAGAAATCATTTAGACACCTTCAGATTGAAGCTATTGGAACAACTTTGGGTCAATCAGCAGAAATTGAAAAATTGACCAGATGTGCAGATGTATATCAGGTCTGAAAACAATCTTCAGACTTGAAGGTCGGACTTTAGCCACAAAGATAAACCAACATTCAGACAAACAAGATCTCAATGATGACAAGATAATCATAATTTTGACAAAATAATCCTACTTTAATGAGGCTGAGTGTCGTCTAAATGTGTTTTCAGGCCCTTATATCGCCGTAAAATATGTATAAGTTCTACATTTCTTTTAGAAGATCTTCTAGCGATCTTGTACTTGCCAATGTTTCGCTGTCAATTAATGTTTTCCTCCTTTTGTTGTCGATGTTCTGTTTTTATTTGGGACTAGCTGTAGCTGACGTGTCAGCTAATGAGGATCCAAATAAACGAGGAAGCAGAGAAGTTGTTGGAGTTGTAAAAGAGCTTGTAGCTGCAGCCGTGGAAGTTTTTCCTACATCTCACTAGGGACTAACAAACTCATTTAAATCCAAACTGCTATTTTACGAAAACGTGAAGAAACCCCCCCCCCTCCCCCCCTCAAAAAAAAACAACTCAACACTTCTAGGTCGCCACCGGGGCATCAGAGTGGACTCATTTGCCACAAATGGCCCGAGATCCTTTTCAAACAATACCGTCACTAATTTAAAATAAACACACCTAGGGCAGAGAGGGGCCACGGTTTCCCTGACACCGGTGAAATTACCATCGGCTCCGACGCAACAGCGAAACAGGCGAGGGGGCCATTGCGGCTCCCTCGAGTCGAGTGGGTGCAGATAAGGCTAGGCGGCTCCCTTAACTATGAGAAAACAACAACAGTGCTCAAAGCCTCCGAATAACAAGACCAGTAAGAGCCCAATCAAATGCAACATTTCCTCTTAAAACACTCCACCTCACAGCACAGAAAGGGAGAACGAAAAAAAAAAAAAAGGAGGCATATAGAGAGAGATTGTCATTCAGAGAAGAAAAAATAGACGGCACGGTAGGTGGTTGTGTGTGTGTTTTTTTTTTTATCCCTGATAGAAGTGGCAGTGAGTGATACTCTTGACTCATCAACCATAAAAACAACTCATTTCAAGGGTAGTGAAGATGGAGCAGGAGATTTGATGGAGCTGAAGGACAGGAGGAGTAACTTTGGCCTTTTTTTTTTTTTTTTTTTTTTTTGCCTGCTTCCTCAGAGGTAGCAGAGAGAGGAGAAAAGAAGAAGAGGAGGAGGAGGAGGAGACTGGTGGGAAAAAGGAGTCATCTCAAGGCTAAGAACACACAAACACAAAGCGCATGACAAGTGTGTTGCTGTGCATAAAAAAAAAAAAAAAAAAAAAGAGTTGATTCGGGTCTTGGCAGAACACTTTCTCCAGGCTCTCATGAGCTCATATGACTCAGTAGGAAAGAGAGAAAGCCAGAAAGAAAAACACAGAGAGAGAGAAACTAAAAACAGAAGCAGAGACAGAGAGTGAAGGAGCATTGAGGTGTAGAGGTGAAGGACGTCACACCTTTCATCCACTGAAAAAATTAAATTCATTGATGTTGATTACATGTCGTAGTTTATAATTTGTGTCACCTCATCTGCCTCTCATCTCTCTCCAAAAAAACCCTTTTAGTTTAATGGGAAATTATGCAAAAAAATATAAAAAATAAATAAAAGAAAAGCAAATTTAGATTGATATTACAGTAAAGTTGGTTCATTCATTGCAAAAAAGCAGGAAAGTTGAAAGTGAGAAGACGTATATTGCATTTTTCTACCACTCATGTCTCCTAAAAATGCAAATATGTTTTGTAGGAAACATAAAATAACCCAGATTATAATTGTATCAACATAATGAGAAAAAGTTCATGCTAACGTCCCTGTGTGCACAAAACACCAAAACTCCTATGCTGAAATATTACTAACTGTCTCCAAATTGTATAAATAATAGCTTAAAGGTCTTTAAAATTATAAAAAGAGCCTTTACAAGATTAGTTAATAATGTGAAATCTGCCTTAGTTTATGTTGTATTTTATAGGTGCAAATTCCCTAAAAAAAAAAAATTACAATTAATCAAACTACCGAAACCAACTGACATGCATCCCCTGAGGGTCTGGTTAGACTGGAACATACTGTTTTCTGCCAAAGTAAAAGGTTCATGCACACAGCTGTAGTGTGTTGTGTTTGTAACATATCATTTTATTTGTTTTCTCTTACAATATGTGCTCCTTGCAGCAAGTTTAACTAAAACCCACATCAATCCCTAACCTTAAAGGGGACATATCATACTGTTTATGATTTTTATACTGTTATAATGTCAGACCTTTATGTTAATGCTCCCCCAGCCTGCTCTGAATGCTTCGTTTTGCAAAGTTAAAGTAATAAGGAGTTTTTTTTTTAACTGTAAATCATGCAAAGATATTCCAGGTTATTTCTAGAATATAAATATAGACCTGGAAACGTGCATGATACACAGATTGAACTCCTTCCTACCACTTCTGCACAGTTCTCTGAGCGTAAACCAGGCTGCAATAGTGTGTCTGCCAAAACCTGTTTTGTTGGAGACAGGGTTTAAGAGTCTTTGTGGATTTAGCTGCTACCCCAGAACATCACTGGTTGCATTTATTTTTTTTTTGTTTCATGAAATGTACGATGAGGATCAAGTCGCCCAAAATCTGATCAATCCTTAATTCAATTCAATTTTTTCTGGCAGACGAATGTTAAATCGCTCGCTTCGTCCCCACTGATTCACATTTTGTTTCGAGTGAAACTTCTCTTGAAATTTGCTTTACGGTTGGATGGAAGCGCCACGTCTCCCTTCCTGTCGTCCTCTCTTTTTCTCTCTCTCTCTCTTTACTTTTCCTCCCACTCTCCATGTCTCATCAGGAGTGTCATCAGCCCCCACTCCGGCTGATGCCTGTTAATATGGCAGTACTATTGTCTGCCCGTTCGTTGCTGCTGTCTCTATTGTTTGCTCTCACACTTGACGAATTCATCAAAGGAAAAAAAAAAAAAAAAGAAAGGGAATGGGAGAAAATAGCTGAAAATCATGCAGTTTCGCACAATTGACTGTGTAAGTCTGGCGAGGCGAGTCTTTGTCTTCAAATGGTGCACGAAATGTGTGTTTGCTCGTGTGATGTTTCACATTTATCATTTGTTCTGCTATTAACTAGGTGGGATGGCCCACTCAGCCACTGCTGTGTGTCTCTGTATGTGTATAAGTGTGTATATAGTATGTGTTTACACTTTCTCTATGTGTGTCTGTGGGCTTGTATATGTGTATCTGTCTTATGTGATTGTTTATCTATATTTTAATGTGTCCATGTCAACCGTATGTCAAGACAACAACACAGCAGCAAAAAACTCCACTGAAAAAATATTCCCACATTCATAGTTTACAAGATTTTTATGCTTTCAGATCAAAGAACGGAAAGAAAGAAAGAAAAAAGGAAAGTATGGAGGAAAGAAATAAACAAGGAATCAATAAATATGGAAAGAAAAGATATGATATAAGATATGAGGAAGGAAAATACAGGAAAAGGAACGATGGAAAGAAAGGAAGGAAAGAGGAAATGAATTAGAAACGGAAAGAAACAGATGAGAGCAAAAAGAAGGGAGGAAAAGAAAGGACAAGAAAATAAGGGAGTTAATAGAAGGGAAAAGGGAAAGAAAAACAGAGGGAAGGAAAATCATAATGTGCAACTGCAAAATCTGGTCCTACAAAGTAACTCCAACAGCCATCAGATGAATGTAATCAAGTAAAAAGAACAACACTTCCCTTTGAGATGCAGCGGAGTGAAAGAAAAACCAATCAGTACATGCATAACTGTGTCCTGTGTGTGTGTGTGTGTGTGTGTGTGTGTATGTGTGTGTTTTAGCACCTTTGCTCTGTGGAGGGTTCTGGCTGCGATCCCGGAGGATGTTGATCTGATAGACGGCTCCGTACGGCTCAAACAGCTCCTTCAGCTCCTTCTCTGACCAGGAGCGCGGGATCTGGCCCACAAACATCTTGATGGCGTCCGGGTCTGGCTGGTCCGAATGCTCCAACGCCCCATTCATCTTCCCGGCCGTGCCGTTACTGTTGGAGAGAGAGAACATAGAACATTAAGAACTTAGAAGTTTGATCTTATCTTCCTAGAGATTGGGCTGATTGATATAAGCCTTTATATCCTATATGGATACCCTAACCCTAACACCCTAACCCTTACCGTAACGCCCTAACCCTAACCCTAACCCTACCCCTAACGCCCTAACCCTTACCCTAACACCCTAACCCTTACCCTAACCCTAATGCCCTAACCCTTACCCTAACCCTAACGCCCTAACCCTTACCCTAACCCTAATGCCCTAACCCTACCCTACCCCTAATGCCCTAACCCTTACCCTAACCCTAACGCCCTAACCGTAACCCTACCCCTAACCCTAACGCCCTAACCCTAACCCTACCCCTAATGCCCTAACCCTTACCCTAACCCTAACGCCCTAACCCTTACCCTAACCCTACCCCTAACGCCCTAACCCTAACCCTACCCCTAACGCCCTAACCCTACCCCTAATGCCCTAACCCTTACCCTAACCCTACCCCTAACGCCCTAACCCTTACCCTAACCCTACCCCTAACGCCCTAACCCTAACCCTAACGCCCTAACCCTACCCCTAACGCCCTAACCCTTACCCTAACCCTACCCCTAACGCCCTAACCCTAACCCTAACCCTAACGCCCTAACCCTACCCCTAATGCCCTAACCCTAACCCTACCCCTAACGCCCTAACCCTTACCCTAACCCTAACGCCCTAACCCCTTACCCTAACCCTACCCCTAACGCCCTAACTCTTACCCTAACCCTAACCCTAACACCCTAACCCTAACAGCCTAACCCTAACCCTAACGCCCTAACCCTAACCCTACCCCTAACGCCCTAACCCTTACCCTAACCCTACCCCTAACGCCCTAACCCTTACCCTAACCCTACCCCTAACGCCCTAACCCTAACCCTAACTTAAACTACATACAGCCGAGCAAATTTCACCTCATAAGGCAAAAAACGATAATCTTGTTCATTTTTTTAAGTGTCAAAATCAATGATCTAATACCTTTGTGATACTGATTTGCTACACAAAGCGCCTGCATGTTTTCAAATGTTCAATTTGAACTTAAAAGTTTCAAGTGTTTATCTGCACAAGGTGAAATCAAACAAAGGACATAGAAAGTATCATGAAATGCATTGAAGCTTTTGCTGCACTGTGAAAATCTCTCCACAATGTCAAATCTTCAGCGCCTACGAAAAAAAAAACAGATTTGGTTTTCAGCTTTGGGACAATGCATCAGGTTTTTTAAAATAGTTTTAACGACCTTTAAAAGAAGAAGAAATGTCTGAACTCATGAAGGATCACTGACTGAATTCCTTCGGTTTATCTGAAAATGTTTTATTTTCACTGGATAGAGACAATTTGTGTGTATAGAGAGGGAAGAAAAAGCCCAAAATGGACTTCTTCATCACTTCTCCACAGTAACAGGAACCAATATTCACAGAAAATACAGGTAAACAAATAGCATAAGTTAAAAAGTTGAGTAAGCTGAAATAACACTTTTTGAAAAAGCGTTTCATACATTCAGACTTGTAAATCTTATTTAAATGTGATCTAGTCCCAACAATGCCCTTTACGGTATTATCATTCTAAACAAAGTGAAAAAAGACCATCACGGGGAAACTGAAACTCAGTGAGCGCCACACTAATAAAATTCCCCCAGCTGCCTCCTTACAGCAGAGTGAGACGGCTCTCGATTCAGCTTTTACAGACTCATATCCCTAAAGCTGTCAATTTGAGATATACTGCCCCGACACATTGGCAAACTGACACATCACTCTGACCCTAAACGTGGATTTTTTGATAGTGAAGATGCAGTGACAGATCTGTTCAGGATGCTGCTAAATCCAAACTGAAGTATTGAGCTGAACAGAGATTTGATTCCTGGTATTTCACACACACACACAACATACAGACCGAACACTTTTAGGAGAGTGACTTTTTTTTGATCTGCTGTTGTACGAGCCGCGGCGAGGAGCGGAGACACTTTTATGAATGTATAGGCTGCATGTGTGAATGTTGGAGCATGTTTGTATGCATGAATGAACGCTGGATAAGCAGCGTGTTAATGTGAGTGTGTGTGTGTGTGTGTGTGTGTGTGAGGGATTAGGCTGCAGAACCCGAGTACAGTAAACCTCCCGGCCCTCTAACAGGACACAGATGCTTACACGCCGATCATTCTGGTTATATTTCCACATCTGGAATGCATATGAAATGGAGGTGAAATGCTTTCACCCCTTTCACCGCTAAGCTACAACACTTATCTTCACAAAACACACTCGTCTGTCCGCGCGTTTGGAATGCTAAGTCGAGCTACGGCGTCTTTTTTTTTTTTTTTTTCTTCTTCTTCAGACGAATAAAGGCAAGCAAACGCTTTTAACAGCGAGGCCCGACGGAGATGAGAACGCCACCCGAGTACACACACACACACACACACACACACATATGCACACTCACAGCAAAGTATGACTGTGTTTTGAGGACAGTCGTACGCCGCATGGCTAAAAACACACACACACACAAACACACACATCACAGCCATCAAGGCCTGTGGTCTATTTAAGATGGCTGAAAACCAATTTAATGAAAGCAAAGTCAATGGCTGTGCTGTTTTATTGCTCTACTTTCCCTTTTGTTATTCTCGGCAGGAGAGAGAAAGAGCATTATCTTAAGAGGCAAAAACAAAACAAAGCCAAATCCCGAGCTTGGTTAGCTGACAACACTAATACCATCCTATAAAGCTCAGCAAGAGAGGAAAAAGAAAGGAGAAGGGAGAGAGAGGGAAAGAGAGATATGGAGAGAGACTGGAAGGGAGAGGGAAAAAAAAAACATCCAGACCTTTGAACACGAGCCATCCATCTTTTGCAGAAAGAGCCAAGGCGCTCGGCAGAAACGCCCAATTCTTTAAAGGACTTAAAGGACATGTCAAATAAAACGGCCGAGCTGTAGAAAGAGTCAATGAGCCAAACCGGTGCTAACAGTCCTCGGGGGCAACAAACGCTCCCTCGCTAAGCTGTCGTCCGACAAATCGTGGGGGAACCTGGCGCTGAGGGAGCCCCCCGAGGGTGGCGGCAGACCCCGGGTGCGATGGGGGGGTGGGGGAGGGAGGTTGGGTTGGGAGGTGAGGAATAAGGGAGAGAGAAAGGGAAGGAGGGCGGCAGAGGTGAGGAGTTACGGATGAGCCTCTACGGTCGCTGGGTTCAGACTGTAGCACATCCAGCCCTTCGCCCTCTGACATACACACACACACACTCGGAGTTGATGTGTGTGTGTGTGTGTGCAAGCAAATTTGCAGAAAGAGGGAGAATAGCTGGAGACAATCTCTCATTGTTGGCTGTTTATGTGAGGCCTGTGAGGATTGAGCGAGTCCACGGGGGAGACGATACAATAGCCGGTGTCAGAGGAGCGCCTCCCTCCCTCCTCCAGGACACTGTCCACCCCTGTACTCCCTCCACCATTCCCTCCGCCTGCTAAGACAATGAATAGCTTCACACTCGCAGCCCATAAGGCGTACGAACGCTTACAGAGCCGTCTTGTGTATGACTGCATTGCTCCGTCTTCCCCCCCCCCCCCACCCCGAGGTGGGTTGCAAGTAGGTGACTCTCCTCGCTACAAAGGAATGAGCGCCTCTTCCATCGCCCCTGTGGCCAAGACTGACAAGGTGTTATTGCAAGCAGACAGAGCTTTAGGGGTGTGTGTGCATAGATGTTTGTGCGAGTGTGTGAAGCTCAGCAGGAGAGTGTCCTGGGGCTCGGATTAAGTCGTTGAGTGGATCCACTCCTGCCATAGCCCTCTCCATCTCCCTCCCTCTTTCCCCTCTTCTTCCTCTTCTTTTCTCACTCTCCCTCTCAATTTGAGCCAATTGTTTGCCATAATGGCTTAACTATTGCTTCCATCACTCTAGTCTCCCTGCAGCAGAGGGCCGTGACTGAGGGCTTATCTACACTAAGTGTGTGTATATATATGTGTGTGTGTGTGTGTGTGTGTGTGTGTGTGTGCTCAGCCAGACTACAAAAAAAAGTGTCTGGATAGATCTTTGAAGCAGCTGCTGAGGGCTGTTATTCCCTCACCTACCACTCACATTAGACAGCAGGCTTGTTCATCCAAACCACAGCTGCACGATATTGACCATAAAACCCTTACGATGATGCTGCTTTATTTATTCATTCATCATCTTAATTTCACATTCACAGCTCTTCAGAACCTTCCCTCTATTAAAAGGAATAGTTTTGGCAAATTCGCTTGTTTGCTTTCTCTCCGTGAGTGATCAATAGAGGATCAATATCTTTGTCTTATGTCTGTCAGAGACTAGAGACATGGGAGGAAACAGAAAGCTTCTGTCCAAAGTAAAAAAAAAAGAGCCTTCAAACGCCTCGAAAGCTGACTTTTTTGCAGTGTATCTTGTTTGTTTGACCCATAAATGAACAGAAATGTAAAAACTAAAATTTGGTGTTTAATAAGGAGTTCCATGTTGGAGCTATTTCTCGATGAAGAAGAGTGAAGACCTGGTTACATGTACTGTAGCAACCTAGTAACTACAAAAATACATGTAGCAGATCCTTGACCCCTGACCTCATGCTAGAAACCACTGCTTTTGAGCTGACAGTGAGGAGCACCATTATCAAAAAGCACCATTATTAAAAAGCACAGCTGTGGAGACTCAAGTTATTTAGACATCTAGTGGCGTCACTTTCGGTTTCAGCACAAAAAAAAAGTAGAAAAACTGACAAAAGATTCAATAGAAACTGAAAAGGAAGCACACCACTTACTTATTATCATCTTATATAGTTGGTATGTGTTAGTAAATAGTTGCTTATCTACACATCCAGTAGACAAGGAGCAACACTGGGAATCCAAATAATCTTTATATTAGAATATTTACACTCCTTTTCGGCTCTGGTTTGGTCTCCACCGACTCCTGAGTGAAATATTTGGCGCAAAACTACAACCTGAAAGACACTAAAAAGCTTTAAAGCTGAGTTGAACTACACATGGTGGTAATTCGGACACCTTTCCCATCACATGTATCATCATTTGATCTGTTGTCAATATAAAATATTGAAAAGTGCAGCTTTAATTGCATGTAAACACACTGTTTGTGTGCTAGTCAGTCAGTCAGTCACTGCTCTGGCCGAGCAAAAAAAAAACAACAAAAAACTGTCTTTTACATTTAGAAGGAACGCTTCCGGAGATGAATAGCAAGCGGAGACAGAGATGAGCTACCTGGACTAGCTATCCCCCCTCTGTTTGCCTTGTTCACAGCTGGAGTCCAACAGGCAGCCAGGATGTGGTACAAACAGACAGTGGGAAAGAGACAGAGAGGACGAGCGAGATAGCCGAGAATGGGAATAAAAGCGAGAGAGTGTGCGAGTGTGTGCAGGAGACGGATGCAGATGAGCCAGGTCCAGGAGTAAGCACATCTCAGAGCTCAGCATGGGCTCTCTCAGAAACCAGGCACACACACACACATATCACACATGCATACACACACACACATATCACACATGCATACACACACACACACACATATCACACATGCATATACACACACACAGGCTACAGTTCAGGCTGGCTGCGCTGATCCTCCTGCTGTTTTTCCCTTCTGTTTCTGCTCTAAAACACACATCCTCTCTGACTCCCTTAACCCCTCAATCGCAGCGCACACACACACACATCACAAAATACACCTCACACTCACACACACACACACACACACACACACACACTCCAGTGGGTTCGTGGAAGGGCCGAGCTGTCACACACTTCTTCTCATTGGCAGCGTGTTTGCAGGGTGTGTAACGGTCCCACAGGGGAACTAATCTTGTTGACAAGCAGAGTGAGAAACATCAGTTCCCCCCCGAGGGAGCGGGGCGACCAAGGTCAGCTAAACACACACACACACACACACACACACACAGATACCTAGACACACACACACACACACACATGTACTGACATGTTAACACAGGCACATACAGACCTGGACAGTCACATCTCCTCACACGTACACACCTTGACAGACTCTTACGTAACGCAAAGAGAAAGATACTACAAAATGTGGAGGATGCTGAAACAGAAGAAACATGCAGTGGTTCCCAACTCGTGGTTCAGGACCCCACAATGGGTCTAGAGATGAATCTAAGAGGTTATGAGATAATTATTGGGGTTTGAAATGAAAAAAACAAATCATGCTGCACAAAATTTGACCAATTTTTGGTCTTTTTTTGTGAAATACTAGATAATTTTACCTCTTCAAGCCTCTAAAAATAATCTAATCTGAGAAGGTAATATCAGTTCCCCAAAGGATATATCGCTTTGTATTTAAGGGTCACAGGCATAAAAAGCTAGTTTTATTTCATTTATTATTGTATTTCTTCCTTTGAGGAATAATTCGCAGCATATTTTCCTACATTTCTCTCTTTATAATCTATCACAGGTCATCACACAGCTTGTCCAAGTCTGTTTTATAAGTGAGACCGCTATTGTTAGAAAGAAGAAATGATGACATATTTTAATGAGAAGTCTCAGAAAACAAAAAAAAAAGCAACTACAACCCCAAACGGTGCTAATAAACACACTCATACGCCACACCTGTGCTCAGACACACATGCACGAAAGACACAATCAAGAAACACACACATTTCATTTTTACAGGCCTGCATATTTACTGGCTCTGTATCAAAATGTAAATGAGATTAGCAATTTCACCACAACACACCATAAGAGGCATGCTTTTTTTTTTTTTTTTTCTTTTTCTCCTGAATCCCACTCTGTAACTGATTCTGTCATCGGCGGTGCGAGGCGGATTAGTGACTCAAACTAAATGACTGGCGTACTGTATCGACTGATTTACTTGGAACGCTTTTAGGTTTTTCTGTAACTGACTTACACTGAGGTAAACTGGCTCCCGGGGGGGGGACCTGTTCCAGCCAAACGAGGGAGTGTGATATTGCTTGTGATTCACTTGAACTTTACAATAAGCAATATTCCGCCCACCTTGGGTACAGGACTAGGATAACAGCCAGCGTTACATACTGTATACAACACGTTTCATATATTTCATTATCGATATTTCTCTGCTGTAGAAAGCAGGCAGGGCAGCTTTGATGGAGCTAGCATCTAAGAATAACTGTGACCAGCTGAAAGAATTGGGTCTATGTGAGACTGTATGATTGCCTCTGTGTGTGTGTATATATGTGTGTGTGTGTGTGTACGAATTTGTGGTTGCCATGGAGACGTGGCAGTACATGCGTCGCAGGGAAACGATCAGATAAATGTCACAGTAGCTAATGAAGCTGCACCGGTGCCCCGACGCTCAGCTAGCTCTGCGCTAACGAGCTACCGCACGCCGCCGCCCGCTAATGAGAGGAGACACACGCGCACCTACACGCTTGGAAAGAACACACACACATACACACACACACACACATATATATATATATATATATATATATAAATATAGGCTTACACACAATGTGAGGAAAACACAGTGATGCACGACACACATAGATACAGATGACTACTCGTTTCTCATGTCTCATATTTCCCTGCATGTATAAAACACTGTGTCCTCGGATATAAAGTCGCCTTGTTAGATAGATACTGCTTGTGCATGTGATGTAGTGTCTGTGGCAAATAAAGCTGTCTCGATATGGATATTTGAATTGTTCTGAAAAAATAAACGACAATATGAAATCTCCTGCTGTCTCCTGAACGAAAATGCTCAAATTGCAGTGCTATTTAATAGATGAGCTTGAGCTTTATAAATGAAAATTGCCTGTTTTATTAGGCCAAAGCTTGGAAATTATTCTTTGTCATTAGCTATTAGTGTTTTTATTTGTCGACCTATTATAGAGATTCAGTCTGGGAAGTTCTCTGTATCATTTAAAGGAAGAAAACTACTGTATAAGAGGTGCTGCACAGTATATTCTCTGTAAATAAGGCAGCTTTTTACACTCTTAACTGTAGTTAAAATGAACTGGCATCTCAACAGAAAGGTCAACAGCTTTTTTAATGATGCGCAGCGACTAATGTTTTGACATAAAACATCGCCATAACAGTATAAATCTTTAGAAACGGTTGGAGCTCAGCAAAACATTCAGGAAGCACACTTGTCATTTTTTTAGCCGGCGCCAATTCAAGGGTTAAAATAACAAGTTAAAAAAAAACAACATGACTAATGTCATTTCAACCGCTGCCTAAAGGTCAGAAAGAAAGTTTCAGTTAAAGCTTTTTCACAATTTCAGTTACATAAGAGATATTCAGCAGCTCATTTGCATTCCCCTCCCTTCTTCTTCTTCTCTTCACTTGCTCCACTTCCCTGTAAGCATATTCCAAGCAGTCCTCATCACAAGAGGACCTTGTTTACTGTATACTTCAGTGGATTATGTCCTCTTGGAGACAGAAACATTTGGAATTAAACCCAGGTGAGAATCATCTTAAACAGATCTGCTCTATTCATGTGTTCTTCAGTGAAAAAACACTAAAAACAAGAAGCAGTGAGCCTTACAGTAAAAAATAACTGCACAGAAGAGAGAAGCTCAAAAGAAGGACCCTCACACTTATGCTGAAAACTGGTATTTGAAAAAAAAAACACCCTCTATTGCATCTCCATTCAAGCTGAAGGTTTTCCTTAACTACATTTGAAAATGCTTCACTGTTCATAAAGAAACAGCGTGTTTTTTTTTGATGAATGAGGTTCTTTCAAAGCGAGTACAAATCTTACTGCACACCGTTTGCATGTGTGTTAGTTATTAAAGTTGCAAAAAAAAAAGAAAAAGAAACTTGAACTGCATACCCTCCTCCTCATAAACACGCAGGCTTGCATTTCATGTACTCCTGAGAGCCTTGAGAAACAGCGAGGTGAAGAACGCTGTCACATGCGGGGGAGGGGATCCGCTCTTCTAGTACAGATGAACTATGAACTGAGAGAGGTGCTACAACTAGCTGCACTCTGCACAACTAAAACCCCCTTTGGACTGACAACCTTTTGATCCAAAGAAACACTTGGAATACAGTAAAATTAAAGCACCAGTACTAGTGTTTGTGCAAACTTTAGCTCACTTTACACTTTCAACTGCATGCTGTACAGATATATCTGGATCTAAATATATCTGGATGTGTTTTTCTGCAATGCAAAGCAGCCACTGGTTCCCACTTATTTGCTTATGACATTAAAATAAATCAAATTTTACAAATATTAATGCAAATTTAATGTTCATTGTGATGGTTTAAACAACTCCAGCAAGAGTCTGCTGCTAGAGATGTCATGATTAGTCGATCTGCAACAATTTTAATAACTGATGAATTGTTTAGGGATGTGCAGAGATCCCAGTATTTGTATTTGTATCTGTATTTGTTGAGGCAGCAAAATTATTTGTATCTGTATTTGTATTTGAATAAAAGTGGAAAGAGTGGCTTAAACAATCCTGTTTTTGTTTTTATCACACAAAATTAAAGTGTTACAATAAGTGTTCATGAATAAACTACCTTACGAGGGAGGTACTCACATCAGGTCTTGAACCGGAGTTTACTCATCACCTCATTGCAGACAGACCTCTACTTATTTATACACCGATAACACAGAGACAGCACACCGTGTACCATGTAGGGAGGAACTTCAAAGGCGATTATTGCTTTGCACTTTTCATTTATTGCCTATTTTTTTTACAACCTAACTTTGTGGAAAGGAGAAGAGAGGAACAACAGATTATGGAGAGTCCCTTGGGAGCAATTTGCTTGTATCAGTAGCTCAGCTTTATCTCTGGGGAACACCCCCAACAAATAACTTTTTAAATATTTGTATGAAACAAATATTCGTATAAAACCCACTATTTGTGCTTTGCCGAATAATGTATTTGTATTCAGGCACACCCCTAGAATTGTTTACATTATGTTTCAAGAGAAGTTTCCCCCAAAAATGCTGTTTTCCAGCCTTTAATATGTGCTATAGTCCTGCTCATATGATAGTGATTTTAACTTTTGTTCAGACAAAACAAAATATTGATCTCTGGGAGTAAATATATGTAAATATATATGCATGTTTTTCACAATTTTCTGACATTTCATAGTTGCAGCCCTATCTGCTGTAAACATACTGTACATGTATGACATCCTAAATACTATCCTATGGGTTTACTCTTCAAAGTCACTTTTATTAAAGGTTAAATTAGGCCAGAACAATATGACCTGTTTTTCTGCCACCTTCGATAAATGCACAAATTTGGTCCGGTCACCATAAATCAATAGGTTCGTATCTGTTGGGAGCATGAATGCGGACGACAGATATTGTGTTTTTACAATGACGGGATAAGGAGATATTCTCATATGAAAACCTGGCTTAATGGCGGCACTGCAGGGAAAGGTCAAGAGGTCACGAGAATCAATAGTATCCTTCCACTTGGGAGTGTGAACCAGCAAAAGGAGAATTTCATGCACATCTGGTCACTAAGTTTTCAAGATACGTAGCTTAGAACGGGACAGATGGAGGTGATCACATAACCTCTGCTGAAGTAAAAAATAAAAATATTCCCACATGGGGAATATTCTTTTTTTTTTTTTTCGAAGAGTGGCTTCAATGTTTTTCTACTTTGGTTCGAGAATAATCTGTATTTCTAAAAAAACCTGCTTTAGTACGTCCCACTTCCTCCTGCTTCTACTTCAACGGCGCGCTTCCTCGAATTATCTCCCTAAAATTATGCTTTCTAGCTCGTGTCAGCCTGACCCGGAGTTTGTGTGAGTGTGTGTGTGTGTGTGTGTGTGTGTGTGTGTGTGCACGTGATAGAGGGAAGGAAGGGGAAAGGAATTAGAGCATCTTAAAGCCTCAACACCAGATTGGTCAAATCCAGGCAGCAACAGCAGCAAAAATTCCACCCTAATCTTTAGCACACTTCCTCTCTCTTCTTCACCCCCTGCCTCCTTCCCGTATCTTGTTGCTATGGGAACAGCAGTGTTGGAGGGGCATGGGGGTGAGGGTAGCTGTGGGCACTGGGTGTCGGGTAGGCGGGTGTCTCTTTGGATGACAGTGCTTCGAACAACACACACACACACACACACACACACACACTTTCACCCTTGACTCTTTGTTAGATTTGTGGTGTGTCATCTGTTTTTTCTTTTTTTTCTTCTTCTTCTTCTTTTTCCTCCCCTCCTCCAACAACTCCTCTTGCTGGAAAAAAAAAAAAGCCTTCGACTGCTTGTCTCTCCTCCTTCATCACCTCCCCGTTCCCTCTCACTCAATCTCTCATGTTTGCGGGCTTAATGAGAAACAGCTTGTTTGTGGTGTGAGTCTTCGTGCGTGCCTGTACGTCCGTGTGCAACCGTGTGATGAAATGGCAACGGCTCTGATTGTCTGGCATCGCGCTACGGCTGCATTCTGCCAAAAGTCATCATCTGACTCGCCGATGGGGATGATGGCCCATTTGACTAATGCTTCTCCGCAAAATGGGCCAACAATGCCGATCCAACGGACAGAAGAAAGAGCGAATAGGGGTTGGAGGGGCGGCAAAGGGGGGGGAAGTGGGGGTCGGATCGTATCAGATTGGTGCCGGTTCAATTCCGCCAACCCAGATTTGGGACGCTGGTCAAAAAAAAAGAAGTCATGCAGGCCTTTAAAGCATCCTTTGACTGTGTTTTTGTGTGTGTTTTACAGTAAATCCTCAATTTTTCTGTACCTGTACAACATGTAACACCTCCACCGCTGTGCTCTGCTTGAACAATAAATCCCCTCGGTGTGTTCACGCACATCGGTCGTGACACCTCTAAAGGGGACAACTGAGCAGAAAACCACAGGGTACAGACAGAAAATGGCGTAATCAGGGCAGCGGAGAGAGACAAAGAGAAAACAGAGAGACGGGGAGAGAAAAGGCGGCCAGTTGCCAGTGACAAAACACCACTGATTTAACAACACGAGTGCATTTGTCGAACTGGCTTCAGCACAATTACGTCCCATTGTGAGTAAACCTCCACGCTGTTTGCAGCATAAAGGTTACAAAAGCCTGAACATCACCTCTATTAGACTTTGGCATGGCTGCTGTTTTCATATATGACGCCAATAAAAACTAGAAAAGCACACACGTGCATCAAATTGTCTGTGAGCTGTTCTACGAGGGAGTGTTCGCAGTGTTCCTGTGGCGAGGACAGGCAGAAACCGCCTCTGACACTTTAATAAACCACTATTACTGCTCCTCACACACATACACAAACACACACACACACACACACACATATACGACCTCAGAGGGAAGGAAGTAGTAGTCGTTGTGGTGGTGGTGGAGGTGGTAGTGGTGGAGGGGTTGCTGGGAGCTAAAGCAAAGAGGTGAAGTTGAACATGGTGGAGACAGACAGCCGGGGGAAACCTATTTATTGGATGGCATTGGAGGGCAGTGTTTTGTGTGTGTGTGTGTGTGTGTGTGGTTGAGTCAGACAAGAAAAAATAAAAAAGCTCAAAGCTGAGAAGTTACTTTTCTCTACGAGGACACATCTGTAAGCTCTTGTTCGTACTGTAATTTCCCTCGTAGATCATTTCATGGTGGTTGTGACTGAGTGTGTTTGTGTGTTTGTGTGTGACCTCAGGCTCCTTTTAAATACAAAACACAACTGGGGCATTTTGTCCACGTGTACAACACATTCTTCAGCGTGGCGTCACACACTTAACAACACACACACACACACATAAACTACACCGGGAGACTCAAGCTGCTATCCAGAATTTCCCTGCTGTGATTCATGTGAACGAAGCAGCGCTTTGCCAAAGTCTATCTACTCCTCTCCTCTTGTTTTTCCTCTCATCCCTTTATTTTCTTCCCTTTTTTCTCGCCACTTTTCTTTCCTTTTATAACTCCCCTTAACTTTTTCACTTTCGTCTTGAGACGTTCAACAGCGTCTACACAGACCGTGAAGTGATTTTAATCCAATGGAAATATGACGTGTGTCAATTAATTTCCCGAAATAAAAGAAATCCAACTCCTATGACCTCGGTCACAGTCTTGTTAAGTTTTTTTTTAGGGCATGACCAAATCAAGCCTCAAGTCAGTCCAGACAAGTCAAAGTCAAGTCTCAAGTCTTGTCAAAACAAGTCTCAAGTTCAAGTCAATTCGACAGTCTCTGGTCAGTAAAGGTAAGTCCAAGTCAAGCCTCTAGTCAGTAAAGGTGAGTTCAGGTCAAGTCTCTAGTCAGTAAAGGTGAGTTCAGGTCAAGTCTTTAGTCAGTAAAGGTGGGTTCAGGTCAAGTCTCTAGTCAGTAAAGGTGAGTTCAGGTCAAGTGTCTAGTCTTGCCAAAGTAAGTTTTGTTTTGTCAAGTTTTGGTCAAAGCAAGTGTCAACTTCAAGTCAAGTCAAGTCTCTAGTCAGTAAAGGTGAGTTCAGGTCAGGTCTCTTGTCTTGCCAAAGTAAGTTTTGTTTTGTCAAGTTTTGGTCAAATCAAGTGTCAAGTCAGGTCACTCATGTCAGTTGAATCAAGTCAAGATTCAACTTTTGTTAAAATATGTCTGAAGTCAGTTGAGAGAAGTCAAGGAGGAGACAAATCTTGTCAAAAATAAGTGTCAAAGCAAGTTTCAAGTCATTCCAGACAAATCAGCCATCAAAACGACTTTCTATCAAAGTCTCACGTCAAGTCAAATCTCGAGACTTGTCAAAACAAATCTGAAATGAAGTCAGTTGATACAAGTCCAAGTCTCAACTCTTGACGAAACAAGTTTCAGTTCTCTCTCTTAGTCAGTCAAGATAAGTCAAACCTCAAGTCTTGCCAAAAGAGATTTCATGTCGGTTGTCTTTTAAGTCAATTGAGAAAAGTCCAAGTCTCAAATATCAAATCATGTCAAAACAGATTTCGGATGAAGTCTTAAGTCCTGCAAATGTCAAGTTCTTAAAAGAAGTCAAGACAAATCACTGCAGAGTCAAATCAAGTCAAGCCCTTCACAATGCATAAAGTTCTTTATTCATTTTTGATAACGGTATCTGGAGTATCTATCAATCCCAATGTTTTAAACCAGGAATTCATTGACAATGTCATTATTTCACTTTTGTGTTTCACAGCACAAAAAGATTGGGGGGGGTTAATCAATTAATTATTCACTCATTGATAACGTTCCCACCTATTAACACTTCACTAACTTATCACCTCTGTTGCCTTTCATATCCCGTCCTCCCTTCTTCCTGTCCCAACTCTACTACTCGCCTAATTCCTTAAGCGTGCCGTCAGCATTAAGAAGGAAATCACTTGCACATTGTAGCCTTGCGTTTTCCAAGGCCTTCCACTCCATAAAATTATAACAATTCACACTCTGAGCCAAGTTTATAAGGGGGGGGTGAGAGGGGTTTGGATCTCAGAAGGCTGACAGATTTCCATAGAAAGGACACCCCCAGTCTTTGGACCTACCTCCTAGACTGAAAGAGGCTCTAGAAGAAGGTTGCTAATGCCCACTACAGTGTAATTATGCCTATAATGTTGTACAGGAGGAGGGACGGGGGCGGAGAGGAGGGGTGGGGGGTTGGGGTGGGGGTGGGGCAGAGCGCGGGTGATAGCATTAAGGGATATTAGGGCGGGTGGGGTGTTCATTTTCATTAGGTTTTATGGGTTGGAAAAACATTGTCATGCATACCAATTAGCGCTGGAACAGATGGCTCAATACGGTTGTATGTTTTGTCACACGTGCACATGAGTGTGTATGTGTGTGTGTGTGTGTGCTAAAGGGAGCAGGAGACTGACAGTAACAATCCAGATGACAGCATCAGGCCGGTCAATGTGAGGAAGGGAGTTCAGGTTGACAGCTGTCTTGAGGAGAAAGCTGTTATCCCCCCCCCACCCCCCTTTTTTCCTTTCCTTCCCCCTATTTTTCCCCTTTCTTATTTACTATTCTTCCCTTTTCCTTTCCCCTTTTTCTTTTTTCCATCCATCCCAGGTCAGGACCTCCAGAGCAAAATCAAACCTGGATCAGTCTGTTCAACAGTCTCTCTGAGGAGGGAGCCATATGCTGACATATGCTGATGGAGTGGGGAGAGGGAGTAGGGATCGCCTGATTATGCATGTGTGTGTGTGTGTGTGTGTGTGTGTGTGTGTGTGTTCATACAGCTCAGTGTCTCTGTAAGATCCTGGATGCAAACACTGTCAAATCATTGACAGATATTGGCTTTTAAGAGCGCCAAAAGTGACATATTTTTAGATTTTATCTCGCTGACATTTTGCGCCGTATCTTTACATCTGTTTCTTTTTCCTTTCTTTCTTTTTTTTTTTTTTTTTGTGGTTTTAAGTCAGCATTTTTCTCAGAACTGTATTCTTGTCAGAGCTGAAAAGCCTCTGAAACAGCAGTTAGGCCGTCAAGAGACACTGAGGGAATAATAATAATAACACCATTTTCCACATAATAATGATCCTAATCATCATAATAAAATGCTTTTAGTGCATATTTGTGAATAATTCAAACTAAATTATCTTCTCAATCGATTGAGCTGCCTTCCCAAACATAACCAACGCTGTATTGATCAATTCTAAATAAGTTATGTAACAAAAAAAAAACCTTGTATAATACCCATTATATCCAATGGATGACTTATTGACAACTCAATATCCAGTCTGTAAAGCTGCATGCATCGATTTATGACCACTAGAGGGCAGAAAAAACATCAAAACAACCCAATTTCCCCAGTTTATAAAGTTGTTATGACTAATGTGTTAGCAAAGACTTTGTCATTTGAGTCCATGTTTCTCTCCAGTACCAATAATCACTACCATTCTGGCTCTGGTTTGGTTTCCCGTTAACTCCTGAGAAAAATATTTCGCTCTTTAGCTGCTCGATGTTGAAATTTGTGCTAAAAAACCAGAGTTTTTTAACCAGAGTTAGATGATAATCAATAATTTGGTACTATGAGGACACAGAGTCATTTCATTCAATGCTACATTCATTCCCACTAACCTTTATATCTAACCATTAAGATCAGCTATTTTTTATGACATGTACATACATCTGAGACTTGAGGCAAACAAAACTGAAAGTATCTGCATGGCTATATTGTTGTAAATAGTGTGAACTGACCCTTTTAAAACCTCACCTCTCACTTCTCACTGGCTTTAGAAGCTCAGCTTTACATCTGTAGAAGCGGGGTGGGTACAGGTGCGCCTCCCCGCTTCGGAGACTTTCTACTAGCAAACACTTTAGCTGTGGCGTTAGCTACGGCTCAGTGGGTCTGAATGGGGGACGCGCTAACAGGCTAGTGCTGCAGTCCCAGAGCCCATTGATCTGTGCTGCTCACTAATAACAGACAGCAGAGACTCCCTGGCTCTCTGGGGCCATTAGGATGCATGAGTGGGAACCATGCTAAATGGGACAATACACAGAGGTGTGTACAAGGGTAAATACACTCCAGTTTATATGGAGAGGCAGATACACTGCGGGTAAGCTCGACTAACACATAATTCCTTTGGCTAACCTTGGAATTGCATTATTCTGCGTGTTTGTCTTTGCATGTGTGTGTGTGTGTGTGTGTGTGTGTGTTGTGATATAGGGATTAAGCGCAGTGTTACAGCATGACTGAGGCTGCTATATTTAGGGTCGTGCTGTTACATTTCCAAGCCATTATTTAGACCTGTGGGGACAAGCAGGGATTTCAGTGCAGGAGAAAAACACACACACACACATGTACATTTAACACACACACACACACACACACATACATGAATACACAGTGCACTAACAGTGGTGTATTTCTGTGCACAGGCAGGCAGCCCTACATTCAATCTCCTATCTCCTGAACAGTAAGAGGAGAGAAATGGAGAGGCCTGTCTGCTCTCCATCCCTCTAAATGTTTAATGAACCATCTCTCTCTCCGTATCTCTCCCTCCCGCCGCTGTCTCTCTAGCTCTCTCGGCCTCTCTTACCCCCCCGCCGCCCGCCGCTCAGCCCTCACCCAACATCTACTTTTTTCCTCACTTCATCCTTGTTTGTCTGTCTCTCCCTTCCTGCGGGCTAACGGACATCAACAACATCGTCGTATCGGTTCAGGATGAGGGCTGAATGCTGAAGAGGAAGAGGAAGAAGAAGAAGAAGAAGAAGAGGAAGGGCTCATCTGCATCCTATTTCACTTTATAACTCAACCTCCCTCTGGCTTGTATCCAACCCTGCCAAATATATCATTTGTTCTCACTTAACTTCTCACTCCATGTTTTAAATTTTGCAATTTCGTGGGGGCCCGGCAGCATTTTTCCTCTGATGGGACAGTTTGGGGTTGATGGTATCTTGCAGCCTCTGAGTGGATGCTAGCTCGTGTGTTTCCATGTTAACCACACGAGAAAAGCGTGCAGTGGCTCCGATCCAGCTCGTAAGTGCTTGTAATGTAACTGGCAATTTTTTTTTTTTTTTTGGCACGAGGAAAAAAAAGATGGTGAAAATGCTGCGGTGCTACTTGTGAACGCCAAAGTCACAGCTGTTATTGTTTAGACAACAAGATTTTGGCTGTGCTAGATAAATGCCGTTTGTGTTTTATTAGGCCTAATCTACTGCACTCTTCTTTTATCTCTTAATTCAGAGGAAGCTATCCTTATCTTTTTTTTTACCTGCTCTGAATAAGCTGCTTTTTTTTACCTGTTTAACGGATCTGGCAAAGCTGTTTTTGTCTGTTAATCTACTCTGAATACATTGTTTACAAGTTAAAGGTTTAATCTGCTGCTGAGAGCTAAAAATTTGTAAATCTGTCACACTTAAGCAAGCACATATTGGACAAATTATGATGAACTGGTAGACATGAAGACTTAAGTTACATAAAATAAAAGGACTTGACTTGTAGTCAGACTTGAAAGTAAAGCATCAACTGTTAACCTGATTAAATCCTGTAACTATTAAAAATAAAAACTGATCAGACGGCGACAGGGAGGTTTTGCATGACAACACATCTTGCACATCAAATTATGAGGCCGTTCTAGTGGAAACACCTGGTTTCAGCTGTTAAAAAATGTTAAAAACTCTATTAATACAGCTTTAAAAGGCACATATTCAGTCATTTTAATAGCTTAAAGCCTTTCTAATGACTGGAACTTTGCTAATAAAGACTTGTGACTTGACTTGGACTTGTTTCTACCAAACAGAACTTGTCTGAACTGACTTGAGACTTGCCCTAAAAGACTTTGTCTGGATTCATGAAAGAATAATAAACCTCTCAGCAGATAAAAGGCTTATCACTATGATTGAGTAACTGTTTGACACAGGTCAAAACACAACTGCCACTACTTTTTTTTTGTGAATGAAAGACTATCAGGAGTTATTTTCCTCTGATTTTTTTTTTTTTGTTGTTGTTTTGCTCGGCTCCTCTGAAGAACGTTTAAAAATGTGTAAAAACCTCTCACTCATATACTCGTAATACACTAGACAAACCACACCGCACAGTTGTACTCGAGAGTGTGTGTGTGTTTCTCCAGCGCTTGTGCGTGTGTGCGCGTGCGAATGTGTACGAGTGTGGGTGTAAGCAAGCGAGCGAGCGAGCGAGCGAGCGTACTTCTACTCCCAGCCCCAGGACTTCAAATTATCCCGAGGCTCCTCCAAAACACACTTCAGAATTTTTGTCTGCTTTCCAAACTCATTACTTTAGTAGGGCAAATCAAACAGGGCGCATTAAACGGAACTCAAACGTGAAGAGAGAGTGGAGTGCAGGGGGAAGAAGAGTGTGTGTGTGTGTGTGTGTGTGTGTGCCAGAGAGAAAGCGAATGTGCCTGTGTGTTAATTAGCAGGATCCTGCTCTAATTAATGGCCTATGAATAGCCATGCTGGGTGAAGAGTCAAGGTTAGACACCTGTGCGGCCATATTGATGCCAGAGCAAACTTCTTCTCAGGGTCTATCAAATTACACACATTTAATGTAAATACAATATTGGCAGCCTCATCTGCTGCTGAGCCAAGAGAGGAAGCAAAATGTGTGTGTGTGTGTGTGTTAAAGAGACAGTGTGTGTGTGTGTGTGTGTGTGTATCCAACATGGATGATGTCAGAGCAATTAGAGAACACATGAATCATCACTGGGGAGGTAATGACCTCGGAGCACCACAGAGGAGAGTCAATTACTCCATCATACCAGAACCTGGAAGTATTACACATTATTTATTACTCATTTCAGAAGTGATATTATGACTTTGCCGTGCTCCGTGGTAACATTAATTTGTTATAATCCTCAAATTACTTTTTTGTTGCACCCTTTCAAAATTGCAAATTGAATTCTCGCCTGAGTCAGGAGCACGTCTTGAAGACTTTTTCAAGTCCCAACCGACTGTGAAAAGACTTTATTTAATAAGTGAGTTTTGCAAGCAACACTCGCATATATTCAGGGTTTTTTTTTTTTTTGTTGGTGAATGTTTGATGAAGTTTCGTCCAGATTCTGCGAATAAAAAGCAAACGAGTGACGGCTTCAGTCGCTCTAGAGTGGATTTCAATCCTGAACAAGTTTCTTATGGTTTTATAGAGGTTATAATAAACTTTATATATCTTTTTATCAATGTTGGACTTCACCAGGAAAAGCTCTGGGATATAAAAAAAGCATTAATGTCCAATATTCTTGGCTTTCTTCCCCTCAGTAGACTGTAGAGTATAACCTATGCGCCATAAATGAAAGTTAAGCTGCTCGATAAGGAGACATTTGTATTATATCTCCGTACTCCAAAATTTCGCAATGATTTATCCTCAATCCTAAAAGAACACGATTATGAACTTGTAGCATTCGGTTGTGGGTCATACATGTAATTGTTAAAAGCAGTATGAATTGCTGATTTAACTTTTTAAGAAGCCCAAGAAAACATGGACTCACTGTCCTGACAGTTCTGAAGCTTTTGCTCAGAGTCAAAAACACAGTTTCTCTTGTGGTTGCATGAGATCATGAGGTTACTGATGGTGGACAAATTGGAATTTCTGCCTCTTCTACTACGAATTTCTCCTTTCCGGAGATGTTTACTGCTGAAATTTTGGGTCACAAAAACATTTCATAGAAGAAAATATTTTAAAAAAGCCAAGAATTACACCTCTTGGGAAAACTGTCACTTCCTTGTATCTTCAAAGCTGATTCCCCATTTGGTTCTTGTGGTTTGAGAACTTTCTACAGATGCTTAACACCTTATTTTTGCCATGAAATTGAGTTGCCGTTGTTATCTGCTGTGAATCCACTACAGCTGCCATCCTCCATAAGAGTATTTGATACTCTGCAGACATATTTTCAGTGGAGTATCCCTTTAAGAAGGCTAAACTGCTGTTTTACAAGGCCTTTAAAGCAGCATTATGTCCTGATATGGCATCACATAAACTGCATTTAAGGGGTGATAAGACAAAAGAAACACACGTTGGTGTGATAGCGTCCGATTTCCTACACGAGCGTGAGAATTTTAGCATCTCCTCGTGCGAGCTCTTCTCCTTTTCCAGTGTGTGTTTCAACAAAGAGAGCATCCCCCACCAACGGATCGATACCCCGGATCCATTCTGGTTTGTTAAGAGTAATAGGCATGGATTTGTAGAGAGGGGAGGGGGGAGGGAGGGGGAGGGAGGGGGGGGCTAACGGGCGCTGATTTAGCCAGGCTACACCGGACCCATTTACTTCTCAAGCACAGCTAACAGGGTTTCTCCTGCCTCCAAAACACTTTGTACAGCCATCACATCGCTGTATACGGCAGAAGAAAAATTACCCCCATTATGTAATCTCTATAATGATTCCTATTGAGAAAGCAGAGGCTACAACGGCAGTACAGTGAATTACACTAAACACCATTACTCTTGACAGCTCCTTTTGAGTGCGTGTGTGTGTGTGTGTGCTCGTGTTTGTCTGAGAGTTAGTGTGTGTGTGTGTGTGTGCGTGCGAGCCGCGTTAGGTGAGTGAATGATGGAGTGCGTGTGTGCACGAGTGCGTGAGCGCCGCTCTCACAGTGAAATTAAACTGGGGCTCAGGTGAGAAACAGAGCAGTGCTTCAGCATAAAGGAGAGGAGGAAGAGGAAGTGGCGGCGAGGAGTTAAACACCCCGAGGACTTTGCAGACGATGTAGAATAAGCCTGTCTGGGTTAAAGGAGAAAGGGGAGGTGGTGGTGGAGGGGGGGGGCGGGGGGGAGGAGAGAGGAGGAGAGAAAAAAGGAGGAAAGAGAAAGAGAAGGGGAACAGAGGGAGCTGACAGGGAGATTGAGAGATGGGGAGATTGATGGCATGTAATGATGAAACGGATGGAGGACGAGACAAGAGAGACATGCACGTCAGAGGCCATTACTCATCTGCGGCGCGCGCACACACACACACACACACACACACACACACACACAAAAACAGCAAACGCCACCCAAGGGTGCTGCAGGAACTGTCTACCACCCACCTCTCTCTATTTCTCTCACTTCCTTTCTTTTCCCCTCTCTTTGTCTCCCTTGCTGTTCATCCCACTTTCCTCCTCCTCTTCCTCCTCCTCTCCTTACACTCCGGTCTCCCTCTCTGGAGATTCACATCATTCATATCCAATCATACCTTTTCCTCACAAAACTGTAAAACCTGTTTACACCATTTACATGTTGAAGCAGAGCAGCGACACACGAGATATTACAGTTTGATAAATTATTGACGTTGATTTCAGGTGAAACTTTGTTCTCGGACGCTCTCCTGAAATGTTTTCTTATGGCGCCTAACGGGACTGAAGCCCACTAAATACTGATGATCCAACGCGAAAGTCAAACTGATTCAAACCTGAAGAACTCTACTGCTATTCTTGTCTCATAACTAGCTATATGCGACCGTGATGGGAAAAGAGAAAGAGAAGGATGATGGGAAATTCGGTGAAGAAATTCATGTAGTCTGTCACAGCTGCTCTGAATGTTGTGTGTTAGACTGCGGTGTAATTGGGCTAAAGCTGTGGATTTCTCACAATTGCAGTATGGATGACAATGCATCAGTAATAATATTCAGTATTAGAAAAAATATCCAGAGATGACAAAAAGCTGGAAATACCACCACATAGCCCTAAAAAAAACATGATGATGTTTGGACTCCATATGCTAAAATACAAAAAGTCCCACATCTTGACCTCTTGACTCATTGCTGTCGTGGATTATGTGATTGAACCGTGTGAGGAAATTCCCGTCTACATCTGGCTCGTACAGTATGTTTGCATGTTTGTGCTTTGGAGTTTTGGCCTATTTCTTAGCGTAGCATTTTGCATAATGAGCCCCCGGGGGACTTGTTGCACCGCGCTCTCTTCTCAAAAAAAAAAAAAAAAAAAAAAAGGTCTGCACAGACTTCTGGGATACCTCTGATTCTCCCCGGAGGCCCGAGAAAGACTAAACGCCCATTTCCATAACAGCCTAGTCACAAGCAGCGCCGTCGGGGTCTGTCCCACGGGCTCTTTGTTATTTATTTATTAATTTATTTATTTGACAGGGACGCCACATATATGGCATTGTTATGTTTAAATACAATACAACCGATGCAATGGGACGTCTAGCGAGCTAATTTGCCCTGGTTAGACTTTTTAAGGGCCTTTTGACTTTTGTGTTAAAACCAAGTCCACAATGCTAAATGGGGTGTTTAAACATTTTTATGTCAAGGGCCTCCAATTAGAGACACATCAGATGACCAGACGCCATGTGAAAAAACTTTACCACAAGGGAGATAAGGCAAGATTTTGTTTTTTTTATATAGTCTAATGCCAAAGTAACTCCCCAAATTCAAATGATCCATGAGTTATTTAGGCTGCTTTCACATTAAAAGATGTAGTATTCCTTTGAAAACCACTGAACCGGTGTAATATAATTCAGACATGTCTCTGTAAGTTAAGTTAGACTAGTATACAATAATACAAACCTAAAAAGTGGATACGGTGCTGCTGTGTAATGCTGCCTTTCTGCTACTGTGGACTCGTGTAGGCAGTTTAAAACGAGCCTGCTCTCATCTAAGCTGCATTCACAGAACATCTGCTTAACATCCCGCACACACGCCGCTTAATACAATGAACCGATATGCCGAGCGGCGGCGTGTGTGTGTGTGTGTGTGTGTGTGTGCGCGCCGTCCTCCCTTCCCTGTGGAGGCTTCAAATGCATCACGCATAATCAGAGAGGGAGGCTCAGCTCATAGCGCCGGCTACTGCTGCATGCTAATCCTCTGCAGATGAAGACGCTAAGCTAAGCACAGGCTGACAGCCATGCTGGGGGAATGGCAAAGGAGGCTAATGCTAACTGCAGTGTCACCGCTCCCCCTCTCCTGTCTTCATTTCAGACACACACACACACACATTCCTGCAAGCTCTATGCATTTGGGTATTTGTTATAAGACAGTATTTCATGACTAAGTGTGTGCTGCTGCTGTGTGTGTGTATATATATGTGTGTGTGTTTGGGTAGACCAGCCAATGACAGCTGCATTAAAAAGCCTTTAACGTCAGTCTGGCCAGCTGAGATTTGATTTGGCTCTTAGCATCTGTGTGTGTGTGTGTGTGTTTGTCTCCGCGTGTGCGCCTGCGGGTGTGTGCGCGCGCATGTTCATGGAGGAATTTGACAATAGTACTAACAAGCACGCCGAGCCAGGCAAGTGTGGGATGTGAGACAACCTCTCAGCATAAAGTTAACTTACACACACACACACATACATATATATATAGGTAGAGTTCAGTGAGTTGTTGTGGTCGTTGTTTACCAGCGGAGGTGAGACAAAGCCGTGGACCCTCTCATTAAAATAAAGACCTCTGTAACTTTTTCTCATTAGTGTGTGTCTCTTCAGCTCTCGTCTGTGGCGTGTTTGCGACCTAACCGCTCGCACCGAGGAATGATTTGCGAGTTGGTTTTGGCTCGGACTCAGTTTAAACACACTCGCGAGTAGGTAAACACAACCATCCATCCGTCAGTGTGTGTAAGTGTGTCAGAACATCTGTGTGCCTGGCTGAAGATTTTGAGAGGAAACCACCTGCCTCAGTGGGATCATAGCGGTGACGCACGCACGCTCGCACGCTCGCAGACACACACACACACACACACACACACTAACTGGCTATAGTTGTGTGAAAGCACCCCAGAGAACCACAAAAAAGGGGCTATAACGTCTGCCAGTCAGAAAAGCACTTACACTGAGCAGCCTGCCAATCTCAGCCAACCACAGCCGCCACAATGCCCACCGCTGTGCCCACTCACCGTCAATCACATTTCACCACCACACCCACCCGCCTGACAACCTGCAAAACGTCTTGCCAGCACTCCTAATTACAACCGCCGCTGCCAACTGCACAACACTAACCCCTCCGCAGACCGAAAAAAAAAACCCACACAACTCGACACAATGTAGACGCCGCCGCCAGGGCTCCCCCCATCCAATGAAATATACAGCAATGGCCCCCCACACACACACACACACACAAAAAACCAAAAAAACCCATCCTCGCCTCACGTTAGCTTCCCCACTTCCCCTCTGACACGTTACATCCCATTAACAAGGTGTCACCGCTAATATTTAGGATGTTAATTTGTGCCGCTCCTGAAGCCGCTTTGATCCAAACAGAGTGTGACAACTTTAATGACTAAAACAAAACAGAGGACAAACAAACCTAAAGACCTGCTGCTAAATCATGGCGGGGTGGTCTGCGGGGAAGCAGTTTTTGAAGTGGAGGGAAAAACAACCAAAGGAAGCTTTTTATGTGGCCGCGCCATCATTACACCGGGCGAGGTGAGACACAGGCCTAATTAAGGGCCGGGATTGATTGAAGTGGTATGTTCTTCTACATCCAGACTTGCCAGGGGGAACAAAAGGAGAGAGAAATGAGGGAAATTCTAGTGAGGATGATCCTTAAAGGAGCTATTTGAGTTCTTTTTAAAAATGTACCGTAATCTAGTGTCAGTAGATATGACCAAAAGATGTGATTAATCCAAATTTGAACACAAAATCCAAACTGTTTCTTAATTAGAAGTGACTCAATGGCTCAAAAATGCTATACAATGTTTTTCTGTAGATTGGCAAGGTGTGACATTTTACTGACATCACCTTTGCAGGATTTCTGGGTAGTGCAGTTCAAACATCTACCTTCGCTTGGCATTTGTGGCTGACAACACTTAACGCTGCAACAATCAAGGTAACAAATTAGCATTAACAAAGGGTTATGGGAATCAATTAACTTGTCAATGGAAGTTCTGACAAGATGGATAGGTTGAGGTTAAGTTGAGGTTATTTATAGAAACCGAGATACTCATTCTCACCTAGAAAGGAAAAGAAAGTCATTCTGCTCTTTTTTTAAAATGTTGAATGTCTGTGTCACATCCCCTCCTCCTCCTTCACTGGAAGACAGCAAAAGCAGCGCCCCCATCTTCTCTTCCTCCCTCCCACCATCTCTCTCTCCTTCCCTTCCATCTTCTAAACCAGGTTATTCTTGAGAACCGGGGCTCCTGTCATCTCTCACCAGCTCTTGCATCTAAATGATAGAGTCCCTCTTATATGAGCAGCCGCTGCTAAAAGCATGTCATTTTCTCCTGCTAATGTCAAGTGGGAACAGATCAGAACAGGCCGAGGAGAGAGGGGAGGGGGGGGGGGGGGGGGGGGCGAGTTTATAAAACCGCGTTCGCTCCTCGCTTTGGATCCCTTGGGTGCTCTCGCTTACGTGAACTCAAATTTCCTGCATGATCTTCGCCGATGTGAATAGCGAGTAATCACCTGGGGTGACCTGTTATTCAGCTTCTTCTGCTTCTCACATTCTCCTAAAAGATTGCTGACTCATGATGCGGGGGTGGGTGGTGGTGGGTGGTGGGTGGGGGGGGGGGTGGAGGGATTGACCTATTTCCTTTGCAACATTTCCTCCAACTTTAGTTTTAAATTATCTCGTCCGTGTAACTATGCTGGAGATATATGAGCCATACACAGAGCCGAATGACACACATTCAGTCACTTTCCCCACTGATCTGTCTACATTAGCTGGTTGTCAAGCAAACCTGGAAAGAAACAGTAGCAGTTTGATGGGCCTATTCAGAAAGATTACACCACAATCACAACTAATATCTGAATTTACTGCCTCCATGGGCTAATTAGAAACAAGGTGAAGCAAATATGTTGATAAAAAATACACAAAACAAAGACCAATGAGGGTTTTTAGGCTGATAAAGGCCCCATTACATCAGTAGCATAGCATAATTTGGCTAATAATACATGCCAACCAGTATCATAATGATGCTAAATACCATCTTTACAGTGTGTTGCCACAAAGACACTTGAATAGTAAAGTAAAACATACATAGAAGCACTGTTAAAAAAGTAGCCACCATAGCCCACATTTTACAAGACGAACAATAGCAGAACTTAAGCTAGCGCTAACAGCTACAAAACATTGACCTCTGCAGATGTTGTTTCAGGAGCTTTATATAGATGATGTTATACCGTGAATGTGGACTAAATCTGTAGTCTGTAGTCCATATTGTGTTTGTGACACAGCTCTTCTGTTTAGCTCCAAGTCTTTTAAGTAGTTTGATTCTTTTAAGTACTGTAGTTTTCATTTAGCTAGCTAAATCTAGTAGCTAGCTGGTGCGCGCTGTGATGCATTACAGAATTAGGAAAGGTTGAAGAGGAAACCTCGCTTCATTTAAAGTGTTAACAGAGCCTTACATGTTTTTATACCAATTTCTCTTCAAAAATTATTATTTATGAATTCAAGGCAAGCCTGGAGTCAAAAAAAGATCAGTTTCAGGTCAAATTCTTCACATTTTGCTGTAATTTCAAGGGCATATTTCAAGGGCTACTATTTTGTCACTTTGGGTCTGTGTTTCCTTGAATATCTGTCCACTCTGTGATGACACATGGTGATGTTATTCACTTGTAAGTCTACATTTAACTCAAGCAGAAGTGTCACCACGCTGCTGTAAAGCCGATACAAAGCAAAGTTTCATTCATATTATGAAAAGGTGTTCAGCAATCATCCAACAATCCATTAGCTTTGATTTCATGTTTATTTATAGGATTTTTTTTTTTTTTTTTGCATTTTCTTTAATATTTATTTGTGTGTTATTGTGTCGTCGACAAAAAAAATTCTCCTTTTAGGTGTAAACAAGCTTGCGACTCGTAATGATACGCATGAAATCAAGCCGACATCCTTTATGCTGATGAGAGAAATAAACCCAGCTTACCACAGCGCATTGCTGGGCTGCCTCTAAAAGAGGCTGGTGCTGTTTCATCCATAACCAACAGAGCCATCAGCGGGAGAAACAGCATCTCTCTGTATTCCACTCATGACCCCCTCCTCTCCACTGCAGAGGCTAGAGGTCCACACACACTGTGGCTCCACTCATTACCTTGCCGCTTGGATGCCAGACCCCCATTCACCCTCTTCAAACACACAGATACACACAGATACATGCGCTCACACACACATAGACGCCGACACCCACCCACACACACCGCAAGCCCCCCTGATTAATCATCTCTTTTTAACCCCTCCCTCTCTGCGGAGCCTCACACCCACCTCCTCGCAGGATGAAACGTGATCCTGATTTTGATTGGTACCTTCCCCGGCTAGATACTGTGGCGGGGGCAGCTCACATTATTTGACCTCACCTCACTTGTTCACAATAGAGTTGGACAGATGTGGGTTCTGGAAGGCTTTATTACAGATATTTCTACACCGAACATATTTATTTCTCTTGTGGAAAAACTGACTAGAATGTGATTAGAGTCGATTTACAAGACATCAAGGGGTTTGTTCAGTTCTAAAAAAGTAAATATGTGGTCAATACAAACACATATCAGAGGTGGACAACTATAAATTCACCAATATCTGTGTGTATATTAATAATTTACATGATTTGAGTAGCTCAGAAAGAACATTAGACCTCAAAATAGTGCACAGTGACACCTTTTTTCGCTGTTTCATCCTATCTGAGGAAGGCTGGAGGTTGCAGACATTCATTATTTCACAAAACAAACCACTACAAATAACAAATCTGTACGTTGCTGATCCACAATTTCTTCATTTCTTTGTCGTAAAAGCTGTAAAGATGATTGCAGCCACCTGTTACAGCCTGCATGTAAACTTGCTCTCACAGATCAGATTTCTCCAAATGAAGATAAAAATTCAAGTAGCGTCTGAATGGATGTTGAGACTTAATTTACACTTCGGTATTCCGGTGATTTTGGACAGTAAATTGAATATCTACAACCACAGTCAACTGTCTCCCTAAGCTGCAAATCCGAGCGTCAAGATTTGAATTAATGTAACACTTTTTGGAGGCCATTCCACTGATATTAAATTAGTGACTGAATACCTGAGCTCAAAGAATTTTTTTGGCTTCAGGTATCCCATCCAAATGAGTTTCATATGAATGTATGACTTCCAGCTGTGAATGAGAAAATGTCCTCATATCCCAGTAAAATCACCCCAGCTGCTGTCCTGGGAGTTGTTCCATTATTCACTGGATACGGAGCAGCTCCAGGATTTTGTCTCTAGATGAAATGATGAAACACGTTGGTCTCTCTGGTGGTTTTTGTTTGTGGAGAAACGTTGATCATAAACACAAAGTGAGCTGTACAGTACGGCGTAATAAACACTCTATACGTTCAATCTTTCAGGTGGATAATTAGTTTTAATCAGTTGACAGAAAATTAATGAGCAACTATTTATGAAACAGTCATTTATGAAGCAAAAACTCAGTGGTTACAGCTGCTTCTGTTTGTTTTATACCGATATAAATAGAATATTTTAAGGGTTTAGACTGTTGATCAAACAAAACAAGCGTTTTAAAGACATTATTAGGATCGATTTAAACCATTTAGAAAGGTTATACTATAAGTTAAATGATTAACCAAACAGAAAAATCAATAGATCTTTTGATAGTGATGGTGATGCACCAATCTATTACACTAGATTGGTATCAGTGCTGATACTGATCGCATTAAATGGATCGACTATCGGCCAGTTAGTACAGTTTGTTTAATAGTAACAACACAAAGGAGAGTTTGCCAAACCCCCTCCCAACAACAATGATTGTCCAATCACAGCTTAGCAACTAAGCATTATTTTCATTATTGATTGATCTGCCAGTTATTTTGTTGATTGATTGTGCAAAAAATAGTGAAAAAATGGCATTGACCATTTTTCAGAGCCCACGGTGACATCTTCAATTTGTTTGATTTGTCTGATTAACAGTCCAAAACCTCAAAATATTCAATTTAGTCTCATATATGACAAAGAAAACCAGCAAATCATCACATTTGAGCAGCTGGATCCACCAAATATATTGCATTTTTGCTTGAAAAATGACTGAATTATCAAAACAGTTGCCGATTCATTTTCTTTCCATCGACTAATTGCTTCAGCTCTAAACTAGGGCTGCAACTAACAATCATTTTCGATCGATTCGATTAGTTGTCTGGTTCATAAGATGTCAGAAAATGGTGAAAAAATGACGATCACTGTTTCCCAAAACCCAATGTGACGTCCTCAAATGTCTTAATTGGTCCCAACAAACAGTCCACAACCCAAAGATGTTCCATTTCCTGTCATAGAGGACGAAAGAAACCAGAAAATATTTATATTTAAGAAGCTGGAACAAGAGAATTTGGAGGTTTTTTTCCTTAAAAAATAACTCAAAGCGAATTATCGATTATCAGAGTAGTTGGCGATTAATTTAACAGTTGACAACTTATCGATTAATCGACTAATCGTTGCAGCTACAAGAACTGGTGCCAGGGGAGAAAAACGTGGGATCGTGCTCTCGTAGTGATAATACTGTACTGTACTGATAATGAACTGTGAAACTATTCTTCCAGCCATCTGAATTTCAGAGCATTGAGGCTAAAAATGCTGCACATTAAAAAAAAAAAGAAGCAGAGTAGCTGAGTTCAGGTGAGTATACTCGACACTAAATCAGTCTCCAGTCCGCCTGACTAGACTCCACATCCTCCCCTTTGCATCCACTCATGCCCGTCTTTACTCTTTAGTCTCCTGTCCTCTCCTGTTTCCCTCCGCCTCACTCTCCTCTCCATCTTACTGAGACCATTAGGCTTAGCGGGGCCAGCTAGCCCGGGTTAAATACACATAACCTTGTGCTGCTCCGACAGGGAGGAAGAGACATCCCAGGAAAACGCTCACAAACACACACTCGTTCGAACACACACACACACACACACACACACTTGAACACACGGCTTTAAGAGCAGTGATTGCTGTAATAGCCCTATAGAGGAGAGAAAAAGAAGACAACAGAGGAGGGAAACGAAAGGATTGAGAGGGGGGAAATAGTTGATGGATGGGTCTGCTTTCCAGGTCACTCAGGGGGCTCCTCCCCCCCGTGTCAGACTCTCTCCCCGGGGTCACTATTACTGGGCACACACACACACACACACACACACACATACACACACAAGCGCATCGCCAAGTACAAGAACCGAGGCAGGTCGTACCACAATGGGCAACATCGATTTTACAATATAAACTAATGAAGCAGACCAAACTCAATACACAGAACACACACCGACACATACACAGGGGAAGGACGCTCACACACACACACACACACACACACACCTTGTAAACACATACCAACACTGTCCCTTTGTTCCTTTTCAATACACATACTGTAATTGCTGATGTGAAGATAAGTGTGTACATTACTGAAACACAAACCAATTATACTCGCATTGCAGCGATTCTTTGGCTCACAAACAAATACGGATGCACACACAAACATGCATACACACTGACAAACACACACACACACAACTTCCAGGCCTTGTCTGAGAGAGTGTGTGTGTGTTCCCTTGAGGCAGTGTCTCTCCTCCTCCTCTCTCTATTTCCTTGGTGACAGCTGTCATCCTGTCAGGCCTATGGCAGCCATGGCAGATCTGGCAGCCCATTCTGCTCACTGACACACACACACACACACACACATATACACACCAACTTTCAAACTTAACAGCCCCTGCAGATCCGGCTCTGTATCTCACAAACGACTAGTCAAGCCATCAGACCATCCCTCTACTCTAAGCGCTAACTAGCAATTTTTGTGGAAAGTCGCTTCCCTTAAAGAAAACAGAATCAACACCTGACAGGAACAAAAATAACACTTTTTTTTTAAATTCACTTGTTTGCTGTCACACACATTCAGAGGAGGGGAAAAAAAATATCAGTTTCATCTTTGTGTGTCCAGTACAGAGACAGATCGAGGACGTGATTAGCTTAGCTTATCTTAGCTTAGCTTAGCTTAGCACAAAGACTGGGAGCAGGGGGAAACTTCCAACAACTCTGGGCTAGCAGCTAATGTCATTAATAACAAACTTGTTCTCTTTTCATTTTGTTCGTGTTGTTTCTCATTAACATGCTAAATAAAAAAAGAACATTTTTACTTGGACGCCTTTGTTCCATTTTTATTATACAAATCAAAATCAGGGTGTTTGCTGAAAATTGAACATAAGGGTGAAAATTGGATATAAATTACATACATTTTTGGCTACTTTGGGGGCAATGCAACAAATTGTAAATATTGAGAAATGATCCCCTCAAGTAAAGCTAGAAGCTAGCAACTTTTCTGGCATATGCGCCAGGCGAGCAATTCTTATCGGACTGAATAGGCGCCATTTACGGTCCGGTATCCATCTCTTATAATACATCCATGTATTAATCCAATATTCACTCTCTTTTAGCTCTATTTTGGTCTCTACCAACTCTTGAGGAAAAATATCTGTCTCTCTAGCTGCTAAATGCTCCACTATAATCACCAGCTTGTTGCTAACAAGTTGCTAACTTGTTGTTTTGTACAGGGCAGGCGGGTTCATCAGAGCTTTTCATTGAAAACAGGGCAGCATAAAATCAAGCTGAAAATTGATTGAAACTAATCCTTTTAAAATGGGGGTATATTTAGATATTTTTCACTGGTTTTCAAAAGTCAAGGACAGTATGCCAAAAATCTGCTTTGTCATCACCATCCAGTTTCAGTGGAGAAACTCACTGTAGCATGGCCTTCACGCTGTAACCGGATAAGAGTAACCTTCCCTCTCAAATGCTGTTTACTTGTTTTCTGAGATATCTTTGACAGCGACATAAAATTAAAATATTGGCTATTGGCAGCTTCACTCCTAAAATTATCTGCGTTGGCCTTTAACAGCACTTATTGGTGCAATCCTAGTCTGTAATTCTACACCAGCCTGACACAAACCTGCTGCTGAGACACATTCCAGTCATGTACACATCTACTGCAGCATGCCAAACACATCACTCAGCAGCAGTACACTGACCCAGTCCTGTACTACTGCATTTAAAAATCTGACTACAGCTGAATTTACTTTGTTGTAGATACAGCTCAGTCCGCTGAACTGCCAAATATCAGTCACATATCCTCAAGTCTGCCACCCTGAAGGGACCTTTTGTTGAACAGTATGAAGCGCTGTCCGACAATTAATTGACTGATTGAGTTGATAACTGATTAATTGATAAAATGCCAAACATTTTCTGGTTTTGGCGTCTCAAATATGAGATTTTGCAGCTTTTTTATATCACAGTCATTTGAATCAAACTGAGTTTTAGACTGTCGGTCAGACAAAAACAAACCTGAAGACGTCACATCGGCCTTCGGGGAGCTTGTGATGGGCATCTCTCATTATATTCTGACATTTTCTGGATTATATGATGAATCAGTTAATAAAAAAAAAGTCATTAAAAGTTTAATCCACAATGAAAAGAATCAATATTCACAGCCCTAGTGGTACTGTTTATTTTACTCTACAGTCCACCCACCAATAATGTGTAATAGATCTGAACAAATGCGTGTGAGCAGACTGCTGATCTAACCTCAGTCAGTGTGCATTTGCATTTTTATTTAATTTGAAAACCGAGAAAAGAAAACAGAAAAAGTCACTCCATCAGCGGCTCTGTATTCTGTACTTGACTACGACTTTTTTACTTATAAGGTACATAATTAAAACAGAAAGACACACACGTAACAAACAAACACAGATGCCCATACTGTATAAGCAAACACACACACACACACACACACACACACACACATACAGCCAGAGACTGTTTGGCAAATGGCACCCGGTCGGAAAATGTAATTGCTTGAACTTTAGAGAAGCGACTGCAGCTTCTGAAATACCCACGGGAGCCATCAGACCAGTGTTTTACAGGCACACACACACACACACACACACACACATATACAGTACACACACACACAAAACCACAAACCTCCCTGTCAGCAAGTGCAGTACTTTAAGTAGTAATAACTGCTCTGGCTGTTAGGGTGAAGAGAGAGAGAGAGAGGAGAAGGAAGGAGGGAGGACAGAGTCTACAGAGGAAAGGAACGCAGGGGGGGGAAAGAGGAAGAACAAGCAACGCTTTAATCTCCATTAGTCTGAAGCGCGCCTTTCCTCGGCCGGGCAGCGCAGCTTTGAGAAAATGGATTGTGAATGTCAATACATTTAAAGAAAAAACTAAAAATCAATCTTTTGTGTATCATATAATCACTTCCTGTATTTTTAGGTAAGTGGATTTTTAAAGGGGAACCAATTTTACACGTACCTGAAGAGGTCGGTTTGCTTGTCAAGCGGAGTACAACTCATCATGTGAAGACAATTGTATATAATGGCTTCTGTGGCATCTGAAGGGGCTTTTTAAAGTCTATGAAAATGCCCCGTGATGTCATGGAGGTGTTCCAACCTAACAAACTGGAGGTGTGAGGTTTAAAAGGTGTGAAGCAGGGACAGTTTAACAATAAGATACCATCAGTTGCAATATGGAAACTGTAGCGTTCAATCAATATTGGTACTTTTGGTACTTTGGTACTAAAGGTCAGGATATTTCAGCGTCTGCTGCTTTATCTTTGACCGTTGTGAGTCTCCCAACTTTATGGGACTGCAATACTAAACAGCTGGAGTACCCCTTTAATCCAGACTAGGGTCCAACTAATGATTATTTTCATTATCGATTAATTTGTCGATTATTTTCTCCATTAACTGATTAGTTGTTTGGTCCATAAAATGTCAGAAAACGGCATCTCACTCTTTCCCAACGCCCAAGGAGACATCTTCTTTTGTCCTGACCACCAGTCTACAACCCAAACATATTCAGTTTACCATCGCAGAAGACTAAATGAACCAGAAAATATTCACATTCGGACATCAAAGTTATCAAAAATAATGATTAGTTCAATAGTCAGCAACTAATTGATTAGTTGAATAATCGTTACAGCTCTAATCCAGGCCAGAGAAGTCTGTGGATATTTTGGTACATTTTGACATGTTTTTGAGAGACTGAGGGTCATCACTGAAATCCATTGTAACTGAGTACAGCTGCAAGTCTCAGTGAAGGAGCAAGCTACAAACATTTTGAGTCACCTTATAAGCTCTCAGGCGGTGACTATTTGATCATTTGATGCTTAAAAAATACAATTTTTCAATGCAGATACTATAAATCCCTAAAATATATCCCTAAAACATTGTTCCCGTCATTCATTATTAATGCTAACATTGATTTTATCAGCTTTAGTCTAAAATTATCCAGCTTCAAAACCCACAGCAGTGGACCCCTAATAAATGACAGTATCACACATCTGGATTAAAACACACAAATCTGGAAATCCCATCAGAACACAGAATAACACACCCACCCGGACAGATTAATCCCTGCTCCGCTGGTGTTTCTAGGAACATGCGCCGCTGCTTGAACCGTGGGGATAATATTGTGTTTCCATGCTTGTAAGTGTTTAAGTGCGAGCATGTGTATGTGTGTGTGTGTGTGTGCATGCGTTTGTGTGTAAGCCTCGGGCTGTCCCCTCAGCACTGCGTCTGTATCGACCTGCAGTGGAAAACAGGCCTGTACTCGGCCATGTAGGCCAGGGAGTCGATAGGGACATCAGAATGAGGGCAGCCATCCAAAACAGCATCACAATGTGCCCAGAGGCCACGCACTCACACACACACACACACACACACAAACACACACTGTATACTGTATATACAAAGAGCTTGGCCATTTCTCAAATAGCCTTGGATTTATGGTTTCTAAACCCTCCAGATGGTGATTCATGTGTAATCTGTCTGTAACGGTTACTTGATAAAACTCAGTCTCAAACCTTCTTGGACTGTTTTTTTTTCTAGTGTATTAAAAGACACTACAGTCACTGGATTACACTCATTCAAAAATATATATATATAGCACATTTAATTGTATATTATTGGCTATTGGGTTTTTTACTTCCCATTATATAGCGAGCTGAAACATTTCCATATGAATAAACGGCCATTATGTTGCTACAACACATAAGCAATTCAATTTATAACAAGTTGTTTTCTCTCTTCTTAACATCTGGTGCCAGGTGTGTTATTGCAATAAAGTAATTTTATAGTGAGAGATAAATAAATAAATGAGCCACAAACGGTTGTAACCGCACGCTCAGCTCATAAAGTATATACATGTTAAATGATCTTTTATCATCATCGGCATGAACGTGTTATTACTCGTTCTAATAATGACCGAGGATGGATCACCGAGAGGTCCGGTAAACAAAAACACACATGCACGTTTGCAAGGTTATTACAAGAAGTATTTGTAGTACCCTGAAGAAGAGGAGATTTATGATTCTGTGACTTTAATGCGAATGGTAACTGCTGCATTTATATAACTCACATTCACGCACACATGCAAGGTACTGGCGGGAGCAACCGTCGGGAGCAATTCCCGGGGTTCAGTATCTCGCCCAAGGACGCTTCGACACGTGGACAGGAGGATTGAACCGCCGACCTTCTAATTAGTGGAAAATCCGCTCTAACTCCTGAGCAACAGCTGCCCAGTTTTGAGACAAATCAGCCAAGATATATATCTGCTCCGACAGCCTACAGAAACTCCATGCAAACTTACCTCACACACTTTTTCCATTTAGGGGAATTTTTTTGAAAATGCAGTGCAAAATCACAGTTTATCAAGATGCCACTTTATAACAGATGGTTACCAAGTGAATAATTGCAAAAATAACTGGCATCACAACATCATAAAGACAGAAAGGATGTCAGCAATTAAAAATCAGTGGAGAAGTGCAATAAAAATGTTGGTGGCTGCACTATTGACTTCCTTTCTTGTATATCGATATGAACTTTAAATATGAGATGTTCCCCTTAATAAAAGATTCAAAAAGCAGAATAAATTGTGGTTCTCAAATTATCAAGGCTAATAGGTGTAAATGATCACAGTACTTGGGGGAAATAACTGATTATCAACTCTGATGTAGCTGCTGTTTCAGTAGAAGCTTTTATCCACAGTTACATTTTTTAGCATTAGGGTGGCCCAGGAGAGGAATCTAACCCTCCACCACAACAGGACCACAGTATTGCTGCCTCCGTATCATCAATTCCCTCTGACAGATTATTCCATCAAACCGCAGCAATAATATGTGAAAACAAAAATGATAACTCCCAGAGTTTAGTTGAAAAATAGGTTCGGTGCTCTTATCAGGCAGCAGCTTTGATAACTGGGAGCAAGTTGCTGGATAAGTTGAGTTTAAATCATTGTGTCTGACAAAGAGAACAAAATTAGACTTTTGTTCCGAAATGAGATTTTTTTTTTCAGGATGGGCACTGTTTTTACTTTCATATCATCCAATAACTTTTTTTTTAAAGGGTCTCATAGGTGGTATAGACCTTTCTGAGCGGGAAATACTTCAATTTAACCTAAATAAATAAAAACTCACCACCTGACAACAGCTGGAAACACACGACTCTCAAGGACACAACTTGTTCCAGTCAAAAAAAAACATTTTTGGCTTGTAATCATCTATATTTCAACAACTAAATAATACATTTAAAGAGGCGATGCTTCGTAGCCTCACTAGCTCGGCACTTGAGCCGGACTAAGCTAGCTGAGGTGTTAATTCATGTATCAGTGAGCGACATCTTAGAGCTGCTGCTATCTGCCCCACCTTTGAACTGCACATCAGATGACTGTTTTCAATTATACAAATTAGGCTGACTTAAGGGGGGGGGGCCTTGATCACATACATACACACACATGTACAAACACTGCGAGAGATCACAGGAGCTAAGCATCCCGAGTGGGAAATGGTCTGGGACATTGTAAAATAGATCTGTGCTGAGGGAAATGAGCCAAACAGTGGAGATTGCCACACTCGCTCCTTTAAGGTTCTTTCCCCTCCTCGTGTTAATGTCTTTCCAGCGGTGCCTATAGTTTCCCCCCTCTTGCCAAAGCCATCGAGCCCACGTTTGAGCAGACGCGGCTCGGAGGAATGAAGCCACGTTAGCCCCGGCGTCGCCTCCCTCCCTCCTTCACTTCCTATAGGGGTTGAGAGGCCATTCTCTACTCTCCCCCTTGCCTTGTGGCGGGTTATTACGGAATAGCGAAGGCACTGTTGGACGTACAATCATGCACAGATGAGCAGATACGCTCACAGGCATGCTCTGTGCACGCACCCGTGCACACACACAAGCATTACAACATCTATCCGAGAGAGAAGCTAAAGCCTTAAAATGCACCAGATGTTTGTGTTTCATCCGCAGGAATGGCTTCTCTCCCTCGTTTTTTTTTTTTTTTTTTCATCCTCTTGTTCCCTGTCGCAGCTGAAAAGGCTTAGGCCAACAGGACTCAATGGCTCAAAAGACACCTCATGTTTCCGCTTCTCAGTGGCAAATTACAGTGCCCTCGCCTAAGCGGTGGCGTTTGAAGGAGGAGAATCACTCTGTTTTCTCACTTCTTTGAAAAGGGACTTGGCTGCTCAGGGGAGTGAGAGGCAGACGTTGAGTTTTTAGCGGGCCATTATTGTCGTGCGAGGCTCTGACCTCTGTCAAACGCTGCATTGTGCGAACTGCCGACATGCCCACCTATGCTATTTAGCCATGCTAGTTCTGAATACACGAGAGTAGAGAAAGAAAAAAAAGGTGAAAAGAGGATACAGCATTGGTTCCTGCATGCTCTACTGATCTACTATGGCTGCCTGTTTACTGGAGCCTTCATCTAAAACATGGGAGATGCACTATAATCTCCCCGAGGTGAATGCAAGGGAGGTGAGTGGCTAATGTTAAGAAAAAAACACCTTTTTAATGCTCTTTCTGCCCCACTCTCCTACACAATTTCCCCAGGCAGCAGGGATGGTCTCATTACATACAGTCTCCTTTACTCCCACGCTCCCCAACACACACACACACACACACACTTTACTGTCTCACTTATCCCCCCCCCATCACCTGTCATGTGATACACACGAGGCATATAGGGTACATAAAAGTCAGTATCATACCTCCAATAAACATGCAACACACGCAAACCCTTAAATAGGCTTCTACCACAGTAACGGGAGGCATCAGTATTTAAATATATACATAAAACAACAACAAGCCAACACAGGCGTTTGATAAAAAGTAATATTTCGACACAGCAGCATTATCCACGCCGGATTTCCAGAAAATTATATTCAAAGTTTTGTAACAAAACAATTGCATGTGATCCAGTTTCTCACACATGCAAGAATAAAATTACGAGACAAAGAACCAATTCTATGGAGCATGAAAGACGTTTTTTTGGGGTTTTTTTAATAATTCAGTGCACAAATTAATAACGTATGCTCATGAATTATTAATTTGTGCTCTGGAATGAGTTAAAGGAGAGGCTAAAAAATTTTTTTTTAAAAGCGTCAATATTCAGCTGCCCATATGATCACTTCTCAAATGTCTGGATTTTACACTTCCCTTTGTCATACATGATAGCAAACTTGGGATTTTGGACTGAAAATGATCAGCAGATTAATCGATAATGACAATGATCGTTAGGTGCAGCCCCATATTTCATCATAACAAAGTCTATAAGTATCAAATTTGAAAGCATTCAACTTTAGGGGCCCCTAGTTGCAGAATCGAAACAGACGATTCGCCAAACAACGCTGCACGGCCATCCCCAAACCCCTAAACTGTCACCTGCACATTTGAATATTATACATATTTTCGCCTTGAAATTGGCCAATTTGAAAGATAGTGAATATCAGCATAAAATATCAGCAGTCAGCAGCTTCGGTCTAAAAATACTTGGCATCGGTTTCTGCCTTTAAAAGTCCATTGAACCCTACAGCAGCAGAAGGTAAATGGGCAGGAGTGGGGGGGTGGGAGTGGGAGTGGGAGTGGGAGTGGGAGTGCAGAGAGAGGAGGGAGATGAGGCCAATTGGATTGCAATGGGATGTAGGGGTGGAAGCACGGATTGAAGGATGGAAGGAATTCTGCGGTATAAAAGAGGGGTGGAGGGGGGGGAGAGAGGTAAATTGAAAAGTGGAAATCTGGGCTGAATGGATGGATGGGATGAAGGACAGATAGATGACGGTTTAAATGGATGATTGGTGGCATGGGCACTGAGAGAGTGAAAGTGTGTGTGTGTGTGTGTGTGTGTGTGTGTGTGTGTGTGTGTGTGTGCTCTCCAGAGGTGCAGATTAGATCACTGTTATGACTGCACAAGCCCTCAGGACACAGCAGATAAACATCAATAGATAACCTACACATTTATTCCCACCTCTGCACCATCCTCACTTCCTGCCTCTATTTCCTCTGTCTCTACTCTCCTTCGATGCAGACTTCCTCTACTTCCATCCGTACACCGTCACCAAACTCTTCTTCTTCTTTTTTTTTTTTTTTTTGTACTCCATCCCCTCGTTCCTTCCCTGCCCCTCTCTAAATACATCTAAGAGTCCCGGGGCGGTGCACTACATCACGCTTCTCAATAAACCCGTCAAGCTCTCCTCTGCAACCGCTTCCCCATCTCCCCTTAGCTTTCCGAAACACAATAACAGTAACTCCGAACGCCCCTCCCAACAATACTCCCATCGATCACTTTACTATCTGGAACACACACATCTATCACTAGCTGGGAGTTTTTCTGCTGGCTCTGAAGGCCCTATTGTGCTTCTCTATATAGCTTTTCATGTCACAAACCCGAGGTTGACCGACAAACATGGGCTAAAGATCTCAATTTGGCCCAGAAAACATCATGTTGGGGTGATTATTTGTTGTTTGTTTGTTGGTTAGGCGCTTTTCTTACATGTTAACTGATGAGGCATGTGTTGCCAGCTTTAGCAGTTGGCTTCGTTCCACGCTAACAGATCAGTCTTCATCACTTTGAGTAACAGTAGATTGCATGTGAACACAATAGTTTGGCCCAATGGTGGCCAAATCTGATTCAGTCCACACTTGTGATAAATGACGCAACAGAATCAAGATGTTTTGGACTGGATTTGGGTGGATTTCATGGGCTGACACTGGGTAGAGCGCTGCTACAACCGGAGCTGAGTGTTAAACTTAACTGGCTCAGGTACAAATTCATCCAAATCTGGAAGCTCTTATATCGGCCAGAGCCAGCTCATATTTGGTTCTCAATGCCAGAAAACAACAAAGTGTGCAGATACTTGGCCCAAATAAGCCTGACTTGGCTGGGTACCTTTGTTGTACGTCATGACCAGGGATTGTAAGCTAGATGCTAATACTTAAGCGCACAGTGATGAGTGATAGCACAATAACAAAAACAGCGAGATGGAAGCCAAAACATTATGTGAATTGGCAGAGATTTGCATTATATGGCCATCTGAATCAAACATTTAAAAATCAAACATAAACTCTGCGTGAGCATCCGCAAATCCATCCACTATGTAGTCATTATCCATTATCTTCATTTCAACAGCTAATTAGCACCTAGAATTGGATGTATTGCTACATTATGTACATTTTCAATTATCCCTGATATAAAATCGACTGACTTTGGCTGCAAATTGTTACATTTGATTTAGCCTGACAGCTTGTGCTACTTGTCATCTTCTCTCTTTTGATGTAACTCAAATGTCCAACCCGTTAGTATGAATCACAAGAGCTACCAGGCACAATTAGATGATTATGATGTCTAAAATTGTCATTATTTCACTTATATGCTAATCTCCCAAAGTGGTATTTTGCTTTAAAACTCCTGTTTGGGCGAGAAGAGAGAAATGGTAACAACTGCGGTCAAGTGAGAGGAAAAAATACCTGTAACAGAGAGATTGTGGAGACTTGGACTCCGCAGGGAACAAAGAGGCAGTTCGGGCAGAGACGAGCAGCAGCTCTCTGACATCCTGTTTGTGCACCCCACCCTACCCTTTGCATTACAATTCATTCACTGCGCGAGTCAAGGTTAGACCTGACAGCTCTGCAACTGTGTATGGATATGAGTGTTTGTGTGTGTGTGTGCGCGGTGCATGTGTGTTCACGTTTATGTTTTGCAGCGCCCATATAAAACAGATGGGGGAGATGGAAATGAAGAGAATCAGACTGAGACTAGACAGAAAGATTCATGGGTAGAAAGTACAGTCTGTGCTCTGTCGGTGAAGCTGGGCGGCAACCTAAAGGTTTGGATGGAGGACTTAAATTAATCCCTCATGCCTGGCTGGAGGTTTGACTCCTAATTAGATTCCATTATAAGGTCAGACCAGTATGTTTTTGGAGGCTATTTCTGTCATAACTGTCATTTTTTACGTCTAGATGTCTGACCTAGACCTGTATATTTCATCACCAAAAGAGACGAGGAATTGATATTTGTGCCAATTCTTCTGCTTTTGACATGATTGAAGAAGAAAAACTACACCTTTTGACTCTAAAACTCAGCTTAATCCAAGACAAACAACCTTTTTCTTGTTCAGCTCCTTTAACGCGGGTCGAGACCGCAGGTTTTTACACATAAAAGACCGCTGTACGGTCGCTAATTAAAATGTGTTTTACAAAAAGAAAAACCCATAGAAGCACTGTTTACTGACAATCTCATAGACCTCTAGAATTGTAGAAGATAAGGAGACACTGATAAGTCCATCACAAGTTCATACTCACATTTGAAAGGTTAGACAAGGAAAAATTGACTAGATTAATGGACAATATGATCCCATTAAAAATCCTTTTCTCTCCCATACGCTATCATAGAGATAACCAAGTGCCATTGAGGCCCAAGGCCGGTTTTCATTTCAAACTGTACTCTACTAGCAGATTGACGCTACCCCTTTCTCAGTGTGACAGCATTTGAAGGTACGTTGAAGAAATAATGCATCATCTTTCATGGAAATTGCAGTTTTGTCACCATCTCATTGCACCATCACAAACAACAATGATTCAACCTGCCACTCAGCCAGTCATGAAAATGATTACATTTCAGTGTCTGGTAGAGTCTTAAATCCTGTTGTTCATAGTAGTTAGTATGAGAATGAGCAGATATTAAAATGAGTGCCACCTAGTTGAAGTTAATCAATCATAAATCCAGGAGGAAAAAAAAAAAAAAAAGACTTCACAGTACTGGTCATGCTGATTGTTTGACAAGTGAAAGATGCCACAGAAATAATCAATCCGTACTAGAGAGTGAGACTAAATCAAACAATACAGACATGGAGGATTATCTCTTTAAAAAGCAAAAAAAAAAACAACTCCTGAAGTCTCTGGAATGAAAACCAGTAGGTATGATTCAGACTGCAGGAGCTGTTCTGCACGCCAATAGCAGGTGGTAGCGACCTTTCTGTGACCTTTGCCTGCCATGTGATCAGACCCTTGAAGTTTCAGTGCTGTCTAATGTCACCGGGCCAGCTCTCACGTGGTCCATCAGTTACACTCACGCAAGCTAACCAGCTCAGCAACTGTATGCAAAAACCTCTATGTGCATACTGCTTAAGAGGAAAGGGTGAAGGCCAGGGGTGATTGGTAGGGTTGAACAGTAGGAACAGAGAGTATTTCCACAGCATACTTGTCACAATTTAATGTCTTTTGAACCTGGGATTTTTAGTATTTGTGCACTGATGTTTGCATATTTGCTTCATCAAATTGTACTGACAAAAAAATGATATTATTGTAATGTTATTTTAAAGATATAACTTTTCAGCTGCTGCAACTTTTCATGCAAAAATGGCAGCTTAGTTTAGCAGAATAATTTTCAGAACGAGTAGTAGTAAATCTAATCAGATTGCTGATTGTACAGCAACATTCAACGGTTGCCTCGGGTGCAGTTGGTGGCCCTAAATGACTCAGTATGCTTGAAACTAAGTAGTTTGTATGACAAGTACATGTTCATAGGTAAAAGTTACCTGTCGTGAACAGTCACACTTGTCGTCATAGCCTCTGTTGGCTGCATCCCCACTTCCTTCCTGATCTCACTCCAAGATATCTGTCCTTTGTGAGTCTTTTTACAGTCTCCCCTCAAAAGGCATTCGTGGTGTTGCACTAGTTGGTGTTGAAGTAACGGAGGTATTTGTGTGAATAATGAGAAAAAAAGAGAGCTTGAGAAAGCCTGCCTTACTGCTGCCGCTCATCGCCGCCAATCGTCGCGAAAGGGAGGCGTGATTGTTGGATCGTCGGTTTCAGAAAGTTACAAAAACATTGGAAATACTGACCCCTTTACTGTAACAACTCGATGTCCAAGAACAATGCTCCCAAGCCTCAAACCGACATAAAAACACCCTGAAACAGCTGTAAGCGACAGATTTTCCTCCCCTGCCAACACACACGGTAATAAACTTAAGTCATCAATTTAAAAATGATCAGATGCTCTCAAATATGCAATTGGACATATTAAAAACAATGTTTTTCCACCTTACAGATAGTGTAGTTTTAGGACAAATTGCTGCACTATTAAAAATATTCTCACATTAACCAATTTAACGTCTATAACGAATAACATTAAAATAGAAAATTAAAGTAATTGTTAATGCTGATTCATTTGTACACGTCCAAAAATTTTACAACTGCGGGAAACATTCAACTGCAGTGATTAGCAAATAATACTGCCAACTAACGCAGGTGACTATATCCCTCTCTGTTATTCTGATGGCTCTTTTAAATGAACAAGAGCCTCAGTCCATGAATGTTGCTCCTAATCCCAAATTCCTCTCCTTCTCCACAATAATGAGCTCCTCTCAGACTCAAGAGTTGACAGAGGTAAAGCATTTAGCATGCTTGAATGGAGGAAGAGGGAGAGAGTGGGAGTGCAGAAGAGAGAGAAAGAGAGGAAGATACAGGCCAAAGAGGGATAAAGCCAGGGATGGGGAGAGGGGACTGCCCCGAAAGCCCATTAGTCCGAAGGCCCATTATCCCAAAAACAAAAGCCCATTGCTAGGAAGGCCCGCTGCTCCGAGAATACACACTCTGGGGTTACTACTTTCCAGACTCTGTTAACATATTGCTCAATTTAACAGATAACATATCATATCATATGACTGTATGACTTGATATTTAACTTTAACAGGTTAAATAAGCTAAATGCATTCAGAAACCACGCCAGTCAGGATGCACGTCCATGCAGTTTTTTTAGTTCTGTTTTGTGAAACATGACGCCGAATTTATCAGATGAACTGACTGAATTGTGAAAAGTCTGTTTGATAAGTTAATTTATATTTTAAATGACTGACGACGAGGCAAATAAAGTCTTCGACTGTTTCCTACTGTCGGAGGAAAACCTCTGTTAGCATATTAGCTGAACATTTACTCCTTCTAAAAGATAGTTTATCATTTCTCACGACCCATAAACAGACACTAACTCATTTGGAGAACATTTAGCATGATTCGGTATTAATTTTAGCTCCATGTAAAGCTTAACGATCAACTATATATTATAATTGTATATATCATAACTGCTGATTTATTAAATCGGAGTCATACTGAGTGAAATGTCTCAGTTATGTATAAAAAGTCTGTTTTGTCGGGTAATAAATATCATCAGTGTTTGACAACCAATAATGACGCACTGCTATTATTTATGGTTAGGCGTCCCGATAACGCTACCTCTGTTGTGTTTTGCCCTTAATATCCTTGTGTATTTTGACGTGCTTCTTAAAAGATAATGATGTTTTATGGTGTGACAGAGCTGTGGTTAAGGTCTGGTTAGGTTTAGGCATGAAAATTACTTGGTTAGGGTTGGAGGAGGATCACGGTTTGGGTTAAAATGATCAAGGGAAGTCAAGGGAGTGTGTATTTTCGGAGCAACAGGCCATTGGACTATGGGCTTTCAGACTAATGGGCAGTCGGACCAATGGCATGGCACCTGGGGGAAAGAAGGGGTAGAAAAAATCTACTGAGACGTGCAGGTAAGATTTCCCTTTGGCAAGGCAGAGTAATACCGCTGCACAGTACAAATGCAATGGTTGACTATTGATGAGAAGACAAAAGGAGGGAAAAAAAAGCAGAGAGATGAAGAGGAGATATATAGCCTATATAAACCAAGCGAGAAAGAGAGATCATCATTGTGTTTTCTTTGTCTCATAGGATTCAGTTATTTTCCTGCCCGTCACTACAGCCCAGGGACATGATGTGAACAACGTGGAGACTGTGTTTGTGTTTGCCTGCCTGTATTTATGTGTGGGTTTGTCACGTGGTGTGTATTCTGCGTATTTATGTGGGTGGCAATGTGTGTATGCAGCACTGAAAGCATGTGCATGCTTCATTCGTTTCAAGGCCAAGTGATGAATTACTCCTCTCAGAAAAACAGAAGACTCACACAGACACACAACACTCTTACTCACACACACACACACAATCACACACAAAATACTCTCTTTGCACAACTCAATTCATAAGGTAAAGAGTATGTGTATTTATGTGTGCTGTATGAAGGTGTACTTGACTTGAATGAGCAAACCAATGAGGTAGAGCCCTAACATTGTATTGTTGAAGCAAGAATCGAGGGAGATGGATAGAGAAGATAAAGCTCACCTAACCATTCTGGAGGAGTCAAATCAATTAATACACAAATGTGGTTTAAAAGATGAAAAGAATAAAATAAAGGAGACAAGAGAGAGGGATGTGTGGGGGGGGGGGGGGGAAGAAGCAGGTGTTACAGGCCTTGAAAGCAACATGGCTGACAGGCAGAAAAGAGTGATGAGGCAATCATGAGCAGATCATCAGCCGGTGGAGGTAAAATTACACTCACAAACACATGCAGATTAAGCAAGATGCATGTTCGCTGTCCTAGTGTTGAGTCACGCCGTAAAAAAAAAAAAAAGGTAGGCTGGAGTTGTGCAAAGATAACCTTTGAGTAAACATCTCTGCATAAAAAGGTGTTTAAGGTAACCGTAGGTGGCAGAAAATTGAAGAGGAGCTCACACACATACTTCCTAAATCTCCAAAACGTATCATACGGCTGCACCTTAAACAAACTGGTTCAACTTCCTGTTAGAATAAAACACATAAGCCATGCAAATGTCTCTGGATGACACATAGATCGACTAGCTTCTTTAATACAGTGGGGTTTCACAATGATATCTTCTTTTGTACTAGCTAAAAAAAACACCTTGAGTGTCTTGTCTCTTTAACCAAGAAAACTGATTTACTTTGTTAGCATTGAGCAACATCATCTCCCAGAAACACTGTCAAAGCTTAATGGAAACTGTAGTCGTAGCATATTAGCAAATTGATTGTTCTACTTGGTTAAATTGAAGAGATGTTCAATGTTTACTTGCCCGTCCAGTAGTAGATATACTGGGCTTTTAGCTTAGAATATACACTGACAGCCCCGGGAACACTTTTCACTCTCTCAGCAAGATCCATGAAAGAAAAACGCTGTGAGAAAAACGCTTTTGGTTCCAGCTGCTAGTGGAGCAAAGGCTAGCGAGGAGGAAGGGTGGGGAAGCTACCCCACTAGCTACCTCCCTATCTAAAAATAAAGCATATTTAAGATTACACCTTCTACTCAATCATAACTGACTTTTAACCACACGACAGGGCTGCTCGCTGCATTGCTTGGAGCTGCACAGCTTGTGAACACAACACTGACACATTTTAAGTTGATATGTTGAACTTGTTAGCAAACAGTTGCTTATTTCCACAATCCAGCAGTTACCGAGCAACATTATCATTCATTTAGAGTCGTGTTTATGTCCACCTGGTGAATGTAAGTCCAACATTCACTCTCTTTTAGCTTTGTTTTTGCTCTCTACCAACTCCTGAGGGAAATATCTGGCTGCTAAATGCTCCACTATGTTCAGCAGCTAGTCTACAGCTAACTGTGTCTGTTTGTTTTGGTGCTGAGCAGGTAGCGTATGGTGGCTTTTTAGAGCTTTTTCTCTTAAAACAGCTGCCTGCTGCGGCTGAAAACGACAGTATGAGAGCTATGAGAGTGAACCAAAACTGTAAAGTTGTACCCAGACACCTAAACATGAGCTGAAACTCGCTATAAAGCTCCGTAAAGCCGAGGAGTCGCTAATAATTCTCTGTAGGTTCATCACTACGAGGCACGCCTTTGACATTACACTCTGTCATTTCATAAAATATCTATGAAGCTGCATTAGCAAAAGCTTCCTCTAATTTAGACTGTTTGGCTACACCGTCAAAAGTCTAATTTGCCTTTCAAAATGGTGATTTAAATGGCAGCTCAGTGTTATAAACTCTTCTTCTGTTTACATTACACACACACACACACACACACACGCGCAAAAGTGCATCTCCAGGCCCGCAACTACCCGACTACCCATACGTCTTCACACAATTATGACGTATAAAGATGTTTATTGACCTCATCACATACCTGCTCATAACCCAACCACACCCCTGCCTTACACACACACACACACACACACACACACACACACACACACACACACAGACACACATAGACACACATAGACACACACAGACCTCTCAGACACTCGGTCGTGATACATCACCACCTACACACAGCGGTGTCAGCCACAGACAACTGCTCCTGAGCCCCAGCAGAGCAAAGACATTCATCATTATGACACAACACATACACACACACACACACACACACACAAACACACATTGAGAGAGGAAAAAAAAGCGACATAAAACAATGTTGCAGTTGGTGATGCGTGAAGACGACTCCATCACATCATATATCACACATACTGTACGTGTTTTCCCGCCTAAATAACAATATTATGAACAAAAAACAGTCATAACTGAAATGACGGAGGGCTTCTTCTTCTTCTTCTTCTTCTTCTGCTGCTGCTGCTGCTGCTGCTGCTGATGCATTTTTCCTCATTTCTCTATATGCGTGTGTGTGTGTTTGTGTGTGTTTGTGTGTGTCATCCTCATAATGGAGAATGAAAAGGCCTTTCTCACTGTTGCTTGGGAGAAAGATAACACCACCACCACCAGCACCAGCACAACCACCACCACCAATTCTCTCTCTTTTTTTTTTTTCCTCTCATTTTCTTCTAATCTCCACATCAGATAAGACACGAGTCAAATCCGACCAGCTGTCTGTCCAGGGACTCATACGTTGTCAAACCATCACTCCTCCTCCTCCTCATCCTCCCTTTCACACCTTCCTCACCCCCCCCCCCACCATAAATCTCCTCTCCCAGTCTGCCCATGTCAATTTTCACCCTGCTCCTTCCCTCGATCTTTCTTTCTTCTCTTGTTCTTTTTTTTTTTTTTTTTTTTTCACTTCTAGGATTAGTCTGATGTAGCAGTTTGATCTATACGAGCCATAAATTAGCCAGAAAGTGTTATCTACATTCTGTATGATGGTTAAGATGCAGTTTTTGTTTCATTACAAGTTTAATCTGCAATCGATCAATACTAAATTGATCGTCCATGTGAAGCTCTTGAATTGATTCGTATCAGTCCCACCAGGATCTTGCAGGATTTTTTGGGTTGTTATTGGAAGCCAGAAATGAGCTAATTTTGTAGCAGACTTTATGAAAAATACAGGTTTTTGTGCTATTTTAAAGAAAACCTTCATTGTTTTGAAGCCTTGGACTAAAGAATACCGGAAAACCTGGGAGATAAAGTCTAACGAGCCTTAATGTATTAGTGAGAAAATCTGATTGTTGAGGTTGAAGACTTGATTTTGTCTGACCAAGGTTCATCACGATGCTCTAAAGTGTGCTATTTTAAATGGAAAATGTTGATGATAGGAAAAATCTCTGCAACTGGGGTTGTTTTTTTTTTGTTTTTTTTTTAAGTATAAATATTGCAGGGATGCTTTGATTTTGCATTAATTCTTGGAAGGAGTTCAGTACACATTTAATGCGTCTCAGCAGAAATTGTTTTTTTTTTTTTTTTTTTTAATGGATTTTATTTAAGTCTTTTAGTGTGTTTTGATCAAATGCTGTTTCAGAAGCTTTGACAAGTGCAACTTGCTAAAGGCAGCACTCTATTACTTTTTTTTGGAAGCGTTTTGTAATTTACAATTTAAAAAAAATCATATGAATTGAATAAACTATCAGCTGTGGTATCACGTCTTCTAAAATTAATACAGACCCCCCCCCCCCCTCTAAAACCCTGCCCATCCCAAACCCCTCATCTAAACACACGGACACACACACATACATTTCTCATGTGAGTGAGTGTTGTCTGTCACAGCCCCCCCCCGTTTTCAGCTGTTGGTTTCATGATTTGTGTCCTTTCAGGCTTGGATGGGATATTTGGAGGTGGGGGGTGGGGGTGGGGAGGGGGTGTCGGGGTCAGGAAGGGGAAGTGAAGGGGGACGAGCTGGGTGGGACGGTCGTAAAAGAATCGGCGGTCAGATATACGTTTTTTCCCCCTTCGAAGAGAAGCAAAGGGTCGTCTGTGTAAGCGGCGGGTTGTGTACACACTTGACGAGAAAGTGCCATTTTCAAGCATTATTGTGAGTCTCTCTTTTTGAGTGCTGTGTGCTTGTTAAAGCTAGCAACCTTGTGTTTTTAGTTACTCTGATTTTAGCTATATATATTTGCTAAATTATGTGGCGTTTCAAGAGGAAATCATGGCAGCAATCGCCTCTACTGCAGCCTAGAAGTGTGATAGACCCTGAAGAACTTTACAGTTTTATACCAGATGGGGATTCAACACACATACATAGTCGAAGGAGGTGAGGGGGGTCACATATTTCCCAGAGACAGACCCCAGCCTAGGCTTCGGAGTTGGAGTTAGAGAGGAAAGGAAAGGGGCAGAGGTCTTGCTCCATTTTTCCTGATTCTCCAACTTACCCCCTTTTCATGTTTTCCAGCCCTGATAGGACTGGATAGAGAGAGATTAGACTGTTAGTTCCACTTAGATCTTATATGATCTCAGTTAATATTTGTCAAGTCTGATGTTGTCAGGGGCCGTCAGCCTTCAACGGCGGGAGGGAGGGGGGAAGAGTCGCTACAGGAAGCGGCAAAAGGCCTGGAAAGGGGAATGCAGCCAATTCCAGACCTGATCACATGTGTATGGGATGAAGAAGAGAGAGGATTTCAGGAAAATACCACATGGAAGGAAGCTAGGGGGGGGGGGGGGGGGTTGGGTGGAGGTGGCATGAATGCAAATTCTTACACTGCGACTGGGAAAATAGTGCCGTTAAACATGGTTGACACATATAACAAAATCAGAAGAACACCAAGAGCACCTCTCGCAAGCTAAATAGCGAGGCTTAAGAGGCGTGTTCACGTAAATATAAAGTGTCATCTCCATAAGCGCTATCTGGTTCAACCTGTCCGCCTCTTCGCCGGCTGGGTAAGAGGGCACAGATAGGCCTGTCTAATGGTGGCGACACACATTATTCATAAATCCTTCACTCCGGGGCAGATATATACCCGCAACTGGTGATACAAGACACATCAGACGGAGGGGGAAAAAAAAAGGGAAGGGTGGCTGGAAGTATGATGGCTTCTTCGTCCACCCCCGCCGGTTGTACACTGGGCCCACGCTGTCAGAGTTGATGACAATGATTAATGAGAAAGCCGTCTCATCACACAAGCGTCTGGGTAATAGACTACACGGAGAGTCAATGGAGGAAGACTTCAGGGTAAAGTGCACGACCTGGTCTTATTTTGTAGCGGTGGGAACAGTCAGTCTGGAGTTTATACAGTTATATAACATGAAACACTTATTGGTGTTTATAATCTCCGGCAGTACATTGCTATAATATTACCATGGTGACAGTGGTTCCCAGTACTGTTTGACTTGTGTGTCACAGATTCAATATGTCTACAAGTTGTTCAATTTATGCTTCTTTAATTGTCATAGGAAAACTAATATATATATTGTAACATCATATGACATGTTTAATAATATCTTCAATATGTCTAGAGTGCACTTATAGTGTCTTATAGACTGTATGTATATACTGCTCCTATAATATAGTCCTATTATATCTTTATAGTGAACTGTAGTTATCCTGCGGTGCTTAATATTCATTTTATAGCTACTTTATGGTCACCATATGTGGAATTTTTATAGGCTACTTATCTTTTTTTAGCTATTTTTGTGTATTTTTAAATGTTGATGATACAATATATCTTTAATGTTTCAATAAATTACAAGTTTCTATTGTAAGTCAACTCCAACATATTATAATGACAAGCTTCCTGCTTTTATACATTTGGTGATATTTGCACAATATCCCAAATTCCCCTGCATTATGAGTCTATTAAATCGTTTATTCATAAGCCCCCCCCCCTCCCCCACCCCCCCACCCACCCACCACACACACACACACACACACACACACACACACACACACACACACACACACACACACACACTCACACATTCACATTTCATTACATTTGTTCTATTCTTTATACACCGTGAGTCACCAGAAGTTAAGTGCACCATCCCGAACATAATGTAGCCTGCACATTAAAAGGAGAAAAAAAAAAGCCCCGTAAGAGGATGAAAGGAAGGACTAGAGCACAGTATATTTTCTCCACTGAAAAAAAAAAAAAAAAAAGAACACGATCCATCAACAACTAGGCGCTGTGAGCTGAGGGGACATAAGTGGGACATGCACTGTGGAAAAAAAAAAAAAACCCATGACCATGATGTCGGGATGAAAACCTCCCTTTGTCCCTGCTCTAGAAATTCCGGAGTATAACTGAATTACAGCAAATCCAATTGAAACACACGGGATACCAGTCATCCATGCATTCCTGTATGTTTTCAAAAAAAAAAAAAGCCTCTATGTTGCTTCTCTTGCTCTTTTTTCACTGTGCATTTTCCAACATTTTCCAAACGCATTTCACCTCAACCAAGTATCCAAAGTGTGCAGAATAACATGCGATGTGAAGGCGCAGAAACGCCTCTATATACTGGAGTTAAACCAAGACTCGTGTGTGACTGAGATCACTCCTGTCTTCCACCCTGCCCTTTTTTTTTTTTCTCAAACCAAAAAAAAAAAAAAAAAAGGGGGAGCACAGAGAGATCGACTCTGTGCCTCTTTATGTATCTCAGCATGGTGCGCTCCCATCGCCGGCTTCACAGTCCCGAACACACCGCTTTTAAGCCCAGCAAGACCCAGAGAGAAATTATAATGGGCGGCTGCCGAAAATCAAAGCAACTTCCCCTCCTCTATTTCCACGGAGCGAGATGTGGAAGCCGACGCTCCAAAAAAAAAAAAAAAAAAACGCTTCTGAGTGTCGACTTGACGGGTTACAACAATTTGACGACATACAGCAGATAATACAGCTTCATAAAGACAAGGTTTATTCACGGCGGGTAGCATTAATTCACCATAATGGCGTTCATTCATCACCATCCTGTCTATAGCTGATAACAGCCCCGGGCGCTCCTGCGATCCCCGTACAATTTATCGACGGATATTAATAACAACAAGCCATAACTAACACAGTAACATTGAGATATAGTCAAGCCGGCTATAGCGTTTATTCTGACCCCGATTCCAGTCACATATCCAGCAGCGGAGCAACATTTCCACATCGGACAGCTGCTTTTCAGGACAGTAAAAAAAAAAATCACACACACACACACACACACATAAAAAAAAAAACAGGAATGACAAGCGAGAAAAGGAGAGAAGCTGGATAACTCACATTCTGTCTCCGGGAACAAGCAGGCGGCTTTCCACCATCATATCGGGCAGAAAATCCAGATTGTAGGATGAAGTCATGTTGCCTGCCAGCCCTGTGTTATATGTGTGTGTGTGTGTGGGTACAGTAACGTGTATGTGAGTGAGTGTGTGTGTGTGTATGTGTGTGTGTGTGCGCCTCCGCCGCTGTGCGCCCTGCCTGATAAATAAAGGAGCGTCGCTCTCGCCCTAACTGCGCCTGGCCGCGGAGACGGAGAGGGACAGGTGCAGGAGCCGAGGCCTCCCTAAAGGCAGTGTTAGCCAGCCGCACACACTCTGTCCGCATCCAGCAGTTGTCACATTCTCCTCTTCCTCTCCCCCATTCGCTTTTTTCCCTCCTGGTTTTCTTCCGCCGGTACTGTCTGAAAATCCGCTCTGCAACAGCGCAACTGACGGGCTGTTGGAGAGCCAGGTGCCGAGTCGGGGAGGCGTGGCGCATAACGCTGCAGCTGATCTTTAACTATTAGATCTCCTCAGCCATAGATGTGTGTCTAACCAGGGCATGTCTTTAACTATTATGGGCGCAGATGACCTCAATCAAGAAAAATGTAGTTATTCTATATATTAGTTATATATTAGTTATATTTAACCATTTGATATCCTTCATTTTTAAGCACAAAACATTCTTAATGAGCATCTTTAATCATAATTTAACACCTTTAACTATTAGAGAGCTTTGTTAACATTAAGGATTTTGTATCTTACCCTCAGGATGCTTTTAAAAATGTCTTAAAGACATCTTGGACATAACTTTACCATATAGTCTCCTGCCATAAGTGGAGATTTTAATTTGCAGTTTCATCATTTATAAGTACATTGTTAAAGATATCCAGTGGAGGAAGAAGTATTCAGATCTTTTACTAAAGTTAAAGTAGAAATAGCACAGTGTAGAAATGCTCTGTTACAAGTAAAAGTCCTGTATTCAAAATGTGATTTAAGTAAAAGAACACAAGTATTAGGATCAAAATATACTTAAAGCACCAAAAGTCAAAGAACTGATTATGCAGAATAATACATTTTACTATATTTCATTATAATTATTGATGCATTAATGTATAGTTAATGTTGCAGTCGGTAGGGGATGGGCCGATCAATATAGTCTCATTTTATCTTCATCTATAATGATACATCCTAATTTATTTGTTGATTATATCTTATATTGATAATCTCAGTCTGCAAAGTAACTAAAGGTATCAAATATAATGTAGTAGAGTAAAAAGTGCAACATTTGCCTGCAAAATGTAGTGGAGTAGAAGTATGAAATAGCAGAAAATGGAAATAATGTAGTACAAGTACATTAAAACTGTATTTAAGTACAGTACTTGAGTAAATGTACTTAGTTACTTTCCACCACTTTGCTATCAACCCATTTTAATTGCACATTGTACCACAAACAGACAGTTTGTTCTGGCGAGATGAATTACACTAAAAATTTGCTCAAACTGTGATGATAAACTGCAGCAATTGCCAATAACTGCAAAGATGCTATTGATTAGTCCAGGTGATATTGTTATTATTTGTTTTTATTCATGTTTTTGTCTGTAATTCTCTCGTTGTTGTTGCCTATTGTGGCGAGGATACACTTTAAAAACAGATTTTTGTGTCAGATACAAGAGAATTTGTACACTAGGTGGTGCTCTAAGGTGAAATATACATGTTTACAATAAGATTTTTGTTGTTTTGCTCGATCTTGGTTCTCCAGTAGGTTATGTCACACAGAAAACAAACAATAAAATGGTTCATTTCGAAGAGGTTTCTACCTTTTGCATTGACCAAGAAGCTCACATTCACAGGAAATTACGTTGTAACGTAAATGCCGTAATAAAACTGTTTACATGGCAATCATTGTGACAGGGAGTAGAATAATTGCCTGTGTCTGTGTGTCTGTCACCTCACCAGATCAAATGTCAGTTTATTGGATTTTTACCCTGACAAAATGAGAAATATAATCAATGCACTGATACTCGTACAGCGAATAAATACATTGCCCAATCATGATTCGACGTGTATCAACTGCACACGACACAATATCACACATGCTTCAGTGTGATGACTTCATAAAAGTATGGCCAGTTAGATGATTTACAATCAAATGAGTTGGCCAATATTGAAGAGGTGCAATTACGCGTGGGGATAGCTTGGTAATAATGAACCAGCCCATAATTTGCTGCAAATTTGCTGACTCTATTTTACGCTGCATTAATTGTGTGGATCCAGTATGCCTCCCCATGGAAACCAGAGTGGGTTTGAATGTACCCCTGTGCAGCACGTCTACCAGGTTGCCCCACTTCCTCCCTCCTCCATAGGAGAAAAAAAGAGGGGAGGCACTCCGGTAAAATAATGAGCCTCTCTTAGACTGAGAGAGGCGGCTCTCTGGGGGAAGAATATGAGTATCTGGGTCAATGGGAAGGGAAAAAAAAAAAAAAAGTGCTCAGTATGCATACATACAGCAGGGTAAGTGTATGGCGTGGGTGGGACTTGGCCTGCGGCTCTGCTCGGGGGTCAGCTTGCATGTTTACTTGCAAGGACCGAGGTCAGAGTACGGATGGGAAAGGCTGATCCTACATCAGCGCCTCGGGGTTCGCAGCGTCCCAGGAGTGGGGACGACGCTGCATGTTTCACCGCACTTGACCCTCCGCAGAACAGGGGTTGTACAGAACATTATATAACCAACTGCTGCATCATAATCGTCTGCGTTCCCATCGCAGTCCTGAAGGGATGCTCGGAGCTGTTGTTTCAGATGACCCAAATCTAACACCTTTATGAACTGACAACAGCATCACACAAGATAAAAAAAGACATCTCAATAATTTGCATGCCTACAATTCCCCTGATTTCCTTCCAACCAAGTTGGAAACCAAGTTCTTTCTCTAAATAGCACATCATATATTTCACTCTTTGTCTCGCATTGTGTCCTCCATATCAAAGACTCTCTTCTCCTAAATTACACAAGAGCATATTTCCAACTTACCTCTATTGGACCCAGGCATGCAGATATTAGTTTAGATGGTTTTATTTCCCCATGCAGGTTTAGAGATATCTGTCTCAACCTCCACCCCAATACAATGGAGATGGATGGGATTTTTTTTGTGGTGCTCAAAAGCATTGAAAAACACATTTAAAGGTCCCGTGAAACGTAAGTTAAAGCGTCTTTAGCTTATGTACTGTGACGTATTTCCCAGTGAAACGGCATGTATGAGCGGTGTACAGTTACAAGGAGGATTTAAATCAAATCCTTCGCATTTAATTGGACCGCTAAAAAGTGGACGGGGCTTAGAGTTAAGCGTGATACGGAGCTATAGACGACTGTTCGCTACACACACACACACACACACCTCCCTAACCTGTTGTTAGATCAGGAGGAGGACGAGGGAGAGATGAATGAACTCTAAACACACATCTCTTCCTGTCTCTCTCTATATTTCTCTGTCTGTCAGCTACAAACTGTGAAGTGTGGTTTTTATATGACCGGTGTGGTGACTCACCCCAAAAGTCATATTTGATTGGATGAACAATGTCACGATAAGTCTGAATAATCCACAGACCTCAGTGTCAACAGTTTTATTGGAACTACTTTCTACAGAAGAAATAGTCCTTATAAAAAAAGCTGACAGCATGTTGTTGAGACAGATATCTCAAAATATAGACAAGTAAAACCAAAACTATCTGCATGGCTTCCACTAGAGGTAAGTGAGAAAATATGTATTTTTTGTAATTTGGGTGAAATTACCCTTTAAGACTCTTAAAGACCAATTTCCAAAATGCATTTCAAGCACTTAAACAAACCGCAAAAACTTGTCAACATCCAATCTCATTCAACACTGAAATCTAAGCCGAGAACGACAGCTCACATACGTGACAACATAAGACCATCATCACTGAAAACACGGGTGATGATAGTACGTATAGCGAGCAACTGCATGTGTACGTTCCTCTATGTTTGCCAAAGGCTTACAAACACCTGTCTTCGCCATGTGCAGAGGCATCGTCAGCTGCCGTAGTGAAAATGCGTCAGGGGTTGGAAGCCATCGCCACATGGTTACAAGACTGCAACACGTGTTTTCATGTGCGATTGTGCAATCAAAGCTCTTCGTTTGCTTCAAATCCTCCTGTTCGCCAAACCAAACACATCCACCCATTAATAAAACATCAACGTACTCAGTTTACGATGTAGTCATGTGAAACTGAAAGAAAGTGACTCTGTTTTAATATGCAATTAGTGTTGCAGTTGTTTAATATTGCATGTAATGTGAGGTATGTGTTTGTTAGCAAGTGTGCAGCTACATTATTATGGTTTTAAACCAGATTTTCAAAAAAAATATCCCGCACTTCAATGAAAAAAGACGACAGCACGTAATTTAAAATGCAATGGACATAATTTGATTCACCAATGTGTTACTTTGGTTAAATTTGAAGAAAAAAACCAGATGATTGAATCAAGAATACGTCTATTTATCAAATAAACGTCTTCAAGAGGCTGGAAATGATGTGTTTTACCTTCCTCCTGTATGGAGTCCATGTTACACATTCTTTATTATATAACATTATGACCCTTTAGGTAACATTAACCGAGGTCTACAGAGGATAAATCCTGAGCCCATGACCTCATAATGACAATGGAGTCTTGTGTACATTGATAATGAAGGCCCACGTTTTGTCGATGGACCTTGGGATTCTCATGTGACATGCATTGAATGACCATGTTCAGGAAAAACAGGAACGCATACATTTACTATCTACAACAGAAAGAGTGAACGTGATGTTTCTTAGAGAGTAATCGATTAATTCCATAACTCTTTCAGCAACACTGGTGAACAACATCATTTATTAGATGTGTCTTGTAAAAATATCACACTAGAAGAAACTGGCAGTTTCTACAAAACAAAGACTTGCCATTATGGTGTTTTCAAGGTGTTGCTACCTGAAAATATGAAACAGTTAAGCAGCTACAATAATTTAGTGAAGTCCAGGGTCAGATTTTTGGCAAACTTTCAGAAAAAAAACAAAAAACCTTTCTACAATATAGAAATCTGTCAGGTATTCGCAACAAAACTGTTGCATCATCTCCAGCCAACCTTCTTCAAATCTTGCTTCACTGCTCATATTTCCTTGCTGGTTTTTGCACGATATAATTTCATGACATTATACACCTCGTTTCCTCTGCCACTTGCCACCACAAACATACTGTAGCTCTCAATGTGAAACATCACGGTCTGGATCGTGGCGACTATGCACGGTTTCTTGTTGACGATTGGCTCAGTGGTCTGTCACTTCCTCTTTCACCTCCTTCCGAGATACACCGCTAATAAAAGAAGCCGTCATATTTTGATGGCGAACAAACCGATTAAATAAATACAAGACAAGAACAAAGCGTGTCCTTTATATAAATGTCATTAGTGAAAGTCTTTAAGAGACCTTTCAAGACCTTACGAAAAGCATCCTCGAGCCTGTGTCTCACTCAGGGTCGACGCTCAGATCCAGCGAGCACTGTGTTGCACCTTATTTTCCTTCCTGTTGTTGCTGTTGTTCTGCTCTTTTCCCACTCTCACCCATCACCTCTTCTATCTCTCCATCTCTTCACCCAGGGCCTCATGTTCTCCCAGATCCCGCTCATGGCAAGGTCTGCCTCTGCCCTCGCTTGCTCTCGTGTCTTTCTCGCCTCTTCCCTCTCTCTCTAGTTATTTCTATCTTCTCTCCGCCTTCATCTCTCTCACCTCGGGCTGGTGGGGAGAGAGGGGAGGGGGGGGGGGGGGGGGGGGGGGCTCAGCTGCCCGAACAATACAAATCGATCACTTAGAAAGGAGGAGAGGGGAGGGCAGACGAGGAGGAGGAGGAGGAGGAGGAGGAGGAGACAGTGTGGGCTGAGTAAAAGGAAAGAGACAAAGAGACAAGACCAAAAATAGCCGGTCTAACAGAACAAATTAAAGAAAGAATCCGAAAGCAGCCACTCTGTTGTCTATCAGACACCATAAACTATCTCTCAGCTTCCTGCTTGCATCTCACCCAGAGGAGAGGATTGTGGGTAGCTGATGGCGCTGGCTTTTCACACGTGAATATTTAATGAGGGCTTCATGAATAATTCAGAAAAGCAAGCAGCTGCGTTTGAGCCTAAGTGGACATGTGAGGAGCCCGAAACCAGACAGACGCTGACTGCTACCGTTCATCCTCACCGCTCACACACTCCCCCAGAACACATTTTGATCTTTGTGTATATGCTACACTATATCTGTGTGTGTGTGTGTGTGTGTGTGTTTGTGTGTGTGTGTTTGCAGATGAATCACTTCCTAAATGAAAGGATGATGGAGGCGTTCCAATCTAGTCTAGTCTCTCCTTTACTTTCTTATTTTGTCAAGCAGCAGAACCCCAGACTGTAAACCAAACAAAAATAGAGATGGAATGGTTGGATACTCCCCCCACATCTCTTTCTAACACTCTCTCCATCACTCTCGCTGCCACTCACTGTTCAATCTTCAAATCTCATTCCCATATTTATTCCAGACCCTCTCTCTCTCTCTCTCTCTCTCTTTCGCCTTCATTTTCACGCTTTCATCCGTCTTGTTCCCTCTCCTCCTCTTGGTCACTCCATCCCTCCGCTCTCGTTTTCTCTCTCTGTCAGTTTGTTGTTGGTCCTTTCTTGCTGGACTCTGGTTAGGACACTGTGTTCCAGTTAACATAGATCCCAGCTCTACCTGTGGGGCTGCTGCCTCTAAATGCTCGCTGACCTGTTTTCCACACGATCTGACACAACACACAAACACACTGTGGGTAGGCTGACGTATCAGCTCGGTGCCTCTTTATTTGTTATAAATGTCTATTTTCATCTTGTCAGGAATATGATTCTGATTGAATATGATGTTAGTTATCAACTTCCAGCTCCTTCGATTGAAAATATCAGCGTGCGCGGTTTTCATTCCCTTTATTTACCGCCCTCGGTATTGTCACAACATGTGTTAGTCGGGCGCTCCATGTATCGTTATTGTAAGTTAGGCTTTTATTTTGATTGACATTTGTCGCTCCTATGTTGAGTTGTGTGTTTCTGCTTATTTCCAGGGCTGCGACTAACATTTATTTTCTATTATTGATTAATCTGATGATTATTTCCTTGGTTAATAGATTAGTTGTTTAGCTTATAAAATGTCAGAAAATCGTGGACAATGTTGACAACTGTTACCCAGAACCCAAGGTGACGTCTTCAAATGTCTTATTTTGTCCCAACTGACACCACAACTCAAAGATACTCAGTTTACTATCATAGAAGACTAAAGAAACAAGAAAATATTCACATTTAAGAAGCTGGAACCAGAGAATTTTGGCATTTAATCGATTATCAAAAGAGTTGGCGATTAATTTCCTGTCAATTGACTAATCGACTAATAGTTTCAGCTTTACTTATTTCCATTTGGGAGGAATATATGTTCAATATTTATATACTTAGGGTGATATAAACAGAAAGTATAATGCTACTAGCACTTCCTGTTTGCACTGTAACCATGGATGCATACACAACTGGATCACTTTTTAGACTTTTGAGTATTATGAGAGCAGATATGAAGTTCAAAAGAGTCTTTTATATGTTTTTAAGAGCCTTTATGCATCGCAGCTACTACAATCAATAGAAAGAGTAAGTGTCACTGATTACAGCATCGTGCGCAGGATGTGTTTGAAGGACGGGGTGAGACTTTCAACTGGTTCAAAGGGTTGAAAAAACTCCATCAAATCCATCTGACCCTCATACACACATGTACATGTAGACACACACATTCTGCGTTACAGGACATTCTGATCGAGTCCAACACTGTCGAGCAAATACCTCCTGACCTGTTCACTGACCCTCACACACTAATGCCTGCACCGGTGGTCTCAACATGACTTAAAGTGTGGGTCTCTCTCTCTCTTTCTTCTCTCTCACATACTCACACACATACATGCACACACATGCACACAAACACACTTGATGTCCTCTGCCCCTGAAGAGGCCTCCGGGCTATACTGTGCTGCTGTCTGCTAGTTTTAATGGTCTCTGCTAGACTGGACTGGACAACGCTCAACCGCACTGAAGTAGAAACATATCGCTGCTGTCGAGGGAAAAACTTTTATCTCCTGACTCTAAACAAGATGACTTTGCCCTGGTTTTGGTTTGAGCACCGTGTGCTTTCGGGTTCATCCTGTGGGATTCTGGAAGCATCTAATCAAGCTGAATTTTGCTTGTTTTTTTTAAAAAAATTCAACCTTACTGTGCAAAGCTTTAAAGTAAAGTTGTAGCTTTAACCTTCATAATCGCATATGACTTTTAATTTTCATGTATTTTAGTTTATTTATACTGGAAGTGCTGTAATGAATTACTTTGTCTTAAGAGCTTTTATATCATATTTTCTTCCTTGGTGCGCTGGATACTGGTGTGAAATTGTAGGAGATGATGTGTCGCTTCTTTATCATATATACAAATGACAAAAACAATATTGTTACTGCTCCACATGTGTGGTTGGTTTATAGTTTTAAGTCATCAAAACGGCACCACCTTGACCTGTTTAAGACGGATCTATTGCACCAGTGATTAGCTTTAAAATGTAAAAGCATCTGCTCACCTTGAAGTGAGACTCTGCTCTATGCCAAAATGAAAGTTTGGTGCCAAGTAAACAAACAAAATTGTCTCCTGAGCAGCAGCAGGTGGAAGCAACTCGGAGACAGAACATTTAAAAACTCAAACAGTAACCTGTTGCTGTCATTTGGGGACGCTGTTGTGCAAAAGTGATAAAAGAAAAAGCCTAATTATATCAAACTGGCCTACCATGTCCATCTTGCAACAACCGTGTAAATGTCATGAACTACAAAGACACCCTTGCTTTTTTTAATTAACCTAATAGATTTTTAGATGCAAATTACAAGAGCTGCAATGATTAGCCTATTGATCGAATAGTTGTCAACTATTAAATTAAACTGTTTTCATAATCAATTTTTTGTTTGGAGCCATTTTTTAAGAGAAAAAATGTCAAAATTCTCTGATTCCAGCTTCTCAAATGTGATGTTTCTGGTTTCTTTAGTCTTCTATGAGAGTAAATTGAATATCTTGTTTTCTGCTCATCAGGATAAAACAAGACATCTGAGGATGTCAGCTTGGACTCTGAGAAACAGTGATAGACATGTTTCACCATTTTCTAACATTTTATAGACCAAACAAGTCATAAATTTATCATGATCAACGATCTACAGATTAGTCGATAATGAAACAGCCCTACAAATGACACAGACTCCACCCCATTTGATGACATCATACTTCAGATTTCCAGGTAGACTGACGTGTGTCAGAAAAAAAAAAAGTTCACCAACTGGTGAACAGAGCTTCCTGCTCTACATATCAGTTCCTATAGTGTTGGCGAGCCAAAAGTGGGTTTCTACTGAACTGGCTTATAGCACAGAGCCACTTCCTCTGATCCCCACCTACTCACCACCCACTCACCACCCACCATCCGCCATCCATCATCCACCCGGCCCCAAAGGCTGAAAAGGTGTCTTAATGGAGCATATAATCCTTTAGTTTATCAGAAAATTTAATTTGGAGATACATAGTTTTAGCTGGACACTGGAGTGTAAAAATACAGGTGCAGTCGAAACCAATAGTGTGCTACATTAAATGCAATTCTATTGAAAATACACACACACAGTAAACCACCAAAGCTGCTCTAAGTTCTACACTGTGCAGTGATTTCTCCTCTCAATGCAAATGGAGGATGGAGGGATATTCTCCGGCCACTCAAAACACTGTCCGCTCCACCTGCAGTGCATCGGAGCGCGCTCCAACTGTAATTGGCCATCGCATCGGTGACAGAGAGAGGCCCTCCATTCATCACTACCCCCCTCTTCTCTTCTCCATTCGTCTCTCTCTCTGCCCCTTCATCGCCAACTCCGACCAATCTCTCCCTCACTTTCCAACCCCCCCCCCCCTCCACTCTCCACCCTCCACTCCTGCCTTCGCCCCACCCTCCCTTTCCTCCCCTCCTTCCTCCACCTCTGTCTCCCCTTCTCCTCCCTCTCTGCTCCTTTTCCTCATTAAAGTGGGACCCAGGCAGTAGCGGTCACTGCCTCTCATTTATTTTCATTTGAAACTGGTGCAGCTCCACTGATCCTCTGGGGCTGCAGGAGAGAGAGCAGGATGGTGTCATTCTGATAACAACCGACACACACACACACACACACACACACACACACACACACACACACACACACAGATGTATTGTTCGTGCACAAACACACACACACACACACACACACTGGCGAAATGGAGGAATATAACACATCAGCCTGCACATGCTAGACGCACACAATGGAAAGACACCGCTTGCAAATACACTCGTGCACGTTCAAAACACACGCACGCACGCACGCACACACACACATCCACAAACACAAAAGGAGGTGTATACGCATCCGCCTGCAAATAGATGCACTTTCACACCCATTTCAATTCATTTCACGCACATATTCACACATTTCATGTACCTGCAAGCTCCCATGCTCTGTTCCCTCCCTCATCTTTCACATATGCACCCTCTCCCTTCAGAAGTACCCCCCCCCCACCACCCTCCTTCCCTCCTCCAACCCCCCCCACCCCCTCCACCCCCCGCTTGATTGTGTGATTGTGCGAAGGTGGTGATAGCAGGGTGTGAATCAGGGGCCGATAAACCTGCACCCATTGTCACCTGTATGATTGCGAGTATCGATCTGGGCCTGTGCTTGCGGTGCACGTGTGAGCGTGCAAGTATTTGCCGGCACCCCCCCCCTCTCACTCGCCCACCCCCCCCACCCCACCCCACTTCCTGTACGTGTGTGTCCATGCATTGTATTAGAGTCGTGTCAAGAGCAGCCCTGTCTGACACTCTTTGATTGAAAAGGCGCTCGGCAGATTAAATCGTTGTAGCGGAGATGAGGTGCGCTCCCTTCGCCAAGGCTGCGACGGCTGGTTTAGCAGATTCAAGACGGCTGTGGGGGGGAGGAGGAGGAGGGGGAGGAGGAGGTGGGAGGAGGGGACAGAGGCCATTTTAACGCCCATTGCCCTGACCCATCTGGGAAAATGGGAGGGAGAGGCAGTGGCTCTAAACCAACGGCCATATCTCTAATAGAAGACTAATATCCTCCACACCATTAGATAGGCACACTGTGTGGGGTGAATGGGAGGGGACGCTTGGTTTAACTGCCAGCAAACCCAGAGGATGAGGAGAGGGAAGAGGGAAGGGGAGGGGTGGAGCAAAAGTAGACTAATATAAACTTAGAGAAGCAAACTCTTACAGGAAAAATGTGCTTATTATCTGAGTTTTCACCAAATTCTCTCTTTCACACTTCCTTTCCCTGCTTCCACACATACAACACCATCTGTACTGTTAGTAGAGCAGCTACACGGTGACACATTTTTTTTTTTTTTTTTTTGCTCTGACTTTCAGCACATTGGATTTCAAGTGAAACAATGACTCTGAAGTTCCAGCTTCCAAAGAGCGCTCCGAGCATCGCGCTGTCATAAAGTTAGGGGACTCATGAGACAGGTTAAAAATGAATGCAGAGGCCGAAATATCCAAAAACTTTTAGTCCACAAGCGTAGGATTTAATGTTTTGGAGAACAGCTCAACGGCATCTTTTTTCACTTGACCCTCCCTGCCTGCTAAGTTCCCCCTTTTCTTTTAAATTCTGCACTGATTTGTGATGCAAGCTTTTTCACTCCCAAAAGCCAAAGCCAAGATACTGGAATGAGGTCACTTAAAGCAGTTTTCTTAGAAAGCTTCCTTTAGAGACACAGAAGACTTATACAACTACTAAAGTTAAGCTGGGTAGCACTACTGGTGATGAGAAATCTGATCTTGATGTATAAAATCGAGGGGGGGGGGACGCTCCTCTTTCAGCTTTAATTTGAGGGTGACAAGTCATTATGTTTATTATTTGGTGTGAAGTGTCTGACCCACAGACGTCAGCAGACACTGAACTCTGTATTTTTCCTAACGGTGCCCTGCCAGGCCTGGACGGCTGCCATCTTTTGTTTCACAGGACTTTTTGCTTTTGTGTCTGGCCTTCAGCAGGTGAGTCACATGACTGGATGGATTGAGGTCAGTAGATGACTTGGACTTGGTCTAGACTCTTCCACAGTTTGGCCTTAAACACCTCTTGGTTGCCTTGTCTATAACCTATAAGTCCTCTAAAATTAAAGCCGAAAGTCTTTATTTTAACCGTATAGCATTTCTTTAAATTTATATATCCAGCGTGCTGAAGTACAGACTCAAAACATCCTAAATATTTCTCTACATTCTGTTTTTTTGCTGTGTTGAACACTCCTGCACTACAAAGCCATTCTTCCTCTGATGTACCTCGACACAACTGCAGTCACTCTACCGTCCTGCAGACGGGCTAAACCTCTGGAAAATTTCCCTCGTGTTTCTCGCTCGGAGCCACCGCCTGATGCAGAAACCGTTCAAAGTCATATTTTTCATCGGGAAATTGCAAATGAAGTGTATGCCTCAAAAGCAGTTTCATTTGTCACCCAATGAAGCATTCACCGATTCAGTCAGTAAATTATGGTGCAATAAATTACTACCTGCAAACATCAATGAAATATGTTGACTCGTTGCAAAACAAGTCAACCTCAGCATGACTGTTTTTCACGATCAGGTGCGCGGCAGATGCTTATCTCAATCTTTTATGCAACAGGAGGTGAGTTCAGGCAATTGTGACTGGTGGGGTATTGCTGGTAAAAAATTTATCAGTAATGGGGAACTTTAAAATAAAATAAAAAAAATGTGTCAATTCCAAAAAAGAAAAAGTAAAGGATGGAGAGGAAACGATTGTGAGAGAACAGTTGGGTGTTCGTGTTGTTTGGCTGTTTTATTTTCAGAGCAGGGATGTCTATTTCCCTCCCCTCCCTTACTGCTGTCACTCTTCATCACCCCCCCCCCCCCTCCCCCCCCGTTTTTCTGCAGCCAGTTCTCACTCCCGACTCGTCAAATACCGACGCTTTGTCTCGCCCCTCGGCGTCACTTTTTAACGCATCGGATACCCCTTGGCGTCATTTTTCAACGTGCAGCGCAGTCCGATAGACTTCTAGAGAACTCCCACGACGTCTGAAATAGACGCCATGAGATGGACGACGTTTATATAAGGTGACAAATGTCCTTATTCGAAGGTGGCGGGTTGGGTGGATAAATAAATAGATGGCAACTGCGGGAGACCACTGTTTGCTTCCCGCTTCACACCATATTTCAAGTCAGCATTTTAACCCAAACCATTATTGTTGCCAAACCCCTAACCAAGTGGTTTGTTGTGCCTAAATGGATGGCTTTACACTGAAATAAGTTGAAAGTCTGGTGCATCTAATACAGATGCTAAAGGATGTCTTGTGTGTCAGTATCAGATGGCGAGGGGCGTGATAAATCTGTGGTATTTGATGACCTGGAAATGAGAACAGGTTGTTTTCTCCTCCTGCTCCCTTTTTTTTCTTCATTCCCCCCTCCTTTTTCAATAGTTTCAGACATACAGGACATTTCTCCGTCATCTCCTGCTCATTCCTCCTTTTGAGTAAAAAGCATGCAAGGCAAAAAAAAAAAAAAAAAATCAAATTAAATAAATAACACAAAGACGCAAATTCATGCTCAGTTAGTTCGCTCGGAAAATGTCAAATCCTGTTTCGGTCGAGTGGGTCCCTCTTTTCTTAAAACGGAGTCCCACCCATTCATCTTTCCTTCCTCTTTTAATACTCATAAAACAAACCTCACTGAGATCTAGAAGGAAATGCTCTTTTTAAAAAAAAGATTTTTGGGGGTTTTGGAGCCGCATGCTGATAGAAAAGTCTTGACATCTAATCATTTTTCATAATTTGATGTTCCTAGGCTTTTAAAGCAGCTATAACTGAATATGTCTCTGTAACATTACATGTTTGTGACTAAATGTGACTAAACGAATCAGTTTAACACTCAAAATCGTCCCTGACAACAAACAGCCATCATTAAAGTCTTCATCTGATTGGTGCATGGAAATACCTGGCATCACCTTGTACCAACAGAGCCCCTCCCCTCGAATCCAGTACGAAGGACAATTTCGGCAGATAATAGAGTTGCTTGTTAGTGTGCTGAAGGGCAAACACATCAATAATGTAAACATAAAAATAACTGAAATGTATCCACGATGTCAAAGGTGGATGACCGTGAAATGCTGGATATTTAATTTATAAGCAGAAAAAAAAAAAAAGTACCGTGTGTGTATCAGTCACTAGTACTTCCTTGTCCCAGACACAATGCTGCTAACACAGCAGGAGGACGGTTGCACAGAGAGAGGAAGACACACAGAGAGAGAGAGAGAACAAAAAAAAAAAAGGAGAAGTACAAGCGTTGGATGTCACGCTTGACTGGGCAAACAGTTGCAGGAAAAGCAGGGAGAGATCTCCCACCATCCAGCAACAACACAGAGAGAGAGAGAGAGAGAGAGAGAGAGAGAGAGTATCCAGGTAGGAGGCGTTACACTAAAACCTGTTAGGAACAACCATCCTAGATGTCAAATCCTCTCCAATGAAGGAGTACAAGCCTGCACCTGCACTTTATTTATCTCACCCCCCCTCCTACCCACCCTCTTCAAACTCCAACACATGCTCACAAACCTTGTTGATACAAAATCAACCATGCAACAACACCACACCTTAACTGCAAGTGTAACAATCCCCATGAGATGATTCATGAACATCTGGGTCAGAAAACAAGGGTGCTCGTATCTCATATATATATATGAATGTGTGTGTGTGTGTGTGTGTGTGTGTGTGTGTGTGTGTGTGTGTGTACCTCAGCAGCAGCTCGTCGGTCCTCATGGATCCTGCGCTGGCGGCTGCTGCGGGAGGGGGGCAGCACACGGCATCGACACACACTCTCCCCACAAAGCCCAGCTCGGCCGAGTGCTCCAACATCACAAACAAATAAATACACCTTATCAGGCTACGAGCTGTTCTTCTGTCTTCTTCTGTCTGCTTCTCCTTCTTTTTGTCCTCTCTCTTTTTTTCTTCTTCTTCTCTTCCCTCTTTTCACTGCCAGTCGTTTTCAACAAGCTGCCTCTCTCTCTCTCTTTGCTTCTCTGTCTCTCGCCTTGTTCCTCTCAGCCTCTGCCGTTGTTCCCTTTTTCTCTCTCTCACACAGAAACAAGTGCCCCCCCCCCTCCCCTCCCCTTCCCTCTCTATCTCCCCCACCCCCTTCCTCCTCTCCACCCCCCCATCCACTCTCTCTCTCTCTCTCTCTCTCTCTCTCTCTCTGGTAGAGCAGCAGAGCAGTGGAGACCCTGCTGGCTTGCCTAGCTGAAGTAATCCCCTGTGACAGCTCAGCTCATGTTGTTATGTTGCGGGCCTATTTGAGTCTAATACTACAGCTCTGGAACAGCCTAGCCCCGGTCCAGCTCTGGACTGCCCGCACGGCTGCTGGGTCTGGCCCAGTCCGCCACCGCGCCGTGCCAACAATGCCCCCACTATTCACATTTACAGCACATCATCTCTGTGTTTTTGGCACAAGCTCTACCCCCGGTCCAGACTTTAGATGAACAGCCGGAGACCGATTGGAAAAATAAACCGACCTCAACTGGGCTTTGCCATCTTTTCATTAAGTTTTTATGAGGTAAATACATCGTGTGCATCATAGTAAAGTTGTATCGGACGAGGCCAAGTTCAACATCGAGTCAAGCATGCGTTGAATTTTAAGAGTTTATTACCCACGAGTGTAAATAACATCAAAACATGATTGGAAATATTTTTATATTACAAAGATATACAAGCCTCCTCGTGGTTGGCGTCCCATTCAATATAACAAGGCTTTAACGCAATAAAAGACAAAAAAACATCATAGTTTGCTTAAAACAGATCTGTGCTTGTAATCTAATAAAATCAGAAGCGTTACTTTGATTGACCTTTAATTTACAGCTACGTTATTGGCTGTACAGCTCAGATGCTATAATATTAACAAGCCTTCCTCCTATTCAGCCATCCAAACCATTTCTACACATACGGAGCGACAAACTTGGAGCAGGCCGGTCTATTCTCCAGAGAAAAAGGCATTCATGAAATAAAAGCATAAATTACTTCTTCCTGAATAACAGCGGTGAGGCTGGAAATGTTTGTCTCTCAGAAAAACAGCTCACTAAGGCCCCTGAAACACTAAATATCTATAATTGCTGGCATTAATCCCGGGCCCCTGACCAATTTTTTGGGCTCCCTGATTTTTCCAGAGCTTCACCGAAAACAAACAAACAGACAAACAAACAAAAAAAAAAAGCTAAAACATTAACATCCCTGCACCCAGCCAACCAATTTTAACTAAACCTTTCTAAAGAAATGTAAAAAATACATAAATTTCTGGATGAGCACAAGTTTAAGGTGATTCTGACATCTATAACACAGCTGTACGTCACTGACGCTTTAATATCTAACAGCCTACATCCTCCTCAGACGTCCCCCTTCTATCCGGACATGAACCTCCATACAGGCAGCTTGTTTCGTCCAGGCCAGTCTCGTCTCCAGAGAGACAAGCCCGGTCCAGCAGATCATACCCAAGAAGAGGCAGCCCAGACAGGCATGTCTCAGTGAGTAGCCCTCCCGAAGGAGGCGCTGCCAGATCCGGCTCCATATACCTGGCACATCACAGCCTCTCCTCCCCATAGGAGGCTGAGGCTGAAGACACAGGCAGGGAGCTGCTGATTAAAAATTCATCTCTCTGTTTATTATGATTTATGCATGTTTCACTGAGCCAGGAACGAAAAAGAGAGGAGAGGAGAACAGCTTCATTAGTGCATATTGTGTGTTAGGTGTGTGGGTACTATGCCTATGCCTGTTTGTGTACTGTGCATGTGTATGTGTGTGTGTGTGTGTGTGTGTGGCTAGCTGGCAGGTGGGGGATAGTTAAAATTATGGATTGTACGTGAGCTTCATTAGAATGTTTGGCATACAGGGCAAAATCATCTGTCTTCACAAAACACCTGCATTTCACTGAAAAACAACAACAATTGAAATCCTCTAAATTATCCGGCGCGCGCTTAGCCATCGCCATTAAAATGCAGCAGACACTTTTGCTAACTTCTAACTTAATTACCCATTTCCGCCTCTGTTGTTTACCATTCGGCCTCTCATCGCACTTTGTCTCAGCCAAAAAACTGATGGCAGGCGCGCAATGGTGACAAATATTGACATATGGCGAGCGCGTCAACAACAAAAAAAAAAAGAAAAAAAAAGTGTTGAATATAAGAGCACGAGACGACGAGCCGCGGAACTCACCAGCGCTCTCTGATATCAGCGTCTCATGCGTTTCCTCAAATTAAATAGATGCTGGCAGCTACTAATCATCTGTTGCTTACTATTTATTACAGTGAAAGCTGAGTGTATGGAGCATAATATATATAGAGAGAGAGAGAGAGTGGTGAATGGAGCAAAGCTTTGGAGTGAACTTAATACAATCAGGTTCTGTAAACGTGCCAGTTTGTGAGGGATGACAATGATAATAATTTGTCATTTACATTGCAAATAGCTCATACTACAGCAAACAGTTATTAGCTGCACTTGGTAGCATGTTTGTATGGAAAACACCTGCTTTATCAGCTTCAATAGAAAAAAAAAAGAAAAAAAAACACATCATCACTTCCAGGATCAGAAACCTCATTTTTCTAAGTCAGACTCTGTTGCCAGGTATCTACTGCACTAAACCCACAGGAAGGACCAAAATAAAACTTGAGAGGAAACCGCTAACTGTCTGCAACTTCTCAGTCTCTGACAGACTTGGTGCAAGACACACATCTGCGGCATACGATGCAGGTCAAAACATCCACTGCTATGGTTTTTTTTTTTTTTCTATGTAAGTCTTGATAACATCGGAGGCTGACATGTGTCGACACTCACTGGGAAAAGCCACCGTACCTTGACTGCTACAGTATATGACAGTAGTATGATGCAACGCTTCATGACACTGCCTGCGTGTTTGGCACGTGAAGAAGAGTTTGCTTTTTTTTTTTGCCTCTCTCTCCTGGACTGTCAGACGGGTTAGTAAACACGAGCGTGTCGCGTGCAGTTGATCATGACTTCTGACTGCTGACAGGAAACAGGCCTGTGAAGACGTGGACACTTGTTTCTTTCTTGTCAGGCTGGAAACAATATGATGATGATGATGATGATGATGATGATGATGGTCAAAATCTAAACTGTCTTGACTTTGATCCAAACATCAAATTTGACTCAGTTCAGCTGAAGGGGTTCACAATCCGGTCATCATGTCAAATGTAGGCAACAACTGTGTGAAATGTTGATATTTGACAGTCTGATACAAAGCTTTTTTTTTTCCTTGTACATACATGTAACCATGACGATTCTCAATCTCAATCATCCAATCAATCCATGGGATTTCTACAAGTCAAAAAAAAACCCACAAAAAGTGACAAATAGCATCTACCTGGTAATGAGTTATATGCAAAAAATACTTTAACACTTTTATTCTTAGAAGTTTAACACATTTTGAGTACTATACACCGCACACAACAACATCCATCTTTCTCACAATGTATTTCATGCAAAAGAAGAAGAAGAAGAAGAAGGTAAACAGGCTACAGCTGGAGAACAGAGGTCGTGTCTGGGTTGGGCAGAAGTTTAAAGGTCGCAGGGAAAGGTGAGATCAGAATCTTCAATGTGTCAAATCTAGCCTAAAGCTTAAATCTTCCTCTTTTTACATTTTATATATATTAGGAGCCCCCCCCCTTCGCCTCCCTGTGTCAGTTGTGACATCATGCCTTCTGAAGACGAGCATCTTGTTTTTGTCATTCACAGGAAACACACACACACGCTCTGGCGTTGACATCACAGTAACTTGAGGCCACGGCTCAGACCGAGCAACCTCTGTCTCTTTTAAATTGTATTTACAATTTAATGACCTATTTGTGTTTGTTGTTTCCGGCGAGTGCCTGCTTCTGCTCCTCTCCCCGTCTCTCTCTCTCTCTCTCTCTCTCTCTCTTTCTCTCTGTGTGTCTCTCACTCCCTAACACGCTCTGACAGCGAAAGGTCAATGCCCATTGGCTACATGGGGGGCACTGAGTGATGTAAGGGAGTTGTCATGGTAACGTGCAGGGCTCGGTGAGGAAGCAGGATGCTTTTTTGTGCCAGACACCGAGGCCGGGACCCGAGCGGGATCAAAAGACTCGAGAGCTTGACTCGCCGGGCGGAAGGGCGCCGGACTGGGGCCGGACTGAACGCTTGAACGCCGCTTTAATTGACTGGCGGTTTACTGGCCTGGCAAATGGGAGAGGTGGGGACTCGGGCCAGTCGTGCTAGTGAAGCAGATCTGCATGTAAGAGACAGACAGAGAGACCTAAAGACAGTCAGTTGTGAGCAGCTCTGTTATGTCTGTGAGCCTGCATTCTGCTGAGCTTGGCTTCACATTAATAAAAGAGGGATTACCAAAGTCTGCAGGCTCCTCTTAGGCCCCTCTCCATCCGAGAGCCGAGTGAGGGTTCACTCCCTTCACCCCCCCCCCCGCCTCCTCCCTCCACTTCCCTCTCCACTTCCCTCCTGCCATCCTTCGCTCCCTTTTCTTACTCTCCTTCAGCATGCTCCTCACGTTCATCCCATTCAAAAAAAAAATAAAAAAATAAAACACTCTCATCTGCCTTTCCTCCTGTCTGTCTCTGTTCCATTTCTCTCCACTCTCCCTCTAAGTACAGGAGAGGGAAAAAAAGAAAAAATGCACCAAAACACAGATAAATTATTTAGATTTTTTTTCCCCAAAGAGAGAGGAAAAAAAAAAAAAAAGCTTGACTCTGCAGTTTGAAAGAAAAGGGGGGGAGAAAGAGGGAAGGGAGGGGAAGGAGAAATAAAAATTGCATTAGATACAAGATTCTGCAATCAGCCGGCGATATGAAGAATTAATCTTATCTTTCACCGGCACACACGGCCAAGTAGGAGAGAGCCTCCAAAGACTTCGAGATGACAACGGAACAAATTCGCCTTTCCATTACACCACCATTCATCCATTGTGGCAGCCGACACCTCGCGATAAGCAGACGTATTGTTGCCATTGACAATGTCATTATGGGACAGTAAACAAGCGGTGCGGCGGAGGGTCGGGATGAACCGGGGCGGGGCCAGAAGGTCACCAAGACAATCTGGAATGAAAGGATGCAAGACCCCGAGGGAGAGATAAGACTCTTCTTCTGCTTCTTTTTCTTCTTCTTCTTCTTCTTCTTCTGCTATCTCTCTCTCTCTCTTTCTCTCTCCAAAGCCAAGGACGGGCATATGCTTAGAACAAAGCCCCGGCACTGCCGCGTAATCAACTCCTCTGTTCTTCAACAGCAGCAACACAATCTTCCCTGGAGGTCATCCACGGGAAGAGGCTTAGGAGAAAGAACGGCTGTAGGATCATGGGCTATTAAGATGGGAAAATAGGATGACATTCACCCGGCCTCCCACCCCGTTTTCCTCTGCAAAACATTATGTATATGTACACACGGGGAACACAGACTCACATTCCCACAGACTGCAGTCGGATTGATGCCATGCAGGCGTTTAAAGAAGCAACAGAAACGGGTTTTTTAGCAAGTTTTTGCAACGTTGGATCTTATTTTTGTTGTTGTTGCCCAGTCAGGCAGGTTATAACCAAGTAGTGCTGAGAGAGTTACTTGGTAATGCATTCATAATTAGCATTACTAATTAGTTATTAATGCCCACTGGTGCTAATTAGTATAATAATTAGGATAGTATTAGATAGTGTAATGCTATCAATCTAACATGCAGCAAAGGTCCACAGCTGGAGCGCATCTCTGCACCGAATCAAATCTCAAATCCTTGAGGTCAAGTCCAAGTCAGGTCTTCAGTGAGCAAACTGTAAGTCTCAACCTTTACTTAGACTTTACTAGTCTTCACAATAGGCTTAATGATTAAATATTCAAGGCTATGAAAGGCCTGGTCCTGGTGTGGTCTTCTTGGATTTTTACCTGATAGGGAGTCAAGTCTCAAACAAGTCCTAAGTCTGACTCAAGACCAGGTCCCAAGTCAGTACAGCTCCGGCTCAAGTTGAAGCACCGTAAGTTGAGAGAAGTTCAACTTTTAAGGACGAATATCCTTGAAAGTTAATTTGTATTCATGACAACTTCGCGGTAGGGAACAACTCTTCTCTTTTTCTTTCGCCCACTTGCAACTCATCCAGAGCTTTCAGCACACCTTTGCAGTGCTTCGTCTAAAGAGACCTTACTGGCGGCACATTCACCTTTGTACAAATTTGCACACTATGAGATCATCATGACAGGTGCATGGGGACCAAAAACTGTCCTGAATCTTAACTGAAGAAGGTTTACAGACTGAAACGTGGTGATTAAATAAACCAGAGACATCCTATATCTTGGTAAGTTAGTTTTAAAAAAAAGATCCGTTTGCGCTCTAAAACTCTTTCCTAAAGCCCCGCAGATTTAGAATTAGAAAATCTAAGTGTCTTCCTTCCATTTGTGTAAATCCAACAAGCTGCATGATATCCATCATCAGAGGTGGCAGAGCTTTATATCAGCCTCAACCTGACACACACACACACACATACACACACTCGCTCACTCTCAGCAGGTTAGTTGAGCATGGAGGTGGCAGGAGTGGTCCTGTTCCATTTGCAGACATTAGCACAGGGAGATTAATTTGTCCCCTTCCATTATGTGGGAAAGCATCCGTCATGGCTGCTCAATTATCCCTTAACAAAAAGAAAAATACACAAACAAACAGGAGCCATCAAAATAATAAGCACTGTAAATAAATGTGTGTGCGTGTTGCATCATATGGATGCATATGTGCGCAGGTATTGTTAGCCTATAGAAGCTAGGAGTGAGCGGGGTCAGGTGTGACTGCGGCTGATGGTTCATTAAAGGAAAAAGCCGCATTTTCTACGTCTAATATTCAGGTATTCAGCGCTGAAACAGTAGAAGAGATGAAGTGAGAGGAAAAGGAGGAGGGAAAGAAAGATGAAGAGAGAGAGAGAGAGAGAGAGAGAGAGAGAGAGAGAGAGAGAGATGGAGGTTGTTGTTGTGTTTAGACTTGCTGTCTTCCTGCCGCTCTCTCCTCTTTTGTGAAGATTTCGACTTCATTAGAATTATAATGAACATCAGCGAGCCTCGCTGAAATATTTTTGGCTCCTTGAAAATAAATGAATACACAAGCAAATCAATTCAAATCTGCCCATTATGCCTGTTTTCTGGGTCGTATAAAACATGCATAATGGGCCACACTATAGGCACACAGCACTGTATGTTGCAGGCAGCCGTAATAAGCTAAAATTAGAGGATCATTTGTCATCATTCCCAACACCGTTACATATTGTAAAATCAATTTCATATCCACAACGACATCGACGGGCTCATGACGGCGTATTGACGGACCGAGAGACACATCAGAGCATTATGGTGGTAATGTTAACACTGGTATGTTGTGTGTGTGCGTGTGTGTGTGTGTGTGTGTGTGTGTGTGTGTTTGGCTGTCGTGCTCCGCCGGTGTGATGATGTTGCTGTGTAGTGAGACTCGCTAATTGGCTCACCTGTCTCTCAGCCATCTGGAGCCTCTCAAAAAAAGGAGAGAGGTGGAAAAAAAAAACACACACACACACACAAAAAAGAAAACGTCACACCGAGTTTCCCTAACATCACACACACACACACACACACACACACAAACACGAATATGTGCTCTCATACAGAAACAGACAAATGTGGAAATGAGCAAATGTAAATGAAACAGAGCAAATGAAAAGATATTTTTCCACATCACGCCGTCGTTATTGAAGGGTTTTATTTTTTGCTTGAGGAAGTGATTTAATAAACAAAAACAACCAGTGTGATTTTTTATTCCGAGTGGTATAGTAATCATACAAACGCCTCGGAATTAATATGATAATGATTAATTATGGCAACAACAAGGTTTCTGCTGGGGTAGAAGTCGCTAGCGAGAGCGAGCGTGCAATCAGGAACCGGATTACGATGAATGTACAGCGATAAAATAACAAGTGTTATAAATAAATATTGTTTTTTGTTTTTGTGAAGCACTGCCATGTAAAGAAGAAGACACACCCTCAACTTGAACACCTCCTCGTCAACCCCTCCCCCCCCCCCCCCCCCTCACCTCAGAGAGCATCAGCTGGAAGAAAAAAAACACTCCACTATCCCAGAAAACCCTGGGGCATGGCGCTCCGAGTGTGTGTGTGTGTGTGTGTGTGTGTGTGTGTGTGTGTGTGTGTGTGTGTGTGTGTGTGTGGTTTGGATGAATCTGCTCTCATACCAGCAGTGTATCAGAAGGATGGATGATGTGACAAAACGTGTGTCTCCATACATGTGTATGTGTGTGTGTGTGTGTGTATCAACAGAACAAAGAGGTCACGACGTCTATCTGATAACCATGGCAACGTCTGTCACCTCACTGCCATCTAGGATGTCCAATTTAGCCAATTATCATATTAAATAATATTACTAATAATAATCTTATCATTATTATTATTAGTACTAGAAGTAGCAGCAGTATTTCTATACAATAATAACCAATAAGGATGAATTAATATATAAAATAAATAAAATAACAATATACTATATGTACCATACATTAAAAATAAATAATAAAATAAAATAAAATAATAAAATATAATAAAGAAAGAAAACATAATTACATTCCTGTAATAATTCAATATAGTATGGCAATAAATAAATAAGTATGATTATAATTATTGATTTTATGGGAGGATATAACAGCCTTAATAAAGGCTCTGAGACCAGTGGTATGTGAATGTGTGTGTGTGTGTGTGTGTGTGTGTGTGTGTGTGTGTGTGTGTAATAGTTTTTACTCCCTCAGTACCCAATGTGTTCCAGGTCAATGTACACACACACACACACACACACACACACCCCTCCCGAGCCACTGTATGTTCACCTGCCACCTACATGTGTGTGTGTGTGTGTGTGTGTGTCCTGTCCATGTCACTCACAGAGAGAACGAAGACGTTCCTGAGAGAGAAGACAGATTATGAAGAAAGTGAAGGAAGAAAAGATGTCTAGAAACTCTGTCCAGCTCTCTGCAGACCCCCCTCCTCCCCTTCCTCCCCTTCCTCCCCCCCTCCTCCTCCACATCCTCTCCTCAGCTCCCTCCTCCCTCCTCTGTCCCTCCCCGTCATTAGCAGCTCTTCATAATTCATGTGTTTGGATGAAAAATGAATGAACAGCGGGCATGACACCAGCACAGCCTCGCACAATTAAAAACCCAACGAGAATCTTAATCCCACTTTTCCTGCCGTGACAGTCCTGATTGGAAGAGAGGCAAGGGGGAGCGGGGGGGGGGGGGACATGTGACGTTCAAAGCCTGAGACCAGGTGGGAAAAAACGAGGGCAGACGGGCATCAGTTCACCCAAATGACCCAAAAACAGATTTCCTCACTTATGTCTGATCTAACCATGCAGATACAGAGTTTTTAGATTTCTGTCTCCGCTCCGAAACAGTCGAAGTGAACGGAATTTCATTTTCTCTGGATAATTCACACATCTCATTGTCAACAGTTTCCACAATAAAATAAAAAAAAAAAAACTGTATTACCATATCAGATATCTGAGACTGAAACACACCACAATTCACAAGTTAGAGCGTCAACCGTTGTTGATTAGCTTGAAGCCTCTTTTGATGTGCTTTAGTTTAGAAATCCAATTGAAACGTGGTGACATTTGGTTGAACACTCTGAGGTGTGTTTTATTGGGTTTTTTTGGTGCGTTTCAACCATAAATAACTTTACTTGGAGTTAAAGTGGCAATAAATCTTTTAGATAACTGTTACTAAATAATTTAAGATCTAATTAGTTGCTTTTTCCAGAGATTTCAACCACAAATTTGCTGTCTTCCTTAGCGAATAGAACTGTTATTTACACCGTTGGATGTAGTGGAAAGCCCTGAAACGTATAACAAGTAGACCTTGAGATAGTACAAATCCCAAGGTCGAGACTGAAGAGCCATACTCATGTTTTAGAGACAAATATCTCTAAAACTTTCTCGTTTAGGTGACCTGATCGTTTAAGTGCCCTTCAGCTTGACGCCAAACTCTTCACCTGCTGCTCTACAGCCTGTGTTTAACTGTCAGAACAAGAGAAGAAGAGAGACGACGGTTTTCCTTCCTTCTTTTTCTTTCCTCTTTTTCCCCTGAGACGAAGGAAATGACTAAATTTTGAGTTACTGGCAGAATAAGAAAACAAACAGGAGACTGTTCTCAGGCCTGTGACATCATCGGCGTGTACTGTATTTGCACAAAATATGGCATCATCTTCCCGATAGTCTTTTTTTTGTTGTATCCTGGTGCTAAAAGATCTCCTCGCCGTCATGGCCCAGCATTTTTTTTGCCGGTGGAGCGTTTTTTAAAGGAAACGCGTCTTCCAGATTGTAGCTCTTGCTGGACATTTTTCTCACTGGGGGATAAATTAGAGCTCAGGAAGTAGCCTTTAACACTGATAACTGTCACTGGCGAGAAGGCAGAATACTCCAGCTAGTGTCTTCTGACTGTAGTGAGCCAGTTTTTTCCCCCCATCTCATAAATATTCAGATGTGGGAATACTGGGTGGAGGCGGGGCCAGAAGCGGCGCACTGAGCAGTCGCTGTAGCGAGGGACCGCAGTTGTCATGTGGCAACCGGGGAGGCAATAACGGACGCAGCGTACCGGGACGCCACATTGTGTGAATCCCTGTAATTATAGTCTCTGCTGTCTATGTGTGTCTGGCTCTGTAAACAGGAAGTGTGTGTGTGTGCATTTGTGCATCTCTCTCTCACACACACACACACACACACACACACACCTGCAGCCCTGCCAAAGAGGAACTTGAGGCCTTTCGAGCGCTGTTGTATCTGTTCCACTCGTGAGCTGATGCTATTCATACGCTAATCAACGCTTGTTTACGCCGATTTGTGTGTTTTTTTGTTGTTTTTTTTTTGTTGTTTTTTTTTTTTTTTTCCACGTGAAGGCGTCCTCCCCGTCTCAGGAGGTCATGTCAGAGCCAATAGTAGGTTTGCGGCTCATAATGACTGATGCTGAAAGGCATCCGTGGAGCCACGCTCGCTAATTATCAGCTGTGTGCCTTCAAAGCACATTATCAGCACAAAGACCTGCTATTATACACACACACACACACACTCGTACAGACACATATACACACTCACACGCACATGATCCCTTCACACCCTTTATCACCCCTGTTTCCGGCATCAACTCTTCCTCCTCCCAAACTGTCTTCTTCTCTCTTGATTGCTGTTGTCCTCTTTTTTTTTTCAAACTCTTTCCCTCTTTTATTTCCAACACACTCCTTTTCTCTGCACACTATAACTCCCATGATCCTCTTTTTCCTCCATCCCTACTCCGTGTACTGAGCCCCGTTTTCATTTCCTGTCTTCCCCTTATCCATCCCAAATTCCCTCATCCTCTCTTTCAGCTCCCTTGTTTCCACTTTTCCAATCTTACCCTATCCTCCTCCTCTGCACCGCTTCCCACCTCCTCCTCCTCCTCCTCCTTCAGCTCCTCTTCCTCCTCCCGGCCCAAAACAGACGCTAAAATAACGAGCCGGGTGTCAGTCAAACCGCCAGAGAGCTTCATTAGAGGAGGAGAGCGCACAGGATCAAATTATACGCCCAGTTCTCTTTTGTGTGATTGTGTGTGTGTCTGTGTGTGTGTGTGTGTGTGTGTGTGTGTGTTTGCAGGGGATTGTGGGGGGTCGGCGGTGGTGACGGCAGCGGTGAAGGGAGAGGAAGTAAACACACATTTTCGGGAATGACGCAGCTGTGTGGCGGATTAGTGTGTAACACGCAGCGTTCGCATGTGTGTGCATATGTGTGTGCATGTGTGTGTGTGTGTGTGTGCGTGAGCTCATGCGACAGTCACAGCCTCGCCTATTTTCTCCAATCAGAGAGAAAAACAAAAGGAAACTATTTTGCCTAATTATTCACAGCCACACTCATCGTCTTCTTTCTCTTCCTCCCGTGTTTTTGCTTCCTCTTCCTCTCCGCGGCCTCTCGTTCTGTGCTGAAATCTCGTTTTTGATCTGAGTTGATTTACCTGCTGCGTTCGCCTGTCAGGTGTACTGATATATGAAGGAGCCATCATTAAAGGTCAATAATATCTATCGATTATTGTGCCACAGTACATTTCATACCTCATCTTCCTCCCTGCACTGCTTAAGATAAAGGCAACCAGGCTAAATTAATAAAAACATTAATAATAAATAAAAAGTTGAATTCTTGGAGCTACTGGGTTACTTAAAGGGCTACATCAGTGATCTGGCATTCAGCCCATTAAAATCTCATATTCTTTACATTACTGCCGAGCGTTTTTCCAAAACATACCGTACGTTTTTTAAATGGATTTCTTTCCTTTCCCATGGTGCCATTAGATTCAGTTCATTTCATCACAGAATGAGAATCAGCTCGAAGAGACTTAAAACTCGCTGGAGATAGGTGATCCATCACAGGGAACATTTTGTCACCTTTGTCTTTTTTTTTTACCCTCAAAGTTACATTATTGTGATTGTAGGAAGCTGTGACTCCACTGAAGAGACAACATTTACAATTTCCTGTTTTATGTTTGCTTATTGTTTTGCCTGCTACGTGTGATTTTTCTGCTTTTCTGCTGCGGCAACCGCCTCTCAAAATTCCAGAGTGTCATTGAACGCACCAGCAAGGATATAGTTCAGAAAGGTTATTTACTATTTGTACAACCTGCAGCTTATGTATCCTCTGCAATCAAACTGACATACAACACTTCATTCAGTCACAATCACTTTGTGTTTCACTGCATGTGAATACAAGGTCGTGTGAATTTCAAGCATTTAAAGGGTTGGTTCACTCAAATTCCTAGTGGTATCCATGCAGATAACTTTGGTTTCATGTGCTGAGGTTTTAAATATTTCCATCTGTGAGATTTATTGTTTGCGGTGCTCAAGACATTAAAAAATTACATTTGAAATATTCAACAACAACATATTTTCCCAGCAGCGGTATTGCTCTGTGCTGACCTATAGACAACAGTTGTCATATTAGGGACTATTTATGCAGTAAAAATTAGTTAAAAACTCAAATTCTTGGCAAATAAAACCACCAACTGCCTGTATGACTGGATACAACTGGAGGTAGGTTAGAAAATACACAAGTGACCTTTTCAAAATGTGACAAAACACAACTAAATGTTATGTATAGTATAGGTAGCAAGATGTCATCCAGAATTATAATGGCCAATGACCACACTTATAACAATGCCTGCTGATGCATTATGGATCCTATAAATGTTTATGAGACACTACTGAGATCTGTAATAACCAGTTATGAACTCTTGCACTTGTAGCTCATACAAATTGGAATATTCTGTTAAAACAGTAAGAATGATCTCTGATCATAAAGCATTGTAGGTGTATTATATCTCTTTATGAGTCTTCTTATAATGTATGGTGGGTCAAACAGGTGGAAAAGTGTTCCTACTGTTGAGAGGAATGGGTGGGCGGGAGAGGGGGGGAAGTGATGGTTTTCAGGGCAGGATATTCGTCCTTTTCCTGTTAACTCTGCCTCAGATGAGAAATAGGTACTGCTATTTTAAGATCAGCTCTTATTTAAACCTTCTTTTCCCCTTCTCCCCTCCCCTCGCTTGATCTGTCGCTCTGTCGCCGAAGGGTTTAGTTTAATGACCCTCCTCGGCCGTAGATCTGAGCCGCGTCACATCTCTCCATTCCAATTTCCCTCTTCTCTCGCCCCTCATTTCTGTCTCTCTATACCCACCACCTGTCTCATCTTCCTCCCGTCCTTCTACATTGTACCCCAACCCCCCCCAACCCCCCCACCCCTCTCAACACCGCTCCAGTGTTGAAGCTAAAATAATTGTTGATGCGGTCAGTGTTTGGCCCGAAGCCTGGAGATACTCTGCCTCATTGAGAATGAGGTCGAAGAGAAGGAGGAGGAGTAGGAGGTAAAAAGGAAAAGAAAAAGACAAGACGAAGTGTAACTGTACCTTTGTATCGGTCCAGAGAGGTCACTGGCGTCCTGCCTGTAACACAAGAAGAAAAATACATTTTTAAAACATTAAAAAATATATATTGTTATAAAAAATATTAACCAAAACATGAAAAATATGATATTAAATCAATTTATAATGAAAAAGAATAAAACACAAGTAAAAAGCGAACATTTTTTTATGTGAAATATCACTTATATTGTGTCTCAAAGTGGGGACACTGATTCTCTCATTTTATGCTGATGACATACTGGTGTCAGTATGGTCACCAGTAAGACATGTTCTCCATATTGGAAGTGAAAGATTGACCACAAACTTTTTCCTAAACAGCTACTGATTATGTGGTAGATAGATTTTATCCATTTATTTATGTATTTGTGTGTGTGTGTGATAAAATTAGTATGGATTTTCTACTTAAAAAAAAAATTAAAAAAACATGCGCACTGTGCAGCTGCAGCAAGATGATGTAATATAGCGATATATTGTTTGTCCCCACACTGTAGAGCATGCACCCATTATTTTTCCAACCCTGTTCCCACCAATGGTGACATTTCATAACCACTTTGACCCACGAAACACCCCAACCCTCAAGTTTTGAAGCGTATGTTAAGTCGCTAAGTCAATCGTGTTTCTTTCACCTGAGAGCCAAACTCTGGTCTGTGGTATCAAGAAATGAAATGGAGATGTTAATACATGCTTTTATCTCATCACGCTGTCTTAATAAATCTTCCATACACCACCTACAAACTGTCCAAAATGCTGCTGCTAAGCTTTTAACACTGTCCAACGGATGGTCACATATAACTCCCATTTTAATCTCACTGCACTGGCTTCCAGTAAAATTTTAGAATTCATTTTAAAATTTTGTTGCTCACTTACAGAGCCCTTCATGGCTCCACAGTACATAACGGGCCTTCTGCACCCCTACACCACTAGTCGACCTCTTAAATCCTCCACTCAGGACTTTCTAAGTGTACCTCGTACACGTTTTAAGACCCGGGGGGGATCATGCTTTCCAGTCAGCAGCCCCTAAGCTTTGGAACAGTCTTCCAACAAGCTTAAGGTCCTTGGATAATGTAGACTCTTTTAAAAAGCAGCTAAAAACCCATTTGTTCAGACAGGCATTTGGGTAGTATGTGCTATTTCATCTGCTCTCCTTGTATAGTTTATCTGGTGTCTTTGTTTATATTAAATAAACTTTGCTTGCTTGCTTGTTCAAATCTATAACTTGAAAATAAAATCAGGAATATCTGGGAGATTAGCAACCAAAAAGAGAAACTGCACAGTAAGTAAAAATCGAAGATAAAGATATATTCAAACGACTACCATAAGACAGCTCTGAACCTTAATCCCCATCATTGCCTTGTAGAAATATATACACCAAAAAAAAAAAAAAAAACAGATAAAAAACACAAAAAGATGAAAAAGATGTGATTATCTATAAGAGAAAAGTCAGAGAAATGACCTGAAAAAGTTTTCAGCCACCGAGGGGCCAATGTGGAAAACTATGGTAACTGATCCCCTTTCAGAAAATGTTTACACTGAGAATGTACCTTTTTACCTTAGTAAGTCATTTTTCCCCCAGACTATGATTACATCATTTTTTAGTGATGCCATGTTTACAGCAGCCTTGTTTCCAAAATTGAAAATATGGCACTGCAGCTCTTAACATTGTAGTAACTGAATTTTAAACAGCTGGGCGCCAATGACGGCAATATTTGTGGAAATATGATACAAATCATAAGATACTGGCAAAGCAAAACACACACTGGACCATCTAAATAGTAAATTGGTCTTGTCTGTCCTTGGGAACAGTAGAGAAACTTCTTCATTCCACTGGGTTTTCTAATTCCCTGCTGTTTTCCTCTCCTTCCCCTTTTTTGTTTTATCCCTTCCTCCAATCCTCTGTTCCTCTTCCACTGCATGTAAATAAATTGGTCCCAAGGTCCCACCACTAGACACTCTATGTGTGTGTGTGTATGTGTGTGTGTGTGAGAGCCAGCATTACTCAGTGACACACACAAAAACACAAACATACACACACAAAACCCTCCAGAGCTGCACCGAATTAGTCCGGGTTTTATGTCACAGAGGTAAATAAAATAATAATAAATGAGCAACGCTGTCATTAGTAACCAGAGTGTGTGTATGCGTGTGTGCGTGTGTGTGTGTATTATGATGAAATGCGGAGAAAAAACTCCTCGCTCCTCCTCAACACAGTGGCCAATCACTGCTATCACCACTCTTTGCATTTCAAAGACACACTCTTGTCTATTTCATCTCCGACCATAGAACGCTCATCCTGTTATCCTGCTACATGCACACACACACACACACACACACACACACACACATACATACACGCACACACACACACACACGCACACACACACACACACACACACACACGCACACACACACGATAGCCACCTCCGCTTCAGTCCATTTTCCCAATGCCATGAATTATGAAAAAGGATAAATGGAACATCAAACACACACTGCACGCACTCACAGGTTTACACACCACACACACACACACACACAGAAAGAACACACACCTAAACTCTTACACACAGAACTCTACTACATACACTATCTCTCGCAAATCTACATACATATATACATGCAAAACATTTACACTAGACACTTCTTATTACTTATTAACTCACATATTACAGCTGGATGTTAAAACATTTTCCTGCAGCTTAAATGTAACAGAAACAGTCAGCTCAGTTATAAAGAACCTGATAAAACTTCATTACAGTAACTTTTATGAGTCTGATGACACTAAAGACAGCGCTGAGCAGCTCCTCTCATACAGTTGAGGAGAAAAAAAAACATTTATGTCTCCTCTGACCTGACAAAACAATCTGATAAAGTAATTTCATCTCATTTTCACTCTATAAAGTCATCTTCTTTTGTCAAAACAAATGAAATTTGACTAATAGGGTGAAATGACCCCACTTATATCGCGCTCTTGCTGTTTCACAGCAGGACGTTTCAGTGCCTCGATGAATCAACAAAAAATCCCCCCCCCAAAATAAAGTGAGAGTGAGAGTTTCACATAGCATTTTGAAACCTTCGCTTCAATGCTCAAGATTTGTTTTTTAAAAATTAATCTCTTTATTTGGAACTATAACAACTCATTCGTGTTGTTTGTTTTTGCACCGCTGTTCCCAGAAATGACCTGTCAGTCAAACACAGTCAGAGCAGTCTGAGCTGTGGGAATTTTCTTTTCTTTTCTTGTGTTTTCAGTCACGGTGGCTGCTGATGCTAACTGCTCAGGTCTTATTCTATTTATAATAATAAAGCTGAGCTGCACTTTGCATACATAGTTCTTCTATTTTTAATTTTGCCGTCCAGTGAAAAAGCACAAATCTCTGGTTATTTTATATAAACAGGCAGGTTGAATCCTCCTTTACAGGTTGAGAATATTCCCCCTTTAAGATAAATAAAACAATATAAAAATATCAGATTACCTTAAAATGCATATTTAACAATTTGTGTAGAGTGTCTTATTGAAAATGTTTATCAAAGCTGTTTTTTGAGTAGTTAATTGACCATGACATTGTAGCTGAAACTGACAGTTTTCTGCCCAGTCGGTTAACCCTCCTGTTGTCTTCGGGTCAATTTTGACCCGGGAGGACAACAGGTGTCATTATGTGCTGTCATCAAAAAAATAATCCATCAATATATTTTCCTCTGATCTCAACTATAGTTAAAATAATTCATCATTTCTTAGTCAGGATACTGTTTTGAAACCATTTCAATTTTTTTGATGACAGCACCTGTTGTCCTCCCGGGTCAAAATTGACCCGAGGACAACAGTCTGGTTAAAGTTTGGACGCCAAAATCCAGCATGGGGATATTCTCTGCCTTCTCGGAAAACACATTAAAATCTATTTTGATGGCACAAAGTTTAAAACAAGGCTGATTGTTGCAGTTCATGAAAAATGTACTTTTTGGGAATACACGGCTTTTATAGGACTGAAAAAATCTTAAAATTTCTCATGAAGATGCTATTGGCTGAATCATTGATAGTCACTGAGAAGATCAAAACAGACAGCTGTTTTTTGAGTAGTTAATTGACCGTGACATTGTAGCTGAAACTGACAGTTTTCCGCCCAGTTGGTTAACCCTCCTGTTGTCTTTGGGTCAATTTTGACCCGAGAGGACAACAGGTGTCACTATGTGCTGTCATCAAAAAAATAATCCATCAACAAATTTTCCTCTGATCTCAACTATAGTTAAAATAATTCATCATTTCTTAGTCAGAATACTGTTTTGAAACCATTTCAATTTTTTTGATGACAGCACCTGTTGTCCTCCCGGGTCAAAATTGACCCGAGGACAACAGTCTGGTTAAGGTTTGGAAGCTAAAATCCAGCATGGGGATATTCTCTGCCTTCTCTGAAAACACATTAAAATCTAATTGGATGGCACAAAGTTTAAAACAAGGCTGATTGTTGCAGTTCATGAAAAATGTACTTTTTGGGAATACACGGCTTTTATAGGACTGAAAAAATCTTAAAATGAAGGAGCTATTGGCTGAATCATTGATAGTCACTGAGACGATCAACACAGACAGCTGTTTTTTGAGTAGTTAATTGACCGTGACATTGTAGCTGAAACTGACAGTTTTCTGCCCAGTCGGTTAACCCTCCTGTTGTCTTCGGGTCAATTTTGACCCGGGAGGACAACAGGTGTCATTATGTGCTGTCATCAAAATAATAATCCATCAACAAATTTTCCTCTGATCTCAACTATAGTTAAAATAATTCATCATTTCTCAGTCAGGATACTGTTTTGAAACCATTTCAATTTTTTTGATGACAGCACCTGTTGTCCTCCCGGGTCAAAATTGACCCGAGGACAACAGTCCGGTTAAAGTTTGGAAGCTAAAATCCAGCGTGGGGATATTCTCTGCCTTCTCTGAAAACACATTAAAATCTAATTGGATGGCACAAAGTTTAAAACAAGGCTGATTGTTGCAGTTCATGAAAAATGTACTTTTTGGGAATACACGGCTTTTATAGGACTGAAAACATCTTAAAATTTCTCATGAAGAAGCTATTGGCTGAATCATTGATAGTCACTGAGAAGATCAAAACGGACAGCTGTTTTTTGAGTAGTTAATTGACCATGACATTGTAACTGAAACTGACAGTTTTCTGCCCAGTCGGTTAACGCTCCTGTTGTCTTCGGGTCAATTTTGACCCGAGAGGACAACAGATGTCATTATGTGCTGTCATTAAAAAAATAATCCATCAACATATTTTCCTGTGATCTCAACTATAATTAAAATAATTTATAATTTCTTAGTCAGGATACTGTTTTGAAACCACTTCAATTTTTTTGATGACAGCACCTGTTGTCCTCCTGGGTCAAAATTGACCCGAGGACAACTGGAGGGTTAAAGTTTGGAAGCTAAAATCCAGCATGGGGATATTTTCTGCTTTTTCTGAAAATCCATTAAAATCTAATTGGATGGCACAAAGTTTAAAACAAGACTGATTGTTGCAGTTCATGAAAAATTAACTTTTTGGGAATACACGGCTTTTATAGGACTGAAAACAAGCTATTGGCTGCATCATTGATAGTCACTGAGAAGATCAAAACAGACATGTGTTTGTGTGGAAATGTCATAGATTACCATATGAAAATCCTTTAAAAAAAATGACTGCAGGGACTTTATCATTGCATAAGAGATCATTTTTAGGCCTGCACCTATTTTCTCCTTTTAACATTTTCCATTATACTGACTGACTGTGACCAGAATCTCATTAGCTGGTCTACTACAGAGCTACTTAATAAATAAACATGTCTTATTAAGGTGTAAGTGATGATTCTGTTTGAAAACCAAAACCTTTTAGGGATGATTTCTAGCGTATCAATTGCCCCTAGTTGGTCTGCATAAGTCGAGCCGACAAGATTTGGGTCAGAATTGATCACTGGGATAGAGACAGATGGGAAAACAGCATCCAGGTGGAAACAAGCCAGACTTATGCTTCATGACGGACAGCTTTTTGGCGACGCGTGTGAACCCGAGCACACACTCCTACAGGCCTCTCGCGCCGGCCGCTGCAGGCCTGGCGGAGACGTAAAACGAAGATGAAACATGAGGGAGTCCTCGGGGCGACGGTGCCAGAGTCGCCGCAAAGACGGAGCAGGTGGCAGGACCCGGCGAGAACCACAGGCATATTTGGACACATTGTGATTAACAGAAGACTTGACACAAGCATACACACACACGTACACACACGCTGTATTAGTGCTACATGATGGGAGACACTATGAGCCAGCTGTCACGGCACTACTGAACACCATCGATGACAAGAGCATTCCCACGTTAGAGCTTTTTAAAGTGATTCCCCCCCCTCCTCCTTCGCTCTGTTTCTTATAAACACACACAGACAAAGATATATTGGAAGCGACGTGGATGCTTCTATCACGGTGTGAAACACAACATGCTGTGTTGAATCCTTATGGGACTGGTGTTAACCCATTATCAATGACACAAGAAACCAGGTTACAGAGAGAAATCAGGTTACGGGAAAAAAAAAACAAGTTCACATGAACTGCAGTAACCTGGGTAGAGCAAAACCTGTGTTTACATGAATCATTTCTGGTTTTCTGCGGTTCAGTCTGTGTTTTATCTCAGTTTTATGAAGACCAACACATTTAGACTTCCTCTAAAAGCCACTATTCTTCATTTTAGTCACAGTTTTTAGTTGGGACTTTGAATCTATCTGTCCAGGTTTTGACAGATCTGTCTTTAAGATTCACAGCTCCGCCCAGTACAAGGGAGGTAGATGACATTTAGTTTCCATTGCTCACGGAATTAAAAAAAAAAAAAAAAAAAAAAAGGAAACGTAAACAAATTCAGTGGCAGCATCACTTCCCAGAAACAATGACCCTGTTACCAGACTTTGTCGGTTTTTCATTAGAACTCCTCTTCTTAAAATAAATAAGTCTCAAATGAAAATAGTTGGTCTGCGCTTCATACAACCTGTTGAGACTGTTTAAATGTGTCTTTTCACTTTTCTGCATAAAACCAATAGAAACCACTAGAGGTAGAAATAAAATGTTTGGTTTTTTGGGGGTTTTCTTTTGCAATTTGGGTGAAGCAACCATCAGATAAAGGACGCATCACTGTGACTGATTTGTTCTCTTTCATCCCGCTGCACTGTTGCAACAGTGATACTTTCTGAAGACTTTGTCAAGCACATGCATGCAGCTGCTTATTCATACACTAAGAATTCAGTTTCCCCCAGCAGACAACAGAAATTGCAAATTCAAAATAGCCTGTTTTGTCTGATCAACTGTCCAAAACACAAAGATATTCAGTTACGATAGAAAATAGTGCAAAGCAAGCTATATTATTAATGAGTTATCATAATTGTTGTATCATAATTGTGGATACATTTGAGGTTTTATCCTCCTAAAAGCCTGGAGAGAGAGAGAGAGCTTTAGCTTGGTCTCTCTTTCTGTTCCAAAATGATTTTCTCTCCTCCGTCATCCTCCTCTCAGCGGCCCATCTGTGTCGTTCTAACACTCCAGTTTTTTAACACTTCTCTCCTTCTGCACCTGCCGTCCCGCTTTTCACATCTACACAACCCGCTTTTACACGCTGTACCCACAATCCCCAAACCAATCAACACACCCCGAACACGCAACATATCTTTTAAACACCGATAAATACATCCGCACGCTCGACTTTCACACCCTTCTAAAAACTTCCCACTTCTTTCTCCGTCTCGGCCGCGTCTCCGTCCCAGGTGTGTGTAAGTGTGAGTGAGCGTGTGAGATAGCTAGTGTCGTTCCGCCGAACTGTTGCCAGGTCTTAAGATGATGTCAGACGTAGGCTGGCTGGCTGGCCCGCCTCCAGATGGATCTAAACTCTCCCATTGGAGGATGTGTCTTGTAGACGGTCGTGCCAAAGCGCTGAGGGGGTAAGAGGATTGGACGACATCGAGACCTGAGCTACACCGACGAGCTGCCGCTTCATTAATCATCCTCTGACTGATGCTCCATTCATGGTGCATCGGGAAAGACAAAACTCGGAGTGACTGTGTATGTATCCATGTATTTGAAACTGTTAAGATCTTAAAGGGGTATGCCACCAATGATCTACCTCCACACTAGAAAGGCGCCTGCAAAGCGACTTGTTGTTCGTGCATTGATTGATTTTTTTCACTGTATGAAAAAAAAGCACTACAATGTCCATAAAAAACTTCTCAAACCACTCGTGCAGCTTAATCCACTTCTCTACTGTCCATCTATGTATGTTCCAAGAAAATCATGGTTTTGCCACAAAATGGCTAAATGTGCTACTTCTGTGTTATGCTATCATCCACCTAGAAGCTCTGAGGCTCAGAAGCAATGCATTCAGCCTTTTTCTTTTGGCAAAGTCAGGCGCTGATTGAGCTGCAGGAGTGTTGTGAGAAGCTGCTATGGATGTAAACTATAAATGACATTTAATTAATTAAAGGCTGACCACGGGCGCTGTTGAGTGTTTGATATTGAAGAGCAAGGCTGCATATTATTTGAATTTTTTGATACCGGTGCCAATTTTACGCCTGACTTTCGGTACGAATACAAAAACAATACTTTTTCACATGCTGACAGTTCAAGTTTTGACCTTGGAGATAGTATTTTGACAAAATAATCCTCATTCAAGGTCCGTTTACAAGCTTTTTTCCTGAGCTTTGAACATCTCACGGGGGTTCGTTCGTGGATGGAGTTTGCTGATTAAAATCATGAGACAGAACAAGCTCAACAAAAAGCTAGTAGTGGACCCTAAGTTAAGATTATTTTGTCAAATAATTTTTTGATCATCAAATTGTTAGTTTGAGAAATAAAAAACATGTCATAAGCTTTTTTAAATCTGCAAAATACTACAACAAACTGCTCAAGGAATCAATGTTAATGTTTATTTTTGAAAAATATATGATGAAAAACTAAGTAAACAAACCGAAGAATTTAACCAAGAATTTGATGCAAACATTTGGGACAGTTTTCAATACTCAGCACTTCGGGATGTATAAATAAATACTGTATTTTTTCAAGCAGAAGGCTTAATCCACACATTTTCCTCCAAAAAAAACAGCAAGATTTACTTTAGAATATTGTTGATTTCAGAATGGAAACTATACATGATTAATGTAATAATAAAATATTATTTTACAGTCTATTCAGTCAGCAATTCAAACAGAACGACTACAGTTTGATGCTGGAATTGCTGGGAAATGGCCATCACAATGTAATACACAGCAGTAACAGTGTGCATATGTGCGCTATAAAAAGACTCTGAAACAAGTGCCTCAACAGGCTTCATTCACTGTGTGTATGTGTGTGTGTGTGTGTGTGTGTGTGTGTGCACATAAGTAAGTGCGCGTGCATCAGCGGGGATGCATGCGTTCATGCATGGATATGTGACATATTGAGGACATTTAAAGGCAGCGAGAGAAACGACCTGCGTGGTAAAGGGTGAACAAAAGGGAGAAATGGTAGTAGTATGTTAGGCCTCATTTACCTCGTGATATTCAAAGGGTATGCAGCCTGGACGCAGCACACTTACACACACACGTACACACACACACATACGCACACAGTTGCTATGTTTGCATGTGTGTGTGTTACTGTGTGACCAACGCAAATTGTACAACAACCTTAACTCAGTGGAGGAGAGACTCCTGAATCATCCATCATGCCTATGGGAGAGGAGAGAAGACCTCCCCTCTTTTTGTCTCTCCCTCCTCCTCCTCCTCTTTAATAATAACCCCCCCCCCTCCCCCTCCACCTTCCCTGCATCCCCTCCTCTTTCCCCATTTAATAACAGCGCAACAGATCAGCTCCATTAGCCCAGACCTCCTCACACATGCAAATGAGGCTGGCGTTATGGAGGCACGCGTCACGCATTACTGATGCCGCCCTCCCCGACCCGTCACTGCTCGCAACACAATAAACTGTGCATGTGTGTGTGTGTGTGTCAGAGAGAGAGAGAGCAAGAGAGAAGCATGCATGTGTGTGTTACAACAGTGGTTAAATTGAGATGCATTAAGGTTTTGATTGGGGTGATGGATATGATGCTAGTATGTGCAGAGCCAAGAGCAGGACCATTACTGGGTGGCCGGATGATAAGATTGATCAAAGTGAACATGGGAGAATGACTGGAGGACACAAAATAGAGGGATAAATAAGATGTGAAAAGTAGGGCTAGATGAAGAATATTTAACATACTGACTATATCAAATGGTCTTATTTTAAATTTCAGAATCAAGTCGACTGTTTCCAACTTTTTTGTTAAAGACTAAACTTTTGCGCTCCTGTTTGTCGCCGTGTGGCTTCAGGAAGTACGGAGGCTTCAAGGAAGCATTTGGGACAAAGTCATATAAAAATATCTCCTCTCGATATGTTTTTGTATTATTTGTTTTTGAATTATTCTGGTGAGATGAGAGATACACACGTCTGAGGAGGCAACGGGTAACTTTCCAGTAGCTTGTGGTAAAAACTAGCAAGAAATTTGCATATTTACCTATAAATAGTTCAACCCATAAAAACATGACTTGCGTGACTCAAATGTTACTACAAGTTAGTTGACAACAGAAAGCTGCATTGACAACATATCAGGTTCAGATTACAGTATGAAAATCAGCTCCTGCTGAATATGTTGCCTATCCCAGATCACACAACTGTAAATATAGACTGCATAGCTTGTATTATATATATTACATCAATGCAGCATGAAGAACTGTATTGAATTTTATTATTATGAGACTGTCTGCAATATAAAAATGATACTATTTTTTGAAATCACACACTGTATGTATACATTCGGTAGCACTGGCAGACATAGCCTGATGTTTTTACACTGCTGCAGAAAGTCTTAGTTGCTAACAGTGTCTGTCTTTGGCAACCGAGTAGTATTTGTTGCTTAAATTTAACCAGAGAAGTTACCTTGGAGAAAATGCTCATGTGTGTAATTTTGGACCTGACAAACAAGCTTTATTGTTAGATATGAGAACTCGTTGACTGATCTTTACCACTAGTGTTGCCACTGAATTAATCTGTGAACCATGTAAGTGATAATACCCTCAGCTGCTTTGATATATGAGGGGGATAAACTCCTGGGGGCCATCGATAGCACAGGAGTAAGGTGTAGTTATTGGATTTGCTGCTAGATAGCGTATGCTTACAACTTGGTGAAACTAAAATTTGAACTAAAAGGGAGAAGATTCACAACCGTGGAAGAAAACCAGGAAGAATCGCAGGAGGCTCTACAGATCAAAGATGAAGAACGGATCCTTGACTCTTTGATCGCCATGGGCCCTGCTGTCACCACCACAACCGCTGGACTCTACTGTCTCATGACTGGATGTTGCGGCCGCCCAACAGACCTTTAGACCCAGCTAGGAGCAAAGTCCAAGGCCCTGGTTAGCTCTACTCCTAGCCAGAAGAAGCCATGGACTGCTGGGGTAAACATGGTGGGAAGCTTCCCTTTCGTCCCCATCCACCTCCGGCCCTCGAGCTGACTAACGAATTTTCCATCTTGGACGAGTTGAACTTCCTTCCACTCGCCGGTCGCCTTGTTTGGCACCACCTTCACTCTCTATGGTTGTGTCCAAGCCTCTCCCGTTGACCATCGCTCTCAATTTTTGAATCCTCCCTCGTACAAATATAACGGATTAGGTGTATGACCGTACATGGTCACTACATTACACACCAAAAGTAATGTAGGATGTGTCCAAATCAACATTCATTTTCCCAATTTTGTTGGTTTAACTGACAATTCCTGGTTCCTAGTGGTTCTTAGCTGGTTAATAAACAATGCAAAACCCATCCAGCACAATAGTTAACCTGCTGCTGGTTAAACCAGATCTCCCTTTACTTTAACAAACACCTGCCAGCCATTGATCAAATATTTTCTATGGCATAAACCATTTTTTTTTACCAAAGTTAAATTGTTTTGTGATGCCCACCATTAAAGTTTAATCTCACCATCACATCATATAGTACATCGAATCCTGATGCCTGCTGCTTGATTGTGAGGATCCTGAAAATACTTGGATCAAAGTGACAAGACACAGAGGAGAGGGGTGAGGGTTTAGCTGATACATCAAAGGAAAGGTGGAGAGGCAGACAAACGAATGGATGACAGACTTGAGCCAGGATTAGGTGAAAGCAAACGGATCAAAAAATGTGTGAATGGAAAGATATTTACGAATTTGAGTGTTACAAATGTTCTCCTTTGATCGCAGGCCTGTGATGCTCATATCTCTTTGTAAAGGTGTTGACAGAGAGACTAATAGGGAACCTCAATCACGTCTTGCTACCTTGTTAGCCTTGACGGATGTGCAACATAATTGAGCTGAAATGATGGTTTGTCATAATTGGAAATAATTAAGGCTCTTTTATGGCGATGCTGTTCCGTCTGAAGCTTTCATTAACAGGTTCAATACCGGGACCTTGCTTTTGTCCACTTGAGAAACAGAAAGCAGTCATGTCCTTATCCGTCCTCGTGTCGGTGCTCTTTCAAAACTATGATGAATAGCCTAAACTTCACTTCCCTAAAGCAAAATCATTCCTGGCAGCTGGTTGGCGGTTACTTAGCGCCAAGGCCTCGATGACAAGGTGCCTCATAATAGGCCACCATATCAGATCTGTCGCTGTCCATGTGAATGTGGACCGATAAAAGAAGCTGGGGGAATAAATCAATATCATGAATGCCAGTTCATCAGATTGGGGGGTAGCTCAGATGCCGAAATGTCAACCACTAATCTCTTTAATAGTCTGATATTACATTTTAATCCCAGTCTGATTCCTTCACTCTTTCGTTCAGGCTGTCTGCCGATGCCTGTCAAGGAGCGAGGTGAGGAGGACCGTAAATAGAGAAAGAGAGGTATCAAAATAGAGTGGAAATCATGTGGATTAAAGGCACGGAAAGAGCGAAAAAAGCCAGACAGGAGAAGGAGAAAAGGTGTAAGAGAGACGAGGGAAGTAGTAAAGGAAGAGAAATGGTTGGTTTATGGAGCGTTGTGGCACGCTGCCATTTCAAGTCTGAATTTACAGTGAGGGGTGATGGACTGTGAGAGACGGAGAGGCAATAAAGTGATGTCGATGAGAACTGAGGACAAATTGATATGATCATAACATGTCACATTAAAGACAGGGCTGCCATCCATCAACATGATAAAAGGCCTGCTTCATTCTAACACTAACACCACTGCCATTGATCTCAATGCTTCACTTAGCCAACCGCTAACCATTTATGATAACTATCATTATCCAGTTATGGGCATGGTGACGATCTATCAGCGCTATCGTAGCGTGCGGAGACCACAACCAAAAAGATAACCCACTCACTAATTTGTTGCACTGACAAGCCGGGGGATCACGGAGGGAAATTAGGTAGAAAAGAGAATTATCTCCCTCAATTTTTCTCAATTATGTCATAAAATAATGTGATGGTGATGAAATGACAAAGTGGGTGGAGACGGTTTGTAAAGAGCCACGGATGTTAAGCATCATTTGATGTCAACTTCAAGATGAAAACACAGTTCGCCAGAAAGCAAAATCCTCCTGACAACATGTTTCTTTTTTTTTTTTTTCCACCAGAAGGATGGAGCGGTAAGGCCTTCAGAGAGAGACAGAAAGAGAGCGGAGGAAAAAGCAGCATTGACGATAACTCCGAACATGCTTTTAAATCACCCGTGAGCAAATCACTAAATCAATATCAATTAGGCTGTGAAAGAGCTCAAATGGACAACTGGCTTTGTTTTAAATAAAACTTTTTTTTTTTTAACTAATGAAGTGTGGAGAATCCAATCCAGTCCTGCCCTCCTCCTCCTCCTCCTCTTACTCTTCACTGCCACCCACACTTCTCATTACCACCATGACAATGTAGAAACAACGCTCACGGACAGATGCGCAAACTTAGAGGAAACTTTTTAAATGGACAATATTAGATCTGTCTTATACGATGAATATGATGCAGTTTGAATATTTACTGTAGCTCACTACACAAGTATTTCAATTTCAGTCTCTTGTCCAAAACATTTCTACACAAATGATGTTTATATAAGTTTAAGTGCTGGAAATAATCCTTTTTACAACTTTTACAACTTAGATTTGACCATCATTTCTATTACATATGATGATACATGATAATATTGTAAACATTAGTAGCTAAGATTTGGGGATACGGCGACATCGCAACAACAAAATGAGGCAAGAAAAACAAGGTCCGACAGCTTTTAAACAAGCCAACGGTTAAAGCAGATTATCTAAACCATTTTATTTGGAGGTAAAACTGAAAGTGAGAGCATCCGAAATGTTGGTAACAATCCTTCACTGCACTGAAAAACATTGCAGATCAATTACAGCAAGTTCAATAGGTCAAAGTTGAACCAGGAAGTCAATCTTTAAACAGAGATGGGTGCATACAACAGACAGTTTGGATTTGTTTACGACCCGTCTTACTGCTCGTGGTCTTAGTGATGTCACCGTGTTCCCACATCTCATCAATTAACTTAGAGAGTACACTAGCGTTGTCACTTTTATACCATTTGAATGTGGGAAAAATGAACAAAGACCAGACTGGACTTTTCCTGATGAAATGAACTTGACCTGCTAGTGGGCTAAAAGCAGCATTCCACAAGTTGAAAATTATACAGCTTTTTATCAAACACTTGCTGTGTTATAACCTTATATTAATGTCATCTATTAATGCCATGACCGACATGCCAATATGGTCACTTTGCGGCTGGCAGTGAATACGTTTCGTGCTGTTCTTCATAGAAATGAATCCGTCGTGATTGTAGCCACAACGTAGTTCAGGATTAAGCTATGTGTGTTGCGTTTGAAGTAAGAATTACAAGTTAGTATTGTTTAAAAAGTGACTTTTATTCTTTTATTGATAAGGATGAAGACCAAAACTATGGAAATACAACCCAGGTTGTAGAAATAAACATTTTCCTTTAAGCGTAACTAAAAGAACTGAAGTTGTGTGAAAGTTTGCAACAATGAGTCAGATATATATTTTTCACTGAGACACACACACACACTACAACATACCCAAATACACACACACACACACACACACCATCCCTGGCAGGCAACATGCGGCGAGGCTGCTCAGGGTTGCCATATCATTTTAAACATCCATCAGCTCAGCAGAGATATCATATTAGCTCCTCATCTGCATACGGCGCCGACAGAATGACAAACGAGAGAGAGAGAGAGAGAGAGAGAGAGAGAGAGAAAGAACGCTCTCTCCTCCTCTCCTCCTCCGTTGCATCTCTCTCCTACATGGCTGCCTTTCACCCCCTCCGCTCTCCTCTTTGCTCCCTCTATCTCCTTATCCCTCCCTTCTAACCTCCTAAATTGGATCACCACTGCTGGCAGCGCGTGTGTGAAAGTGTGGGCGCGCATTGTTGCGGTGTAATCACATCTTTTAAATGGAAAAAGGGATGAATCTCAGGAGGAACGATGACCACTGGACCCATATCTGATTCCCCCGTACCCCCATTGGCAGTCTTTGTATCTGTGTATACTCCATCACACCTGCTTTCACGGAGCAATCTAAGACTCCAGCAAACTTTTCTACCTCATACCTCCCACCTTTTTACTTTCTGTCCAGAGCACCTCAAACTTTTATTAAAATACTATACTTTCAGCCAAATCTTTTCTCCACTGGACCTCGAATTATTCAGATTTTTACCCAATAACCCCCACTGACTGGATGTGTTTACGCTGAGTGCACATATTGTGACTACTTCCAGTAGTCTGAGCAAGATAACAATGCAATTTAGCAATTGATATGATTGTTTAAAGTGATATCATACTCAATTATACTGGAAAAAAACTCCCAAAAAATAGTATTTATCCCATCCAATAGTTTTAATTCTTTGAAAAAACTGTATCATTAATTGTATAATCAGTGCACTGTGACATCACTGAAAGGGGCGTGGCTACAAGTGCAACATCTCCCAAGTTTAACACCAGTGCAGCCGCAATTTTCTACCAGTGAAATCAATATTTTCACCTCCTGGTAAACAGTTAAACCTTTAACGGTGACTTATTCCTGCACTAGCAGATGTGAGCTAACCAATAAAACCATCACACCCTCTGATTATCCGATCAAATTAACTATCCTTTCCTTCCTTATTCAATCGTTTACAATGATCACTCACTATCTTGTGTCCTGTCCAAAAAAAAATCCAGTTTAAACAGGAATTACATCACATTAAGGAAGTGAACAAGCCATTTCCTCTTGTCTGTAATAGTTATTGTTTTTAGTCGTGCCAGTTAAAAATGACCCGTGTGTTGCTTACGCCTTCAAAATAGCCACAAAATTGATTTAAAGGTGCCATAACTGGCACTTTGAAGACATACAACACCCCAAATAGCTACTTATGGTGGGTTATTTTCCCGAAATACAGCTTTTTAAGCACTGGGAGCTATAATGCTGGTGTTTTATTGTTTGTTTAACGTATGTGCCCGGGACTCCCTGGAAAGCAGCGTTCATACTGAGTAGATTCAGCAAATTGAAACAGAAATTGAGTGCGCTAATGATGTTGACTCCTTGCCTAAACGCCATATATTTGGCAATATATAGAAACCTGTGAGACCACTTTCAAAGATATAAAGTTTAATTTCTTTCTGTTAGCCTCTTGGCTTTAGTTATTATTGCTGTAAAATCTCTGAAAACCACCCAGTTCTCTGTATTCTCTCTCACTCTGATTCTTACTTATTCTCTCTCGCCCAGTCCCTCCCCTGCCGTCGTCCCCACATGTTGACTGCAGAGAGTGAAGAAGGGTGAGGAAGGGAGGGTGTCATCCATCGCCCCCCCCCCTTCCACCCCACCTCGTCTAAGACACAGACATAACAACACTTGAGAGTGGAAAGGCGATATCATAGAAAACTAGAACAATACCCTGGAACACACTGGTACACAACACCGTGACAATGGCTCCGAGTGCTTGCAACACAACAGGGAGAGAGAGAGAGAGGGAGAGAGGGAGAGAGAGAGGGAGAAAGAGAGAGTTAGAGTTAGAGACAGAGGGATGAATGCAGTAGTATCCTCAGATCTGAAGGCAAATCCCCCTTGGTGTTAGTTCTGCTCGAGCGGCTGGCACTGACACATGAATATTTCATACTGTTGATGTTTAAATCCCATCATTTGTGATCTGGCATGTGAGTGTGCGTGGAGATTCATTGAAATGAGGACGAACAAGAATATATATATATATATGTGTGTGTGTGAGAGAGAGAGAGAGAGTGTGTGTTGATCTATAATGCATAGTTTCAGTAAGTTCACTTGTGATATGCTCTATTGCATCTGTATTTCAGTATTGTGAAAGACGTGGCGGACGCGCTCGTGTGTTTGCGAGTGTGCACGTGAGCCTCCAAGCGCAGATTGCCCCCTTGTTAGCTCATCCATATGCAACTCGGGCCGTGACACATAAAAACACAGCGAATGACACGCATACTTACGCTGGCGCACACACACATGCATATACATTAAGTCCATACATAGTGCATATACAGACATGCAGAAGAGGCTTTACGCAGCTTTGCACTGAGGCTTTTTGCACTTTTTTCTCTCACACGAGTCATGTCAGACACCCAGAGAACCCAATTAGTCCGTTTCAGTTTCAGAAACTAGTTCACGATCTAGAGCATAAAACTAGAACACAAAGGCCTCGATTCCACCAGGCAGTAGTTCACCCTGACACAATAAGGTGTTGTCACCTGTCCTTTCACTTTTTTTAAACACTTTTTTGTTTTTTGGAGTACATTCCAGTGTTTCCGAGTAAATGCGAGAGGCACTCCTGCGTAATAAAATAATATCAAAACTCTAGAAAACTAAATGGTAGAAATTGGTGATTATAGAGTGCCGTACAAAACAAATTACAAAAAAAACTTTATAACAGAGTGGAATAAGTAATGTGTTTAATAAGTCTAATGTGTTTTGGGGTTTTCATTTTTATATCTGTTGTCTGTTTTATTAGTTTTGTTTTAGTTGCATCACTTGCAATGCGTCTAATAATTAGCGAATCAATTAGATTTTATTAGTAGATTGTGGTTTTTATAAATGGATCAATTTGTTTTACCGCTTGCCTCTCACAGAGAGAGAGCCGACCGGAGCGTTTGTCTTCATCCCTAAGGCTTATTTCTCCATCTCTCCTCTTCCTCCTCTCTCTATCTGTCTCCTCCTCTGTCTTTTTTTTTCTTCCTTCCTTTTTCCAGGTAAGCAACATGATCAAACTCTCCATTCTGACTTCCAAATGCACAATTTCCCGGCTAATAGAGTGTACTCAGAAATGACTAATCGAATCGGAGCTACCTGGAAAATTAATTTACCATTATGTTCTTCCAAAATTGTAACAGGGAGGGCCAGCAACCTTGTGTAATACCGCCGCAGGGGAAAGTAAACAATTAGAGACTCGGTGACTAATGAATTCTGTGATTAACGAGTGTGTCGGAGGTAAATCTCTACAAGAATGACACACATGTGCGAGCACGTATATACAAACAGTTACACACTCAGAGTGAGGCGCTCCTTATCTATACACAGCATTCATGGTTGAAGTGAAATATTCCGCGCCTCTTCCAAATTTTTTTTTTTCACCCCCCCTCCTCTTCCCCTCCTCCCCATAACCACCAACATTCTTACCCCGCATGGTTAAGTGAAATAGCTGGCATATCCACTCACAGATTGAGCCTGATAGCATGTTTGAGCTCTAGCAGAGTGTGTGTGTGTGTGTGTTTACATGTAAAAGCAAGTAAGGGAGTGAGAATCAGGGCTGGAGGTTGGAGTGTGTGTGTGTGTGTGTGAGAGCATGTGTGTGGTGAGAGAGAGAAGCCAGATAAGGCCAATCTGGTTTGTGTTACAGTCTCAGATAAAGAAAGAGAGTGGTGAGGGAGAGATAGCGAGGCGCTGCGGAAGGGTGGCACCTCATCGGCTCGATAGCGGCGACACACACACACACACACACACACACACACACGCACACACGTTTAAACCACCACCACTGTCACAATCACATCTGAAGAAACTCACCATGTGCAAAAAAAGAGAAGTTTACGATGAATTTGTACCCAAAAAAAAAAAAAAAAACTAAAACATGGTGGTGCTGAGGATAAAATGTCAGTTCTATACACTCCGCTTCTATCAGCAAGGCTCTATTATATACAAAACCCAATGGACCGAGTCCCATCTGGGGAGCGGGTAATGACAAATATAGAGAGAACATTAGGATTAGATGAGTGTGTGTGTGTGTGTGTGTGTGTGTGCATCAAATCCCCAAAGCGAAGGCCACAGGCTTAATTGAAGGATATAGTGGCATAGTGATAGATAGAAAGAGACAGAGGAGACAAGTTGTGTGTTTGTGTGCACGTGTGTGTGTGTGTGTGTGTGACAGTCCCACTGTGGTGTAATGACTCCCCAAGGGAGCAGGACCCGGGGCTGAGACTCCCCTCTGACTCCCCCCCTGTCAACTGAGAGGAGGGATGAAGGAGGAGGAGGAGGAGGAGGAGGAGGAAGAGGAAGAGCGATGGCAGTGAAAGAGAAGACGATGGTGGCGACAGCTGTCGGCTCCTCGGGACAGTAATTGGTTGGCTGAGAGAATGAGTGTATACACACACACACATGCACTAACACACACACACACACACTTCACATGCATGCACCTAAGGCTACACCAAACCCACCACCCAAAAATTGACGCTGGCACTCCGAGATGGTCATTAGACACATCCCACTTGGCACAAGCGGTCTGCCACCCAACTCTCGCACCCGCAGGGGGTTTCCTGGGCGCACAGCGCAGGGGCCTGAGGGTGAAGAGGGGGGTGAGGAGGGGTGAGTTGGGCTTATTCAGCGTGACACCTCCAGTCACATCTCAGTAAACAAGCCATGGGACCCCCCCCTCCCCACCCAAAAGCCAGAGCTGGAGTGACAGCTCCAAATCACTCATGACAACTTGACTGACAGGTCGGTATGGGCAGAGGGAGGGATGGAAATATGAAAAATAATAAGCTGTAATATTATCCAGACAGGAATGAAGGAGGGGGACGTAGGAGGGGGGGGTAAAGACGTATGGAGAGAAGGTGATGTGAGGAGATGAGGAAGGCTGCAGGAGAATAAAACTACACTTGGAAGGCAGATCTTCATACATCAAGAACATGAGAGAGTTTCATTTTTTTCTTATTCTATAAGTAGTGAAAGCACGAGGATCTTTTATAAGATGTTCTCTTTTATGACCATCTATACTGATAGTGCTGATAGTCTTCATATACATCAAATAAATCATATAAAGCAAAGCAACAGCGTTTCAGTTGATCTTTTTCTTACATACTTAGTGAGCGTCTGGTTCAGAATCAGCTGCTCATTTACAGGTTTCTTTCCATTTTTCTCTTCGCTTTCTGTAAGAAAGATTCTCTGAGGTGTCACAAGAGAGATTTATTCATTGTACACTTTGGTGATCAGCGTCTTCTTTTTTATGAGCGTTGGAGACATAAAATTTGGGTAAAAATCTGTTTAATAGTATTTGGTCCCAATCTGTCAAAGTTGTAGAGAATAAAAACAAAGTTTATGCCCTTAAGTTCCACTGATACATTGTCACAACTCTTTAAAATGTGTTTATGTTGAATAAATATTGTCTGATGTAACATTATTGAGTTTTTTTTAACTCTCAGTGTATCAGACTCAAAATGCAGTATACTGTTGGTTGGGCTTTTGTATGTATTGTATATACTGTGTTCACATGATAGCATTTATGCATCCTAATGTTAAAACAGGAAAGAACACAGAGCTGCATGTAAAATATGACGTATTTAACACATCATTGTGTTTGATTAGGGACATTGACAATGTGTGTTATTTCAGAGCAAAACCTTTTAAAATTTGACATAATATTGTATGTGTATGACATGATAAATATACTAGAAAATGTTCTTTCTTTCTATAACTGTTTTTCAGACAGTGTGGAAAAGACTTTGAAACAACACTGAGACCATCGTGGTTTTAATATTGATGATAAAAACATATAAATCATCATATAATAATCAGCCTTACTGGGGTGGTGGATGACATGACTGTCCCTTATCTCATTTTAAAAAAAGGCCTGTACTGGTGAACTGACATCAGTCAAACTCAAGATATTAAAGGATCCATCTGCATTTTTTTCTGGGTTTTTCAAATGGAAACACCCACTCAGCTCTTAGTTCCCTGACAGTTTCTTCCTAACAAACTTGCTTACTATATGTTAGAGCATGAAAAATTGTCCAGATACATATGATGAGCGATGTCGCAGCGCTGAGTCTGAGTGTGAGATGTTTATAGACGCACTGGACGGAGCAGAGGGACAGACAGCTGCTAAGTGCCGGGAGTTCTGGAGGAGAGAGAACCGGACCGGGAGCAGAGCTGGAGTTTTGGAACAAGTAACACCCGCAAGTCGCACCAGATTCTGCTCTGATCCGGCGCCGTTTATTGGCGGGAGGAGAGCTCAGAGCTTACTTTTTAGACTTTGAGCAGCAGCAACAGTGAGTGCTCCGTCCATCTCCGTGGCTACTGGCTAGACAGGCTATGGGGGGTTTCTATCAGTTTATATGTAGCAACGTCATCACGGAGAAACCTACGTCAGGTCAGGTGGGAAAAAGTTCTTATAAGGGCTTAGAAAAATGGCATTTTGATGCTAAAACATACACACTTTGACCAAAATTACAATTTTTGGATTTAAATACATATGGAGCACTGCTGGGAAGCTACAGAATGATATAAAAACCTCAAAGACCCCCCAAAATAATGGACCTTGCCGTAAAGTAACTAGAAAAAGGAATGACGTTCTGCTATATGTGGAAGGCAGACGATGGGAAAAAGAAGCCCGAGGACGAAGGAGAGGAGGCAAGAAGAAGTGGAGAAAGAGGGGTTAAATATGTGAGAAAAGGAGAGGAGTGCAGAGGGAAAAAAATTCAATATATTTTTAATCTAGCGGATGTAATCAGATTATGCGTCTGCCAGGAGCGACGTATTTCATAAGGAATAACCAGTTCCGGGGAGGGAAGGGGAAGCAGAGTGGCGAGGAGGAGCGGTGGAGACGGGCACTTTGGCTGGCCGATCTACATCGACACTGACAGATTCTAATAAATGCACTGGGAGGCGCCTGGAGAAACACAATGCCGTGTAATCATTTTATCATGACAAACCGGAATTCCAATGCTGTCCCATGTGAGCCCAGCCGGGGGAAAATTGAATTAACTGTGAATTGCTCATGCTTGGGGAATGGGGAAGAGGAAAAAAAAAAGAAAAAGGGGGATGAGGGGAAGAGGATAGACAGAGAGTAAGTAGAAGGAGGGAAAGAAGAGAGAAGGTTTTTTGGCCCGCTTTAGTTTTGGCAGGATTTCTGGTCTCTTGGGAGCTGAGACGGTTTCATAGAAGAGCTCTGGTTTCAGCAGCTGCTAGCTAACGACGCTAACTCAGAGATCCAATACCGCCGCACTCGAGCCCTGCATGACTTAGCTGTGCAGAAAACACATTACACACTCGTTAACTGAGACGTAGACGCCCTTAAGTATCCAAGGGAGGGGACTATTAAAAATAATCACACACATCTGCGAACACATGTTCAACCATGCTCAGACTACAAATACAGGTGTTTGTAATACTGAGCGTGTGATGAAATGTATGCCCTACATGGCTAGAAAAAACATGTTTTTTTTTGAAAATTAGCACTTTGATAAACAAATAAACCAAAGCTATTCATGTGTACATGTGAAATTTTGGGCTTAATCTGTCACTCAAATTACTTTTACTTCCTTTTGTAGTACTTATAATGTATAATTTATGCCACTTTTTTCCTGGTAGTTCTGGAGTTCTTCTTAAAAACAACTTATTTGAGTCTATTACTTAATTGGCCTCCAGTGATCCATGCAAACACTACACTAGCATGATCAAAACTAAGAGAAGAGACTCTTTGTTTGATCATTTCCACTTTTTTTTTCTCATATCCAGCTACAATCCAGATGCAATTTAACAAAGTTTTTGCTCTACTTAGCCACATAGGTCTCAGTTTACCAGATCACAAATTTGTGTCTGTCTTGGTTTTTTCTGGGGTTACATGCAAATGAGGGTTGTGGTGGTAATACACTTGAAGCTGGTAATGGCTAAATATCAGAGGAGGAAGAATAACTTGTACAGTTTAGCTAACTAGCTAACAGCTATCCATAAACTCCTTTTCATGAGTACTCACTTAAAACCTACCGAACTAGTTCCAGCAATTTGATTCTAATTTGTTTTCAATTCAACATTTTAAGCTAACTTCCTGTAAAGAAATTCCACACACCACTGGGGAGTTACCATAAATACCATTTACATTTAGCTTGAGAGCCATTAATACTTCTCACTCTCTCTTTGAGATGGTGCTATCATTAAAAATAGTATGTGCTAAAGTGTTAGCATGAGACCTACAATCAATAGTGCTGACACGAGCCAACAACTTAGTGGACACATACTGTCTTCATTTAACAGGTATATTACTAACAAGTCAGTTCTCAAATAATTATTCTAACCTTCTTCTTCCTCCTTAACCTCGACTAAATTCATCACTTTAATCCTGGATCTAATCCCCATATGGAGGCTCAGTAAATTTCTCTACTTTGAAGATATGTGCTCATCTTTTTTTTTTATCTCTATGGAGGTATTTGGTCCTCTTGAGAATGGAAGTAAAAGATCATACACACAGAAAGAGAGCAGAATCTGTCCCGCTGCGGCCTGTGACTTTAGATTAGGGCCTGTCAGGGTTCCGGGGTCGCTACGGATACAACCCAGATGCTGCAGCTACGCGGCGGCGTGTCGCTGTGGAAACGGAAAGTGTTGACTGCTGAGAGATAAAGGGCTTGATTCTTTCCCCCTGCTGAACACATCCCAGAAAGGCAAGAACATGGGAAGACCAAAGAGGAGAGATGAACACACACACGCACACATACATATATTCATGTGTGTGTATGTGTATATCTATGTGTGTGTGTGTTATGGTACATGGAGTGCAGTATGTGGAAAAGGAGCTTCTCCCTCTTAATCCTTTAGACTCTCACATCATCCCTCCTTCTTTTTTTCTCCTCTTGCTGTCACTCTATTGCTCCTTAATCATTAATATCGCAGCTTTGACCCCGGCCAATGAGGATGAGGCAGGGATTTGCATAATTAGCCCCACTTGGTGGACAAGTCCCACTCCAGACCCTATGAGAGCGTCTCTAGTGGGCTTGCTCAATTTCACATGTAGGAGACTGCGTACAGTTAGATAACCACAGCTGAGAGGAGGGAAAGTGCCAAACAAATGACAAGCAGACAAAAGAGCTCATGTTGTAGGTTTTGTGATAAAGGAGTGTTGCCCCAGGATAAAAGAGGAAAGACACAATATGGCTTTGACATTTGCATTGTTGAAATCCAAATGTCAAGTGAATGATATAGCTTTTGAAACTTTGCAAAATGAATATTAGGTACATTCCCATGTTGTATTCAAACAGATATAAGGGGGTACTAAGTTTAATAAGTGCTTCTTGTTGTATAGGGACAGAAAAATTGCCATATTTCATGCTTTCCAAAGCATTATGAACGATACTTGTTCACAAGTATAAGTCAGGCTTTGCTAAGTAAAATGTAAAAAATGCAAAATGTACTTCAGTTATCAGAAGTAAAAATGCATGCATTACCATTTGAACAGCGTTTAAGTATTTCAGTATTGCTCAAGATGGAGCTGATTTGAAGTACTTTACATATTATTTGGGTTTTAATCTCTAACTATGTATCTTATTTTACAAAACGAACATATGTTTTCTTAATCTGCAAAGTAACTACAGATGTCAGATAAATTTAGTGGAGTAAAATGTACAAAGTATTACGTGGCATACTTAAAGTCTCTCTTCCACTCAGAAATATGTTTTTCTTCTTGTTGCTGCTTCAGTTGAATGTTTGAGCTTCACCGTGCAGAATGATGTATGTGCACTAGAAGGCTGTTTTCACATTCAGCTGCTGAAAGTGGAAAGTTTCTCCGAGCTCATTGAAAGTCTGATTTTTAAGGGTGAGCCTATGATCAGGATTTTTGACATACCAGCTAGTTTGGAAGCCAATCCTGGTCCAATATTTTCAACTCATTCACACTTGAATAAGTTGAAAACATTGGACATACGCTGAGAATGGACTTGACAATGATGTAGGAGACATCTTGTGTCCAATGAAATATATTTGCATATTCATAGATTCTGCAATTCATTAGTGAGAAGGAGTAGATGTCTGTATACAGATTATCTGTATATATTACATATTTATATAACCATATATCACATATACTCTCACCTGCCTCATCAACACCTTATTCTACTATTTAAACTTTCTGATTGGATGCAAAACTGCATTTTGCTGTACGTGTACTATGTGCAATGACATTAAAGTTGAATCTAATCTAATCTATCATTTTAACCCTTTAACATCCATGGCGACCCGCTTAAGCCAGTTGTAAGCAGTAGCATCACACAGTAATGAGTCAAAGCAATTGGCACAATTTGGCCAATTGGAGATGATTGGAGAGGTTCAGGGACACCAGTGACACCAAACACTAAAAACTCCCGAGCTCCCATAAGGTTAGGCGTAGAGGTCTGGAATTTGATACAGGTTGACAAAATGTAGAAGGTATATGGTGTTCTGCATAGTTCTGGCATGTCATAATTATTGTTATTCAAATATGACTCATTATATGACTCATTATTTTGAGCCTTATTTGAACTGATGTAGTTTTGTTTGTGTTTTAGCCACATGCTAAACAAACACATTTCCCTAACCCTAACCCCTAACCCCTAACTCTAACCCTAACTCTAACCCTAACCCTAACCCCTAACCCCTAACCCCTAACCCTGGCCCTAACCCTAACTAGAATATGTCATTTGTCAAATGAAGCCTAATACATGCATCATGGCCTTACAGTTCTTCTGTTATAAGCTTTTCTATTTGGGTATGCCAAATAAGTGAAAATTCTATAAAAAGGGTGGATGTTAAGGGTTTTTTTGTGAAAAAACCCTATCAGACACAGATTACTGTTCTAAACAGAGTATTTTTACATGTCTTAATACATGGCTGGAGGGGATCTTTAGGTGAAATACCAAAAAATTCTACTTTAGTACATTACCCAAGTCCAAATGCAGACATAATAATATGGCCAATTGGAGATGATTGGAGAGGTTCAGGGACACCAGTGCTCCCGAGCTCCCATAAGGTTAGGCGTAGAGGTCTGGAATTTTATACAGGTTGATGTAGAAGATGTAGAAGGTATATGGTGTTCTGCATAGTTCTGGCATAAAGCATGTCAAAATTATTGTTATTCAAATATGACTCATTATATGACTCATTATTTTGAGCCTTATTTGAACTGATGTAGTTTTGTTTGTGTTTTAGCCACATGCTAAACAAACACATTTCCCTAACCCTAACCCCTAACCCTAACCCTAACCCCTAACCCCTAACCCTAACCCCTAACCCTAACCCTAACCCCTAACCCTAACCCTAACCCTAACTAGAATATGTCATTTGTCAAATGAAGCCTAATACATGCATCATGGCCTTACAGTTCTTCTGTTATAAGCTTTTCTATTTGGGTATGCCAAATAGGTGAAAATTCTATAAAAAGGGTAGATGTTAAGGGTTTTTTTGTGGGAAAACCCTATCAGACACAGATTACTGTTCTAAGCAGAGTATTTTTACATGTCTTGATACATGGCTGGAGGGGATCTTTAGGTAAAATACCAAAAAATTCTACTTTAGTACATTACCCAAGTCCAAATGCAGACATAATAATATTGTGAATCCCACACAGGGTCTAGGAATAGGTCAAGAAAAGTCAGTGGTCATTATATTTAAATACATGTAACAGCTAATTAAATTCACTTAGGAACCAGAAGTGAACCTGTCACTGTAAAGCTAGATGAACAACAACACACAGGGTGACATTTCTGGGAGAAGTTGCCGTGGACAATCATTTCACCGAAAGCTTTTGACTGTAAATGCCACAACGTCATTTATTTGACAAATGTAGTTCCCTTGACATTTATTGCGTAACTTCTTTATTGACAAAAAACCCTTCTCTGCCTCGAGCAAATGTTAAAACTATTTTATAAGTAATGAGTAAGTTTTATAAAATTTTCAGGCTCTCCATTCAGGCAATAAAATCTGATAACTTCTAGGTGTATTTGGCTGGAAAGGAAGCTATTGTATCTGCAAGGAAACAGATAAATGAACCGAGGAAAAGGACGAACCGAAAAGCGCAAGGTTAAAAGCCTTAATTCAATTGTTACAGAATTTTGTTCTTATTCAAACCACCCAGCAGTGCTGGATTGATTACAGCTGGACAACCGGCAAGGCAGTGAACGTCCATGTAATTCAAGCAGGCTGAGCGGAGAGGATGAAGTAAGGGGACAAATGAAGGCATGAAAGGATGGATGGATGTGATGGAGGGTATATGTGCAGAGGAATACCATTAAAGAAGGCAGCGCTGCAAGAGCACGTCCAGACAGAGTGGTCTGAAGCCCAGGGGATGTCAGCCTTTATCACACACACACACACACACAGAAACACACACTCATACTGAAGCACCTCTCGTCCGCTTGACAATCCCCCCACACCATTAGCTCTTGTAAAGATTTCTTTATTGGTATATGTCATGCTCTGAGTTTTCCTAGAAAACAGCAGTGCCTAGTTATGAAGTAATAGGTTTAATCAGCGGCTGGCTCCATGCCTGAACCTGGTCTCGTAACACAATCATCACTGTTTGGTTTTTCTCCATGGATACAGTGAAGGCGTCCCACTTTATGACAACATGCCCCGAAAGTAGGAAAAATGAGGCCTGGCGTTGTTTGGGAAGACGAAAGTGGTTGTGTAAGTTAAAAACAGACAAGGCAAGAGTCTGTTGATACATGAGAATCACATTAGAGTGATCACATCTTGTTTCACTTCATCCTGATACAGCCGGTGTGTGATGTAAGAAGAGACACAAGGCTCCGAGATGTAGAGCTGAGTGTGACAGAATAAGCCAAATAAAAAAAGGGAAAGTAAAAGACAAGCAAGCCAAAGTTATTTCCACTGTCAAGAACAGTTCCCAACAAAGTCATTCCCTAAGAAGGAGCATCTCCGCTGAAGTCCCGGCAAATGACACGAAACCGAACAGGGAGCCTTAAGGAAAGTTCAGAGAGGGAAGGTAATCTGTGGCGAGGCATAAAGGGAATTTACGTGGGTGTTAAAGTCCAGCTGTGCTGTCTGTCTCTTTGTTGCTGTTAGAGATTTAAACAGCAGGAAGCCCCCGACACATAAAGGTCCGTACAGCTTTCCTTGTATGAATGTATTACGTTAATACTGCCAGGCTAACGACCAACATGAAACAAGGATTAAACAGAGCATCGTCCCTGCTCTGCTCTAATAGGGTTCAAGAGAATGAGGCTAAGAGAGCTGCAATTGACCCATGATAACCCAGACACTTCATGGTCTCTCTCCTTGTCTTGAAAATGTACTTGATTAAGCTCTGAGGACCAAAACATTGTACGGTTAAATAAAAAATAAAAGTTTTTCAACCACCGTTGACCACTGCATGTGGGAGTCTTTCTCAAGGCTGGGGGGTGGGCGAGGTTGCAAACGTCAGAGTATTGATTTATAAGCACTCTCAGAGCAGGAATGGTATGTTTAACAGTAAACTGTAGATTTATGATGCTGCCAAATACCACTGGATGGATGTGAACATTTGAGACTTTACACCTGCCGATACAGGCCTGCTTTAAGACAGAGAGGCCATGTATAGAGCTGGTATATACAGTACTTTAGTCATAACATTGTATCCAAAAATGGCAACCAGCCATATGGTGGAAATCTCACAGATGGCCGGAAATTGAACAGCTCAGTATCCCCAGGAATCACGTTCATATCGATTCTGCAACACATGTTCTGATTTAAATGCTATGACTAATGCCGAGGTGTTGAGATCATGAGGTGGATAAGCATGAAGCATGTCCACCTTTAATGTAAGAGACCACAGACAACTATTAATGCTGTTTTATTCTCACCAAAACAATGATTTGTTCAGTTTCCTAACCTTGCAAGCACAGATCAACTATGTTTTATTTGCCATAACACGTTGCCAAACGCAGATTCTATATAAAAGTTAGTTATTTAACTTAACTTAGTTAGTTTTCAGGTGTCAATGTCAAGTCTGGCGATATACCCAGAGCCATAATGGCAGCATTTGACTTGCAAACATGCAAAGATGAGAACCACTCCATAATGGCTGACAAATATGTGATCATACAGAGCTGCAAAGTGCAACACAATACCATAAAGAAACACACCTTCATCCAAAACTGAGCTAAGATGCTGAGTGTTTTATCAGGTTTCCTGTCAGAAGTGCACATAGATTTTTAAGCTTGATGATCGGATGTTTCTTACCAAAGTGCTCCATGTAATTCATCATTTACTTTTCTTCTTAAATTTTTATGTACAAAGTCTTGTACCTTAGACTTTTGTTCTAATGCATCTGCTCATATTTTGTGCTGACAAGAGTTTGCGGTCCATACAAGACGTGGACCTGCTCCCGGTCTGTTAACATTGTCTACGCAGAAAATGAATCTGACACCCTGGACACCCTAATAATAACTCCTCCCATGTTACTACTCTATTGCTCAGTCTACGCTATGTCATACATCTGTAACTCCCTCAGCAACACCTCCGTCCAAGCAGCTGCAGACTCAGGTTGAAAGACTGGTGTGGATCAAATGTGGAAGTGGAGCGTGAATGCTGGAGAGCTGCAGGCTAGAGGGCCTTAACTGCCTCTGCCTCTGCCTCTCTGTCACATTCTCTTCCTGCTGTCACTTTGGGCTGATCAACCTGCGAAAGAGTGTGAAATGTCGACCCTGGGATCTCATCCATCAAATCCGCATGGAAGACCCCGGAGAGGCCCCCGTGCAGAGAGTGGTAACCACATCCGATATCGCAGTGAAACAATGAAAGACCTGGGCCTCAGTCTCAACAAAGATACTATCAAATTGAAGGGAAAATTCACCGCTGTGACGATGATGAGTTCTTAAGACTAGGTGACCTATGTAGTAGAAATGTGTAATTATTTTTGAAATTGGTGCCCTATGACTACAGAAAACTGAGAAAAAGGCTGAAAAAGGCTCCCTGTCTCATCCAATCAGACTGATTGGCCCTACTGAAGGCATGTTTACGGCCAGCAGAGCACCGAACACAAAGTTAGCAGGATCAATGCAAACTTGCCAAGTGCTGCACGAGGTAACACAGTCGTTATTCACTGTTGTGCTGCTGTGCTGTTCGGTATTCAGAGTTTGGAAAGTCCGATATAATATTCTGTCAGAAAACACAGTCAGGTCTACCAAAGCACTGCAAAGTTTGTTACAGCGCATTTGTTTGTTTGTGTTAGCGTTACCACGGAGAAACTCAGCTGAAGTCAGGCTGCAGCTGTAACCTCTGGTGGTTGCTTCCTCCTCCATACTCTGTTTTTTATCTAATTACACAGCACTATATTCAGCCTCATAAGATGTATGTACTCCAACGTTATATCGTTATATTAAACTAGTTGTTTTCTGTGTTAGATTCAGCTCTTCTAGATGAATCACGGAGAAACTTAGCAGCTAAGCTTAGCTTAGCTTAGCTTAGCTGCGGCTATAACTTCACTCTGGTGGTCACTTCCTCCACCATCATCTGTTTTGTCTAATTACACAGCACTATATTTAGCCTCATAAGATGTATGTGCTCCATTATATCGCTATATTAAGCTAGTTGTTTTTTGTTAGATTCAGCTCTTCTAGATGAATCACGGAGAAACTTAGCCGCTTAGCTTAGCTTAGCTTAGCTTAGCTGCAGCTGTAACTTCACTCTGGTGGTCGCTTCCTCCTCCATACTCTGTTTTGTCTAATTACACAGCACTATATTCAGCCTCATAAGATGTATATGCTCCAACATTATATTGCTATATTAAGCTAGTTGTTTTTTGTGTTAGATTCAACTCTTCTAGATGAATCACGGAGAAACTTAGCCGCTTAGCTTAGTTTAGCTTAGCTTAGCTGCGGCTGTAACATCACTCCGGTCAAGTGGTTACTTTCTCTTCCAGACTCTGTTGTGTCTGATTCAACGGCGCGATATTCAGCCTCATATCATGAAACTAGTTTTCTCCCAAATATACTGATATTTTAAAGTTTAGTAGTGTTATATTTTAGTGTCTGCTTTTCCCTATCACAAGCCTAACATGGTGGGCGGGAGGGTTTCAGAAGACCCACATTTTACCATCGTTGAAGGCACCGCTACAGGAGATGCGTAATTTGTAGTCTAAGCCAGATCTACAAAGTCAAATGAGCAGGGAGGTCTAGATGCAGGCAACATGGAGGGAAGTTAAACATTGCTCATTTGCAAATTTGCAAAAAACCCACATTGTAATGATAGAACGCTGGTTGTTGTTTCCCTTTAAAGATGTCTGACATGGATCACGTGGCTACCGATACGGTTTGACAGATCAATTTAGCGTCTGCTACCATCAGCGTGAATCTAGTATGTGACACTGATGGTGATGAGCGAGAAAACAAGGCCTACTTTGGGTCCACAGTTGACTGTCTGCTGTTTAATATGGCAGCATTGAGCTCATAGTGCTAGTCTTCTTCACAGCCCTCTCCATCCCAAAGAGCTTTAATCTCCCACTGGGCCTCTGGGCGACCCATCCAACACACATTTGCATACATCTGCATATTTCCCATTAGGCTCCACTTGTTGCCTTTTCATGGAAAACTCGGATATGGTGATGATCACCCTCGACGGTAATGGTCCTATCTTTCTCTGCCTCTTCCTTTCTTCCTTTTCTCCCTAACTTTTCTTTTTTTTCTCTCTCTCTCACCACCTCTTGATCCCTTGCTTCCACTCTGCTGTCTTTCTCTCTCTTTCTGTCACAGCTGTGATCAGAGCGCAGTATGGAGGTCTGATCCAGAGACAAAAGGAGAAGCTCCCAGTTAGATCAGTGGCGCTAGCTACAGTAAACCATCTGGGGCCACTGACAGCCTCCGGCCTGAGAGAACACAATAACAAGACAGAAGAAATGAATTCTGCGCACAATGACCACGACTGAACCAGACTAATTAGATTAATATGTGATCAACTATTCAATTAGGCCCATTGAGCTGCAGAGCTCAAGAGGTATGGATACATGCAAATGAGATGAGTGAACACAAATTGGGGGGAAAATACCATCATGAGAGACAGAATGAATGAATAAAATGTGTTAACAACCTCTACATATTCATTGATTCTCGCTGAACGCAGTGTTTTCATAGACACAGGGGGGGGAGGCGGAAGAGTGTTTTATGGTATAGCCACGAGTGTCGGATGTCATACCACAAGTGCCTATACGTGACTATAAAAGGCCAGCTGTTGAGGAGCTGCCTTCTGTGGCTGACCTGAGTTAAATCAGCGTTAAGGTGGGTTAAAATATTCTCTAACTGATGCCAAAGTCTATTTATGTGAGAGCTTATGTTTGATTTTACTCTGGATTTCTCATAAAGTTCAGTTTTATTCCAGACAGGTGGTCTTAAGACTTACCCAGAATGTGTGAATATGAGCTTTCAGATAGACTGCGGACATTTCAAGGGTGTTTTTTTTTTTTTTTTGTTGCCATTGACTCAGTGTATACTGGAATAGCCTGCAGTCCCTCCACAACACAACAGATTCCTGCCACCACCCCCAATAGAATGTATGTGAATAGACTGAAAAGCTACCTTTGAAAAACTCAACAGCAGCTTCTCTTTTCAGAATCACAGTTCCTGTTATTCTGGATGATCCACAGACTTTACTGTCAAACTTTTCTTTCACTGGAACTACTTTCTACAGAAGAGGAAGTTCCTATAAAAAAAAAAAAAACTGTCCACAGCGAGCGAGGTCTGCGGATTATCCACAGTAGATGTGACGCTCTGAAAAGGACACATTGCTGTGCAGAAAACTCATTCACATTCCTGCATCCTGCACGGCGAAATTCCATTAGGGTTGAATGTGAACACGTGTTTTTTTTTTCTTCTTCTATCATTTCGGTGAACTGACCCTTTAAAAGAATCAATCGTGTGTGTGAATATTTTGAAACTAAGAATAGATTGAAATCACATGTAGCACCATTTGTCGGGAGAACAGCTTGTCATGACCTTGTTCTCCGAATACATTTTGACAGCAAAAGCCTTTATTAGCTTCCTATTATCAGGACGAGAGCAACGCTATCAAAAAAGAAAAGTGCACTAAAGGAAGGTGGCGTTCACCGAAAAAAAAAGCTCAGCATCACCTTTTCCGCGGCTGCTTAATTTTCTGCGGGGCGCTAATCAAGCGCCTGTCTCTGCTCATGAATTTAGAGGGAAACCTCAAGCATTTAAATGTGCATTTAATTGCGTTCGTTCTGGAAGCGTCGTTAAGTAAGAGCTGGGAAATACATTTCTTAATGCGACTTAGTGATGCCCGGCAAATCAAAGACCATCAAGTGAATTAATGAGGGTGAGCGGCAAGCGCATTAAGAGTAGAGACGAAGCGCCTCCATAAACAAATACATATCTCTCAACTAGACAGCAGGGACAGAGGGATAATGTGGCACACGTAATAAATAGACTTCCCTGTCAATAGGCATGGTACGCTATCCATTCCAACACAATGTGCCCCACTTTAATAGTGTAAATACACACACACACACACACACACACACCTTTTCTTCAGCTATGTTTTTAAAAGGCAGACAGATACTTCTTCAGAGGCGTTCCTTTGCTCCTGTGAATAGAGCTGAGAAAGCTTCTAAAGAAGAAGAGAGGAACGGGCAGGAGATGGGGGGAGGCGGCGGCGGCGGTGGTGGCGGCGGTGGCAGCGGTGAAGGGGATGGGAGGGGAGGAGAGGGGGGGGGGGGGGGGCAGAGATGAAAAAGAGGAGAACTAGAAATATGAAACCTTCCTGGTTATTAAAAGCTGTCTTGCGAGGGCAGCGCTCCTGTCGTTAAGTACTCTTTCAATTATTAACGGCGCCGCCGCTTTCATCCGCTGGCGTGTGAATGCCAATACAGCTCCGACACACACTTTCGCCGCCTGCCTTCTTCTCTTTTCTACTTGGTAACAGGAAAACACACACACATACACACACACACACATACACATCAGGTATTCAGCTGTAATTGTTGCAGAGCTGGTGAGAGGACAGGTCAGCAGTGAGAGTGATTATATAAAACTGGATGTTTTGAGACTGTCTAAGGGGCTCTACAGCATGAACAGACGGGCAGGGACAAAGAAACTAACTTTATCATCCAGGCAAAAGTCAAAAACATGCTCGCTGCAAGCATTTTTTTTTTCCCAACCTGAGCCGGGCCAGCCTCTGGGGGGAGCTGCAGGTATACACCGACAGCCGACAACGCTCGGGTCAGCCTCAATTTAGGCCATTTTTCTCAACTGTCAGGTGCCAGTCAAGCTCGGGTAATAAAGGAGAGGAGATAAGGAGAGAGATTTGAGATAGTTGGGATTGAGCTGTGGGCAATAAGAGAGGAAAGCAGGAAGCTTTTAGAGGGTGTTATCCTTCCTCTCTGTTCGCGGTTCCAAATGTTCCTCTGCCTCTGATGAGACGGGCTCATACAACAGATTACCAGCACAAATGCTGCTCGAGGGAAAGCTGGCACAAGGAGAGAGATCCAAACACACCACCAGCAGATATATAACTCTCCAACCTGGTCTCACAATCTGCGTACAAATAAAACTTTACTCTTTCAGATTGCATGCAGTGCATATGCCAAAGTCTAATTTTAGCACGCAGGTGATACGCCAATTTAATGCCGCATTTTTAACCTTTTTTTGCGTGTCGTTTAATGATGTGTGTTAGGTTTAGGCACAAAATCCACTTGGTTATGGTTGCGGTGAGATCATGATTTGGGTTAATACGGTAAAATGTGGTGAAAATGTCCTGACATGGCGCTATAAAAATCTCCATTTATACCTGACTAGACGGTAAAAATCTCTGGTTAAAGTGCTCGATGTGACGTTGGAAGATGTCCAGTTGGCGGTCTTGAACAGTGCTCTCCTTCTGCTTTTGCAACCTTTTGGCAAAAGTGTGAAGAATCGGCGTATTGTGAGAATGGCACGCGATTTGACAGTGTAAAGTCATGTTATTTGTATGCTGTCTGAGAGAGACAGATGGCAGGATCATACTTGTGTCTTATGTAGTCACTGGATAAATATAATTTATTTTTCTGGCACATATTCATGCACTTATGGCTGTTCTCTGTGTAGTTTGAGGATCTCAGAGGATTCTCACAGGGATTTAAAGAAATTTTCCTATACGTCATACTTTATGAAGAGTTTATCATCTCTAAACAATAAATACTAATAGTCTATAAATATTTATCTTTGTTTTATTAATAAATTATACTTGTATTATTATAAAACCAGTGTTTTGGTTGCCAGGCTGTGGAAAAGTCCCTTTGGCTGATGTTTATACTCCTCTAGTATGACCTCACTTGTCCTCTTGGCTTTCAATTCATTTACCATCAGTTACAACTTATAAACTCCTTATGAAGTTTACTCTATTAGAAAGACAGTATCCTAATTAAGCAACAGCTACTTTGATGGGGTTCACTCTATTTATTTCCCTCATAAACAGTTAAAAACTCTATAAAAATATCAAGTCATTTTTGTCTTGAATTACATGTTTAGTCTTATTTTCATAGAAGAAGGAAAGAAATGATTTCCACCTGTTTCAAAAAGGAAATAACTTGTTTCAAGTGTTCTCTGAAATCAAAATTAACTTCTCTTGACAAAAATCTGCATCTTCTCCGCTCACTTCTGCCTAAAATCTTGATTTTCTTTAAGCGATTAAAAAGAAATTCTAACGCAATAAGAATATTCTGATTTGTTTCCAATAGAAATAGAAATAGAAAGTGTGTCTTCACCTTTAAACAAGACACAGTGAGACCAGTCGATGCACTAGAATCAATAAAAAAAAACACGTTAAATCTTTCATTTACATTGGATACAGGTGGAGATATTTATGTTGCACTGGCAGATCTTTTCACTTGCATTAAAAAAATATTTCTAGGAATCAATAACATCAGAAATAACTTGTCAAGAAGAGAGATTTTTGCAGCGTGTTTTGCTACAGCGGTCCTTGACAAAAGCTGGAGCAGGCAGAGGTTCATATCTTGATGTGGGCCTATTCTGGACTGTCAGAGTACACTTGTTTAAAAGTGAGGCCCAGTCATTCTGCCCATTGAAAGTTAGCAGAGTAGGGAATGTTGGACTGACGAGGAGCACTGCTTATCGACCATGGCCGGGCGCGTTTCCACTCTGGAGATGGGACGCGAGGCACTGGGGCGTGCTGACGACCGTCCCCCGGGAGTCCTGTCCAATTACAGCTCAAAATGAGCCAGGAGAGCGCCGAGATTGGGCTGGGCAAACCAAAGTGATGATGGAACGAGGGAGGGGGCTGAAAGATGGAAAGTAAGGGGGGGCCGAGGATATGAGTAGCACTTGAAATTAATGGGGCAGGGTGGAGTGGGACTCCCAGGGGCGAGCAGAGAACCCGCTGATGGCATTAACTCCACCCTCAAGCAGCCATTAGGGGGCGAGAGCTTCCAGTAATCTCGGGGACACAGAGCAGAGAAGGCTCGCAAGGTTTCCCAGATAGCGGCGCTGCCACCGGGCATAGCCGCTGCAGCGAGCTGCCTGGAACATCGACCACGGAGATGTACAGCGAGTTAACTGTGCATGACACTATTAAGAGGATGCCAGACATTCCTGATGCTCTGCATGATCACATATCTAAGCTGAGAATTTCACGGGGCAATCCAGATTTCATTCTGACCCACATCATATTAAAAAAAAAAACTGACAAACTGATAGATTTCTGCAAAGATTTTAACAAGCGCTGGTGTTCGGAGGGCTTTTATTTGAAATGTCATATTTGGACGACTCTGCTTCCAAGAGCTATTAAGCAGAAATGTGTTCGTTTATAAAAGAGCTCTTCTGTGTGTGATTGCCGTTTAATAGCCGGCCATACATTCACGCTCCAGTCTCGCTTTAATGTTGCGGTGCACTGGGGACCAATGGCAAGCGAGGGGAGAGAACCCAAGGCCTCGAAACATCTCGTCCAAATTACCGTCATCTTCCAAACCGCCGCGCGTCGAGGGGGGATGAGATGAAATGTTGTCATAATGTCGCTGTAGTGAAGCTCATCGCCTGCGCATTCAGCTTGTAGACAGACTGGAATAATAACACACTGATACTTCACACATACACACACACACTAGGATTACATTGATAAAGCTGTTTTGATCACACATTCACTGCAGACCTGATTAATGATCAGACTGGTTGTCTATTGGAAGGCCCTGATTTGATTCTAATTCTACGTTTTGATCAGAGAACACACAAGTACATCATTTCTACTGGTTTTAATGGAGAGCTTCAGAGCTGCCATGATTGCCCAAATTGCTTTTTCAAAGGATTCTACACACAGGGGGGAAACGGCATGAAAATATTCAAATTTAAATTGAAAGATAGTGAATAATAGTACAAGATATCAGTATCAGTTGCAATCCAAAAATAATCCGCTATCACTGAAATGCTATCAATAACAAAGTGGCACAGACAAGTGCACTTGTGTCTTCTCTGTTTGACACACAAAGAAAACACGACAGTCGCAGAGTTGAGAGAAAGAAACGGAGAGAGAGAGAGAGAGAGAAAGAGAGGAGGAGAGATAGAGAAACACATTTAAAGTTTTGCCGGGAGTCAGTGATGCTTTTAATACATACAGTCACATCAATGGCACATTAAGACAGTGTAACCACGGCAACAGACACCAGGATTATGTCAAAGGGAGGCACACAAAAGATTCGAAGATGCTTTGTTTAAAACAGTAGCAACGCGGTCCTGGGAGAGAAGGAAAGAAAAGAAAAGAAGACAAAAATAAGCAAGGTTTTTCCGAGAAAGAAAGCCAGACATGCTGTATACCGAAGGCTGCGAGGGCAGGATTTGCAGCTCCTGCTGAGTGTGTGTAGCTCTATTAATCACATTGTGGAGACATAAATCTGTGCACGCACATTTTAGGGGACTTACACGGAAAAGAGAAAGCATGTACCCACAAGGTAAGCTTTTAAAATTTAGGGTTGGTGCTTGATTCTGTGATGAGAGTTAGTTAGTTGTAGTTAGGAATGTAAAGTAGTGATTATGGGTTAGGGTTTAGGGTTAGGGTTAGGGTTTAGGGTTAGGGTTTGGGGTTAGGATTAGGGTTAGGGTTTAGGGTTAGGGTTAGGGTTATTGTTTAGGGTTAGGGTTAGGGTTAGGGTTAGGGTTAGGGTTTAGGGTTAGGGTTTAGGGTTAGAGTTAGGGTTTAGGGTTAGTCTCCAGGGAATTAAAGTACGCTAATGTCCCCCAAAATGATAAAAAAAAACATTTGTGTATGACTTTAAAGGATTTGTTCACAGTTTTTCAAGTCTGTCCTAAAACAATAGTCATGAGTCCAAATGAACATTGAAAAGGTTTCTTGCTGTCATCATTCCTCATGTTCATACTGACTGTTAAAAGATCCTACGCTTGTAAGTGACAAAATCCACAAGCGCATTCAAAAGCTTATCTCTTTTTTGTTTCCCAGGACAGTGTTTCCCAGTGTTGAGCAGCTGGGAATTTGTACAAAAAAGGTTATAATTTTAAAAGATATCTGACTATTTGACTAACTCAGGCTGCCAAAGTCTCATATTAGCTTCAGATAAACTTTTAAATATGTTTTTGCACAAACAAGGACTGTGTATTTTGTCCCCCGATAACTTACACTGAAATCAAGAATGGATCTTTTAACGGCCAGTATGAACAGAGGAGATGATTACAGCAAGAAAAAGCTCAAGATGGGACCTGAAATTTTTCCTTTAAATGTGCTTTTGAAGAACTTCAATATATTTTGACATGAACCTCAACAAGAGGAAGCATGGTTTCTGCCCCCCACTTCTCATATACATCTCTCTCTCTCTCTCTCTCTCTCTCTCTCTCTCTCTCTCACACACACACACACACACAGTATGAGATGTAATGACCATGATTGCTCCAGGGCTGTTTCTCCAGTCATCTGACTGTGTGCAGAACATTAAGCAACAGTCCACTCCCATAAAACACACACTGTTTCTGCAGCTGCAGTAACACCGTCTGTCTACTCTCCTCTCTCCTGCTCCTCACTACCTTACTTTTCCCGGCTCTTGACATTTTCATCTTTCATCCAATGTTTTGGTCATCAACAGCCTGATACGGCCAGGTCGAGCAGAAGTAAGACAACGTACTTCTCCATACTGGGCTGCTGTAAAACTTTGTTGAGTTGCAGTGAAGTCTCCTTTACTGAGAAGTACAGCAGCTGGACTAAATAAAAAGAAGCTTTGAGGTGTTTCAATTATTTTGTCCATCCCTATATATAATCAATAAACTGAAGTAGAAGTTTGTTTGTAACAATGCCGCTGTATATGACGTATATGTCAGAGAAAAGTTGAAAAACCATCTACGTGCACGTTTAACTTCCATAAATAACAAAGCCACATGTCCGTGAGATAGCCAATCAGAGCACAGATTGAATGATGTGTCAACAGGGACAATGTTGTAATATGAATACCGCCTTGTCACTTCCTCTTTGGTCAAGAAATGTCTTTAGGTGACTGTGAGTTCCTAAAAAACTCCCAACAGTGAGTTATGAAAGCCTCATATTTCCAAGGTTGACACACATGATGAAGTACTCGTTGAGTCATCGATCGTTTCCGTTGCTGAGGTAGAGCACGATCCTCTGGAAATGTCTAAACCGTACATTTAAATACATTTATCAGCAGGAGTTTGTTAAAATGACCTTTGAACTACAACAGAGATGGCATCCAAAAGCTGCAGAATGCATTTCGCAAATGTATCACATGACATGAGAAATAAATATCAAGATAAAGTGCATGATAGAGCTGAATTATTATGTCTAAAATGAAATTCTTGCTTGTTTTTTTGCTCAGTTCTTGGCCTATCTTTACATTTTGAACTGACAGAACACTGGCTTCACTCTCACAGTGTTCAGTCAGAGACACTCATGTCAGGAAAAGTGATCATTTATAGCAAATACAGTTTGATTCGGTAGCAAATGTTCAGGTCTTTGAGGGATTTCTTGGAGAATCTGAGCAGCAATTTAAAAAAAATCACATATAAGGACATCAGACAGAGGAAGTCAGGGTGGTGGAGTGCGGCACGAGGATATCAGCAGACTAGTTAGCGTCAGGTTAGAAGGGCAACTGTGCATGATTGGATGTTACTAGTCAGCTGGTAGCCAAGCAGCTGATGAACGAGCCACTGATGGTGAAGCATGAACGACTCAGCTGAGGTAATGCGAGCGCAACTTCAACGCTCTGCCTGAACCACTGCTATTCTGCTTTTTTTTATTCTTCTTGCTCTTCCACTCGGATGTTTCAGCTTCACTGTGTAGAATGATGTACGTGCAGATTTTAAGGCGTGTACCTACAAGCATGATTTGTGACCTCACAACTACTTCAGAGCCAATTGTTGGGCCAGTATGTAACTGCAGCATTATGGATTTTTCAATGAGGGAAAAGGAGATGATATCATATTAAGAGTATTTAATGTGGTAATCGAACTTTTTTTTTTTTCTTTAATGTTTAGCACAAAGTAGTAAAAAAGGGAGTTTCCTTTCATTCACATGACGACTCGGAGTCTGGCGCAAATCAGCTCTGGTTATTACATCACACTGTATTCTCGCTATCTGGACTCCACCCTGTGGCTCTGTTCCCTTTCAAACACAAAATGTTTGAGTGTGTGTTACAGAGAGAAGGAGAGAGAGAGAATCCCTTCTTGGCAAATATCACATGTGAGAAGTTCAGTTTCTTTCTTCCTGCTCTGGTTTATCTCCAGTTGGCCTCTGACCCCTGGTCGTCACCCGATCTGCATGTAGGTTTTAACTGACAACCGAGGACCTCCATCATACAGTAATGCAGTTTGATTGATTATACGTTCTTTATTGCTGAACTGATCGATACGTTAGTTGTCTCGGCAGCTGCTGGTGGTTTTGCTCTTCATAAACCAAAAACCAGTCGATCCGTGTTGACAGCGATGACGACTGCGGTCAATCAGCTTCACTTCCTGCTTTTCTTCCGTCGAGACATTTTGCATTTAAAAAAAAACAACAAAAACAATCCTCTCTCTCTCTTTTCTCTCGTATATTTTTCTCTTGAGCTCGCTCTGCTTTTTCTTCCCTCCCTCCTCTTTTTTTTTTTTTTTGCAACACTCCAGGGTCACCATCTGCATGGCAACACTCGCAGCGTGACACTTCCATAACCCAGGAGGAGGAAGAGGAGCGACAGAGCACAGACCTCTCTCTCTCTCTCTCTCTCTCTCTCTATATTCACAGGCCACCCATAATTCATTAGCTCTCCCTCTCATCCTCTCTATATTTTTCTCTCTCTGCAGTGTGACCGAAGCAGGTTTCTCAAAGCTCGTGCGGATATTTTCTGGAATGAAGCCGCTGACAGTCGATATTTTAACATACAGCGTGTTTAAATTTGAGCGCTGTATTTTAAACCGTGGAACAATACACATGCATGCGTACTTGTGCAGCACAATCAAGCAAAATGCATCTTATCTATCATTAAACATAATCAAAATTTTAATATAAAGCCAGTTGTAATTATCGTCAACTTATGAAGACTTATGAACCGATGAAGAGTAACAGTTTCCTTCACATATGGCCTCTGGTTCTGACCTATTGAAGTGATCCTTGCAAAAAGCACTCTGATTGGTCAGTTTTTCATTTGGCCTCTGGTCATGCATTGTCAATGCATTTTTTTTTTTTTGGCTTCACTTTGAGCATCCATCAGTCAAAAAACACAAAAGAGATTTAATTCCATGTTTTTTAGGGTTTTTTTTTTTTGCTTATTTTCACCGGGCAGAGTGCCAATGTTTTTCTTTCCTTCACTGACTCTCACCCCCTCATCCCTCCTCCTCCTCCTCCTCTTTCCTCGCATCCTCCCCCTCCCCCCCCTCCCCTCCTCACCCCCTTTCCCTTCCCCTCCACCACTCCGCTAAGCTTTCCGTTTGGGTTGCAAGCAAAAGCTGTTTATTTATGAGAGGGAATCTATTTTTCCCTCTCATTTTTCTCTCCCCCCCCATACCCCCCACCGTCACCCTGCTCTCTTTCTCTCCCTCATCGTCGTCCTCTTTTCCTCCCTGGTTACACGCTTGTAGGGGATCACTATGAATAATAAAAAAAAAAAAACACAAGAGAGGTTGGGGGTGTGTGTGAGAGGGGAATGTGATGCATTGGAAGAGCGCAAAGGGAAATCTGCTACGAATAAGGACCGGGAGGTGGAGTAGAAATAAAAAAAGAGAGATAAAAGAGGGATGCAAAGAGAGAAGGTGGAGGAGAGAGTCTACTCCATACTTCCAGTGTCTCTTAAGCCATACGACACAAACACGGTTGTGTGTCACCGGGGGAAACACACACACACACACACACACACACAAACAGCTTTTTTATGGGCCGGGTTGTCGTGCACAAGGCAGCAGTACCTTTGAGAATAAGACTATAACAAAGTACAGCACTAAAATACAGCCAGAGGGAATGATTAGTGTGTGTGTGTGTGTGTGTGTGTGTGTGTGTGTGTGTTTGTGTGGAAGAGAGAGAGAGAGAGAGAGAGAGAGAGAGAGAGAGAGCGTGAGGGTTGGTGAAAGAGAGCGCGAGCAAGAGAGATAGAGATAGAGTGCCGTGCTCCAGGTGGTGCATTATTAAACAGATTTGTCACTTTGGGCCAATGGTGTTAAGTGTGTGCGTGCCTGTGTGTGTGTGTGTGTGTGTGTGTGTGTGCATGGGCTAATGCATAGGTTGGACTGAGTAGTTTAAGTTAACAGAAAAAGAACGAAAGAAAAAAATGGGCTAATGGGCTTATTGAAAAGAACGAGAGTGACAAAAAGAAAGAAAAGAGAAAGAGAGAAATGAGAGGAGACAGAAAAACAGATAAAATTTTTTTTTAAAAACTCCGAAACTGAGGAAAGAAATAAAGAAAAAGAGAAAAAATGAAGTAATGAGAGGAAAAAGACAAAGCGAGCGAGAAAGAAAAAGTCAAAAAAAGGATAAAATGACAGAAATACTTCCAGCATTCTTGATTTACATGTGCAGTCATGTTACCTCCTGCTCACTGATGATGATTATACACACACACACAAACACCGTCATGTGACCTGTGACCTTTGTGTGTGTGTGTGTGTGTGTGTGTGTGTCTGGCATCTGTAAACCTGCGGTAGGTAATCTTACTTTGGGACAGGAACACACACACACACACACACACACATTGTAACCTGTCAACACAACACTATCTGAAAGGCTTTTCAGAATAATGCAGCATTGCGACTGACTTGTAAAAGCAGAACAATCCCCCAAGTTTCAACTCTGACAGCAGTACGACACGCAGAAACTACACCTTATAAATATCTTAAAAATTCATCCTTTTTCATTCCTGATGAGAATTCACTTTCCCGGGATACTTCTACTCTTGACAGCATGGGAAAAAAAAGCCCCAGAAAGGGCACTTTGACCACAAACCTCTCCACTGAAACCAGAATAATAAATATGCTTACATGTGCGAAATCCAATGAAAATGTTGCATTAGTATCAGCAGAGTTGAAAGAGGAATTCAGACCCTTTAAATAAAAATTTAACCTAAGTATCAAAAGTTAAATACGGGATGCAGTATGACCCCTGTCAGAGGACGCAGGGATTCCTGCATTGTTTTATATCATAGATGCTCCACCTGGACTGGAATAAAGATTAAAAACATAGAAAATTCATAAAACCTTTACTTAAAGAGCAGAGTTGCTATTTCACTCATATAGTGAATGACTGAAGCTATTGAATGTGTGTGGAACTGTGAGGCTTGTATATGTTAATGGTTTATTTTCATTGATGCATTAATATATAAGCAGCATTTTAATGCTGTAGCTGGCCAATGGGGTGGTACTTTAACAAATGTAAACAATTTATAATGACAGCAGCACTTTTGATGATCATTAAGTCCGTTTTTTTAGGGGAAAAAGCCAAAAAAATGCAATATTTTCCTGCTTTTTACACACATTTGGGGTTAAGAACTGTTGTACGGACAAAGACAGAGCAACCAATAGAGACACAGACATCCCTTTAGGATCTATGAACTCGTGATGGACGTTTTTTCATGTTTTTCTGATGTTTTATGGACCACATGATTAATCAACGGAGCGCTCTGAAGATCAACTGATAACGGAAACGATCTTCAGTTGCAGCCCGATAGTGTTGGATCCTTTAATCTATAAAAAATCATCTCTTTTTATGTTTTTGCATGTAAATCTGCACGATAACTAGCAGTCAAATACATGTAGCGGAGTAAAAAGTGTGATAGTTGAGTCTGAAATGTATAAAGTAGTATAACTCAAGTAAAGTACTTTGAAAATGTACTTGAGTAAATGTGTTTAATTACTTTCCACGACTGAAAATCTCTGCATACTTCCCATATTGATAATACTATCATATCAGAGGTGACCAACTTTTAATAAAACACTGTCTGCTTAACCACAAACACACACCTGGAGGAGTCTCGCCTATATGTGGCGTGCACTCCCCTCGTCTTTTCGGCGTTTCTCTCTTCCTGTAATTTCGTATCTTTCCTTCTCCTCTGTAGCTTTCCCAGTCGCCTTCCCTCTCTGTCATCTTTCCTCTCCGTCTCTTTTGTGTTTTTTTTCTGACGCACTCTCGCCTCAACTATGTAATTATCTCTTGCTGATTCCAGGGGGTTCGGAGGAATTCAGCCCTCCCTCTCTTTCTCCTTCTGCCCGCCCCCGTCCGCCTCCGTCGCTCCGATGCTGAATGCCGTATTGTACTCCGCCGCTTGATTGACAGCTGTGGGAAGCGGAGAATGAATTCTGAGGTCCGCCCCGCAGCAGCCCGACCCTCCTTCCTGCCGCCATCATTTTCATTTAAACTTGTCACCCGGCTTTTCCCTCTTTCAGATCACTTACATGATGTGAGGTACAGTCACCATTACGCATCTCTCTAAATTATTTTTAATATATCAGTTTGACTCCAATTAACGAGCACACTGTGGATTTTACATCCCAAAGGTGGTTAAACTTTATTTTGCAAATAAAAATATGAAGGTAAATTTACTTCCTGTGCGACTTCTCACTCATTCCCCTCATTCAAACAGCTCCCGTTGGGCTCCAGGCAACAAACCTTTCTCTCGAGGGGGGCTGATAATCATCTGAACCATGTAAGGTGTTTCCACTGCTCTGATGTTCATCTGAAAGCCGGAATAAACCCCTGAAAATAGCTCATTAGGACGTCACATGACTGGAGCGGCGTCATCACTCAACACGCGTCAAAAACATCACAACTCAGGGAGCGAATCAGGGCGAAGAGGGCAGCGGAGACGGTCCTGTCCCTCCATCTCCATGGAGCAAACATCAAGAACGCATCGATGGAAAGATGGAAAAGGATGACAGAAGAGGGAGTTCATGAGAAGTTTTTTTTTTTCAGTTAAATTGGGGATTTTGATTCAAAATCAAACCTCCGCAAATGATCATTTTCTAACTCTGATAATCAAATGAAACCTGCAGTGACACCTGTGTTACACCGGATCGTTTAATTAGCTCAGCTTCAGTGGTGCTGTGACATTTTAACATCTCTTCCACAGAGACAGAAACAGAAAAAGGGACTGAAATTCCAGTCAAAACATGTTGTTCTCCACCATGAAATTGCTCAAATTTAAAGATAAAACTGTATCGTCAGCAGCTTCGGTCCAGAAAAATATCAGTGTCGGCCTTTAAGAAATGTTTTCACTCTAACCCTTTCATTAAAACCAGTATAATCCTGAATAGAGAAAAGGTCTGGCTTATAGATAAAGCACCACACACACTCTCACGCCACACACACACACTATCAGAGGGGATTTAACGATTCAAACAGCAGTCTTGGTAATTAGGCAGATGGATTTGTGCCTCTCCTCGCGGTCCAGAGGGATACAAAGCGACACATAATGCAAGCGGACAAACTCTTTAAGTGGATTAATTAAAACCAACACTGCGGGGTCAAAGGTCAAGCCCCCTTCACTTTCAACCGCCTCGCACTTTCCCTTTGCTTTCCTTTCCCCCTCCCGCCTCTCTCGGAGCGAACGGGGCGGTACACCTGCCCGGGGTGAGAGGATTTCGATGACCGGACGCCGGCGGAAACGGACCCAGAAGAGAAGCGCTTGTTTTTTTTTCCACTATGTGAGCTTGAACCAAAAAATGTTGAAATTATGCTCTTGTTTCCTAACTTAACCACTAGTTTGGTTATATTTGTTTCTAAATACACACACACACACACTTATCTTGAACTTCCTGTGTCTATCTGCACATCCAGCAATGATTTAACCAGACAGCAACAGAATAAAAACCTGAGCGCTCCTCTCTCCCCCTCCCTAATTGAATACAGAACACACCTCGTCTTTGCCGCGCGTGTGTGTGTGCGCGATTGTGTGTGTGTGTGTGTGTGTGTGTGGTAGCTGGATGTAATCAGATGGAATTAATATGCATGCTGTTTCTCATTATGGAATAACTGAACTGCACTTCAGATATGTGACGTGCACCGTGAGACAGCACGGACAGATTTCTAACATCCATCCACTGCGTTTTTTTTTCTTCTGGAGAATGATTGTGTGTTTATATATGTGTGTGTGTGTGTGTGTGTGTGTGTGTGTGTGTGTAGACAGATACAGTATACAAGATAGCAGAGATGCAGAGAGAAGACACACCCTGCTGCTGATCAGATAATGAAACATGCTTTCTTTAACACATGCACACACACACACACACACACACACATTTGTCACTTGCATTAACTCCTTGATGGATTTCAACTAAATCAAATTCCACAAAGCTGCATTAATCAGCTAATTGTGCTAATATGCATATCATGCTGTCTAATTGCGTTACAGCAGTGAGGTCTCATCTTTTATCCGCATCGATACTTCCCTTTACAATATCCCTGTTTTCAAATCTTTAACGATGCAACACCTTTTTTTTTGTTTGTTTGTTTGTTAAATTTTAGCAGAAATCGGATTTTTTCCACAAACTGTGATCACACCGGGTCGTCGTGCACGGTTTTCATCTGTTAAAATGTAGAAAACAGTTATCTAACTAAATCAAATAAGTATTTTGATAAGGCAGTGAGTGTGTGCGCTCTTTATCGCTCTCCTTTGTTTCAACCGCTTCTGGTTGGCTCGACAACAACAACAACAGCACACACACACACACACACACACACACACACACACACACACACACACTTTCTTGTTAATGGCGTGTTTATGATATGAGTGTGTGTGTGTTAAGTGTGTGTCTGAGCGTGACGGAGGTGAGTCTCATTAGGGAGAAAACGACGCAGAGGACGCCGCCGAGGTGCTTCATTATCATAGTCGATTGAGAGGTGCGTCTGTGGGCGTGAGTGCTTGTTTCTGTGTGTGTGTGTGTGTGTGTGAGGGAGTAGAGGAGAGTGTGTGTGTGTGTGTGTATGTGTGACCCCGGGAGAGTGTGAGCGGCGGGCCGGCTGTAAGCTGGTCTTTATTAAGATGCGTTGTCTTTGGAGAGGGACAGCTGCTCCAGCCTCTAATCTGGAAGAACAAAGGTTTAATAAAGAGAAGAGGAAAGAGACAGAGGGGAGGTAAATACCTCTCTGCTACCTCCTTCTATCCTTCCTTTTTCCTCTTTTGCTTCCCTCTTTCCTTTAACCGACTGATCCAACTCTGCCTGCTATAAATAGGTGACAAAAAAAAAAAACTCTCTTTGGATTCCCTGTGCAAAACTTTCTCAATCTTGAAACATAAATCCTCACCTTTGACCTTTCATCTTTAAAGCAAGCGCGGATACCGTCAGGAGGACAATACGTCCGTTATTAACTCGTCATCCGTGCTAAAATTAGGTATAAGTGACATTTTTAATGATACCAGGAGATCTGTCCCCGTTAAGCAAATAGACCGAGAAGAGAGGAGAGAGTGTGTGTCCACAGAGAAAGTCTTTACTGTGGCTATTTATGTGTGTGAAAGTGTGTGTGTGTGTGTGTGTGTGTGTGTCAGGTCAGCTGCATGCCCTATTTCTCAGTCTGGATGGTCATCACCGCCTGTTTAGAAATGACATCATTTATCCCCCCCCCCCTCCGACCACCACCACCCACCCACCCAACCCCCCCCAATCCATCAGCAGTTCACTGAAATATGCCTGTTCTACATTACTGCACTCATTTTCTATTTTGGATTTGTGGATGATGATGGTGGGATGGAGGGCAGTTGGGTTGGGGGGTAAGGGGGGATAAAAATGATAAAAGAGGGGAGAGGCAGCATTAAAAGAATAATTTGAGGGTCTTGAGGATTCTGTCTCCTCTCTCAGTTTCTAAAATAGAATTTGCGATAGTCCCCGCCGCTGCCGCCGAGTCTGTTGAGGGAATAATGACTTATTTATCAAATGGCTGAAATATTCAGGGACAAGGCCTTTTAAATGCCAGCTTTTAAATTCATAGGCTTTTCTGTTGAGATGCTTAATGACAGTGAATGTATTCATAGTGATTCGCAGGTCCGAGATATAGCCTTGTGTCCTGCCTGCGAGTCTAATAGCTGTTTGACAAAAAAAAAAAAAAAAAAGTGCTCGTTCATGAGCTAGAAAAAGTTTCACCTTTGACCTCAGGGGAAGACTAGGTGAATCAAATTTGTATCAGGACCGCCTCCTCGTGCCAAGAAGTAAATGGCTGTGCTGGTGGAGCTCGCGCTGAAAACATGTTTTGTAGCTCGGGAGATAAAATTTAATGTTCTTTAAAAGCGGCTCTGTTGCAGGCAATCAGCCATGAGTAAATGTTTCAAGATAAATTCCTAGAGGGGCGTACTTTTTTTTTTTTTTTTTTTTTTTTTACTGGCAGCGCGCGAGGCTCTTCAACATTTGGAGGGACCAAATCAGCATGGGGGGGGGGGGAGGGAGGGAGTGAGGGAGGGGGAATAGGTGGGGGTGGGTGGGTGTTGGTGTGGGAGGGGGGGGGCTGATAGATGAGTGTTATTCTTACTTCTGCGCTGGAATGGGGCGAAGTTTGGAGATGATGGTGGTGATGAAGCGCTGTGCAGGGCAGGAGCAGCGGGGGTTAATGAGATGTACGCGGACACAGAGCAGCTTGCATGCGTCAGACTCATGACAGAGCAGAGGGGGGAACAGGGAGATGAGCTCAGAAAGTAGAAAGAGCGCTGTACTCGGCGCAGATTATAGCCAAACGGCGCAATCCGTGCGTAATTACGCACCGCAGCGCCAGAACCACGGCTCTAAAAGGCAGCGACCTCCCGTCTGCACCGCGTCCCACCCTTATTTTTCCTCCAAAACACCACGGCACTTCTGTCTCGATCCCCCCCTCTCTCTCCCTCTCTCTCTCTCTCTCTGCTATCACCCCGTTCACAATGGCGAGGCTGTGGAGAAACTGACCGGGCGCTTACCTTAACACGTTCCAGCTTTTGAGAGGGTCCAGGTCTGAAATTATAGAAACCATGGTCGACTGGTTGGGCAGCACCGGGTAGAGGGAGGGGGTGCGGCAGAAAAAGATCGAAAGAAAAAGCGGCGCAAAGGCTGTAAACTCCGTCTGCGAATGACAGCGATTGCTCGGATGCAACCCGTCCTGGTTGTTCAGTGGGTGATGAGCGCTGTCACAGCTCTCTCTCTCTCTCTCTCTCCCTCTCTCTCTCTCTCTCTCCTTCTCTCGCTCTCTCTCTCTCTTTCCCTCCGCCCCCTCCTGTACAAAGCCTGCGCTCTGCAGACGCGTCTCCGAGCTTCCTCCGGTCCCTCTTTCACAGGAAAGCTGCTGCTGGAAATGCAGAGATGTACAGAAGAGGAGGGTAAATCCCACCGAGGAAACTAATTTACCCATCTTTTTTTTTTTTTTTAATACACAGAGGGGAATAGAGTTTACACACCTTTTTTTTTTTTTTTTTTTTTTTTTTTAGGGCTGGCACACTGCAAAAAATATCCATCTCAACGTGATTTTGTTTCGTTTTTTAATCTTAAATCTCCTTGGAGGGGTGGATTTTTTTTGTTAGTGGAGAGGATTTTCACACTCAGTTTCTCTTGTTTGAGTATTTTAAGATGAGGCAGATCATTGCAAGAAAAATGCCACTTAATGTAATGAGTTGGTTTGCAGTGTGATAAAATTAAATGATCATAATACTGATTCCAAAAAGGAGTTAAGAATAAAGGACATTAATATCTTTATATCCACCTACTACTTAAAACCACTAATAAAGCTAATAATTAACAATGAATACAATTAATGTTTTGCTATCTATCCCAATTATATCACACATTTTGCGGTCAAGGCCTATTTTAGACAGAACTGTTGCAATTTGATGCATCATCGCAGATCCTGCAGAGCATCTCGCTCTCTGCAAAACCCCTGTCAGCGCTGACTTCCTGTCTGACACCGCCATATCCTGTTGATAACTGTTTTTTTTTTTTTTCTCTCTTCTTCTTCTTTTTCTTTTTCCCCTCCCCTCAACATAGCAGCAGATGCGTCATCCCCTGGCAAAGAATGACAAGGCAACAGCCAAGTCCCACCTATTCTGAGCTCCTATCTATTTGCTTATTGGGAAAAAACAGATGAGCCCCGGTGGAAAAAAAAAAGAAGAAGAAGAGAGAGTATCAGAACTGTGTCTGTTTCAGATAATTGTCTGGGACAACAGAACGGAGTGGTACTGAAAGTCTCTGCCAGAACCATCGGAGTTGCAGCACAAGTGGTTTGTTATTTTCAGGATTATGATATCAGTCATTGCTCATGCAGTCACAGATAACAGTCAGTTTTACAGGAAACTTTGACAGTTTTCTTAGAAAAATGCGCTCTAATATACAAATCAGCCTTGTTTGAGCTTGATTACCAAACCATAAACAGTTAGATGTGTATGGGACATATCAGCTGAAGTTTACATGTTTAATTTAAAAAAATATCAGCAAAATTGAGCATGGAAGATTTTCTACACCAATGAGCTTTGAGGTCATTTTTCAGCCGCCGTTCTGCGGAGCGGAAACGCTACTCCACGTGGAAACAAAACGGAGAATTCGAGCTCTCAAGTCAGGCAACTGTAGGTAAGACGTAACGGTAATGCAAAGCTACAGCCTGGCGCTCGAAGCATCAGCAGCCATACTGGCTTTAAATAGACTCAATTGGACATCTGCTTCACTGAGGAGGAGGAGGAGGAGGAGGAGGATGGAGGAGGAGGATGGAGAGAGTTGACAGCATCTCTCTCCTCTTCCTCTTCTGTCTCTATTTCTGTCTCTCTCTCTCTCTTGCGCTCATATAGACACGAACGTTCGCGCGGACGCACGTACTCACATCGCAGAGATCAAACAGAGTTTAACTCTCCTCTGCACGGCTCTAATTTCCGCATGATAATCACGTTGGCAGCCCTGACGTCTCGGAGTAGGTGTTGGTGCATCTGTACAAGTTAGCAAAAGCGTACTGTATATACATGCGTTTGCATGAGAGAATAAGAAGGTGAGACCATCGACTGCAAAGTTTTAATTATCTTCGTGTCGTCTTTAAACTTTCTTCCCATCGTCGGAGCTTCAGTACATGTTGAAGCAGCTGTCAAACAATGTGATGTCTTGTAATTTGTTCTTTTTTGATAGATTTTCTTCTGTTGAACGTCAGATTTCATTAGAAGGAGCTTCACTAACTCTCTCAACTTAAGTTTCTTTTCTAAATCAATCACAAAGGTTATTAATTAGCATTCATGTCTTCTGGACTTCAAGTGTTTGGAACAGTAATGTAGTTTGTACCACTATTGTGTCAATGATTGTTAAAATGTCAAGAGTTACTAGTTTTACTTATAAGCGTGGAGCAACAAATTTGTGAGATTGATGGTCTGTTTGCTTTACTTTCATAAAATACAGTTTTAACTCACAGAAAGGTCAAAGCGCTCTAGAACAAACAAGCGCACCAACGTGAGCATCTGTGCCATTTTGGGAAATATATATTGTGTTCAAAACATTGAACATCATTTAAATACAAACGAGAATGTTGTTTCCGACTTAAGAGTGGATTTGTTCTTCGAAAAGGCCGACAAGACACCGAGTGTCCTGAAAAGCAGATGTAGAAGTTTCAATGAATGTGGGTTAAAACTTTCACTCGTGTGCAAAAATTGAAAATGATCTGTTCCTGTTTCTACTTCTGAGATTTGTTGGATTGGTCAATTTCCTCTTCTAGCTGTCGTACTTGCATAAAACACCAAAAATTCCTTCGATACGGACATAATATCTGACATGTAAGCGTTACATGTTCATTAATGAAGGTAAGTTGAGATTTAACATGTACGGTAACTAAGGTTACAGAGAGATGAAAGTGAACTCCTGTTTACCTGTGAAGCTATTCCTCAACGTCAAAAAAAAGGAGGCAAACAGATGTTGTGTATGTGTCAAAAAAAAAAAAAAAACGGGAGAGAGAGAGAGAGGTGCAGCAGCGTGGCACGAACCGGGACTCACGCTCATGTAGCTCCTTGAACTTGATATGCAAATGAATACAGTCAGCTGCCTCCCCGTGAACACACACACCCTGCACTGTCACTGCCTCTTTGAACTCACTGATCCCATTATTCAGCAAAGGATTAAAAACCCTCGGACTCTTACCGGCACATATTTACCAGCGTACACTCAGGTACACACGTGTGTATTCATAAACCACATGCGAGCACACAAAGCTAAAACAATATCAGCATGATAAACACCTTGTATTTCCCCCCCTTCCCTCCCCCCCCCAGCTTCTTTATTCGACAAAATCAGGCAGATCTGAGGACAAGCCTTGAGGTTTATGTCATCATGCATATGTGATGTGCATTTCAAATCTAAACAAAGTCAGTGTATCTTAAAACCACCCACTGAATACAGATTCCCATTTTACCTCAATCCATTTAAAAGGAGAAGGGGTTGGAGATGAGAGGGAAAGAGAAAAAAAAAAAATAAGCAGAGGAGAGGATGTGGATGAAATAAGTATAGGGGGATTATTTCATAAACGACAGAATTTTCTTTTCTGTGTAAGTCATTTGATCCTGTCAAATATGCCTAAAGCCATATGCCCACGTGCTCATTGTCTGAAAAAAAAAAAAAAAAACGCTCCGTTTATGAGAATCTCCCCCCTTTTCAAACAATGAGTGGAGCTGTTGGCTGCTCAGCTCCACATCAGCTTCAGTGTTCAGTAAAGCCAGAAGAAGGCAAATGAGATTTAAATCATGGGGGGGAGTGGGGGGTGGGGGGTGGGGGGGACACAAAGTGACAAACACATGCCCAGGAGAACAGCCCGGTTAGCTTGTTTGTTTGTTTGTCCCACGCTGCAATCAGTGTGCTAAATTGCAGAAGGTACGCGTGTGTTGTGTTTACCTCCAGGACGACTGACATGGATGCAGAATAAACGGAGCGGCTCCCTCACCCATCTGGACCCTGCGTATCTCAACTGATCTCCATCTACACCAAACTCCACTATGTTTACCTTCCTTTTATATGTAAGGAATGCGGAGGAGATAAATTAATTTTTCTCTGTTTATTTTAAAAAAAAAATTAAAGCCACTATTTGTAGAATTTAAAGCTGCTATAATCAGTTAATTTAGATAAAGAAAGGATCATATAACTGCATGTATGTGACTCTTAGTAACAAATCAACACAGAGTTACCACCTGACTGCAATTTCCACCAGCTCAAAGGAGCGTTTTAGTGTCTTTCAGCTCATTGTTTTGGCTTCATGGCCTATGCAAACAATTGCTAATTGGGGACAATAAAGTTACTCAATCTTGAATCTTGACTGTTGTGCTCTCACCACTCTCATCAGCCTCATTTCTTGGCTAAAGTATGAGGAGAATCTCTGATAAACCGACTGTACACCACCTACCCAGCACGAAAAAGGGCAGACAGACACAGTTAGCGACTAGCTGTCGAACATAGCGGAGAATTTAACAGCTAAAGAGCCAGATGCTTCCCTCAGGAGTTTTGTGAAAAGCTCAGTGTCTGCTACATGTGCTAGCAAACAACCGCTCGCTAGTAAGTTTGCCATATCAACTTGATAATGTCAGTGTTGTGTTCACAGCTTGTTTCTGTGGCCCCGAGTGGCCAAAATATCAGTGAATCCAGGTTTAAACATTTTCAACCGTTATGCTCCCCCGGTGGTAGTATCAACAATGATGCTATAGTAAACAGCAATGCATGCTGCATGCTGATTTGAACAGAGGAAACTGAGATGAATGGACTGAGAACAACAAAGCATCAGTGGCTGAAAAGCATCAGTGTTCAAGGTGCTGTAATTACATAAAAAATGTTTACCTCTTTCTAATAAAGCAACCTTTATCAAAGGTTAATGAGTTACAACAAACGGCCTTATTAATGGCTTATGTATAATGTACTTTTTATTATTTTCATTTTAAAATTGTACTTAAATAACTCATTAATAACTTTTGGGCCCTTTAAATGGCCCATATTAAGAACATACTAACATTTATAAGTGCAGGTTTAATAGACACTGAAAACAACAGTAGTTAAGCACATTTTTCACATCGTGGCAACCCAATAGTTGTTATTATTGATGCCTTAAAACTGATCTATAAAGCTTTTCTAAATGATGCATCGCTTGTTCATATAGCAATGAATTACATCTTATAAAGCCTGTAGAAAGGGAGCCTTATTAGAAAGTTGCACAGCACCAAAAGGCTTTAAAGAACAGGCGATAATCAAATTCAAGTTGTTCAGTTTAGCTGTTTGGGTTGTTTTTTTAATATTACTTTTTTTTTTTATTATTACTTATTATTATTACATTTTCTTCCCGTTTTCTCTTCCCTTTCTGTTACTAGAAGTACAGTCTCATCTGTTCCTGTCACAACAGGACTTTGTTTACCGCCAGAAGACACAACAATTTTTGCTCACGCGTGGACATAAAATCCAGAAAAAAAAAATCCCTTTAACCAATCTACTCCATATGTATTTCTCTATGAAAAACCTGTCAAACCTGATGATAATGAGCCTCAATGTATGCGTTATTGCATATATGTGTATATTTTTTTTGCATACTTGCATGCATGTATGAATATTTGGAATTTATCCAGGTGAAGCGCGAGTGAGTCATGCAGAGAAGAAGACAGCAGAAGATTTATGTATGTACAGCATGTTTGTGTGTGTGATCCTTCACATTTACTTGTATCTAAACACGTCTACTGCATGTAAAGATCATGTTTATTTACCCAAGAATCAGAAAGTGGGCACTGCCCTGAAAATTGTACCCATCATTCCTGAATTTGTCAAATTGCAATATGATTTCCAGATAAATCTGGCAACACTGTCTGTCTCTCTCTCTCTCACTTTTTTTTTTTTTTTATCGGGTTGTCAAATGATATGCTCAGAGCGAGTGGAAAGGAAATGGAGAGAGGAAGAGAAAGCACTTGGCAAAGCAGCGTCCAGGCAAAGCGAGCGAGAGAAAATGTGGAGAATGAGCGATTCAACCGGTGTGGGAGAGCGAGTGGGTGAGTTAGCAAGCGAGAGAAAGAGGAAGAGGAAGAAGAAGAAGTGGAGGAGGAGGAGGAGGAGGAGGAGGTGGAGGAGGAGGAGGTGGAGGATATATTTAGAGCTGCTCCTAATCAACTTCTCCGTCAGTTTGTGTCTGTGGGGGCGAGAGGGAGAGCGAGAGAGAGAGAGAGAGAGAGGGAGAGAGAGGGAGAGAGGGAGCCACGCAAGTTCAACACTAAAAATCTATATGCAGCCCACTCGCTCGCTGAAAGCAGAAGAGGAAGAGAGAGGAAGAGAAAGTTAAAGGGAGAACAGGAAAAGGACAGGATGAGGCTACGAAAGTGGAGGAAAATAGTTTAATTTCGTCACTGCTGCTGTGAGTGTCATGTATTATGTTGAAATATATATCGAGGACTAAAATAAGCACAAACACCTATCATAATAATTCACTTTAAAGGATATGTTCAGATCTCTTCATGTGTTTTGATGCAACACTCAGATGCAATATGTGTGTTAAAAGAGTTACTGGTCACTGTACTGATTCCTTCTCTCCACACCTACACTGTAAAAGATGACAGTCAGCAGAGGTTAATATGAGGCTTCAGCTGTATGAATGAGCGAAATGGAGTGGTTATCTTCCAAAGTTACAGTCTTTTTTTTAGCATGTGATGAATATAACCACTGGATATGGTGAACTTAAAGGGGATATGTCATGCTTTTTGTTATTTTCTGCCATTTTTATACTGTTAAAACTATGTTAAACATGGTCAAAGTTCCAAACTTTAATTTGAACATATGTAAAAATGTAGCATGCAAGTCTGCTCTGAATGCTACGTTTGCAAAGTCGCCTCTACTTCTCCATCTCACTGACGTCAGATCGTGCAGTTCATGCCCACAAGCGGCCGTCCGTTCTGTAGCCTTTGTTGCTAAGGTTGTTCCGTGGGTTGTTTACATCGTCCGCTCGCATATTTAGGATCTGATTTGGGCCCGAACACGTACGGCTGTATTTGAGAAGGTTCCATTATGAGTAAAGAATGTGAAAAAGAAGTGAAATCCTGCTACGACTGTTTGTTTACATAGCCTCCGGAGCTAGCGGACGCTTCTGGGGTGCTAACCATTCAGAACTGAGTGAACTCATTGGGAGGAGGGCCTTGAAGAGCCTGTTTCAGATAAACAGGAACTGTAAATGAATAAAAATATAGACCTAGAAATTTGCATGATACATCCCCTTTAAAAACATACAGTTTATACACAAATATCAACATAGGTCGGTTCAGATGCCAAAGAGTGGTACTTATTCTGCTACACCACTGCTAACAAGCTTGTAACTTTGTCTCTATTTGTCTCTATGCCCCTGAGAGCTCTGATGTCAACCAAACACGTAGTGGTCTGCCCCCTCAAAGGTCTGAAGGTTGAACAAGCATTTCCAATAGATGCCCAAAGCCCCTTGTTTTCTTCCTTTCAATAATAAAAAACAGTAATAATAAATTTCACTTTAGTTAAAAACACTTTGGCGTGTTTTCGACTGCAAAGACAGGATGTATTATTATGATTTTCACTTCAAGGGTTCAACAAGTTTTTCCACAGCAAAGCAGTGTCGCTTTGGACGCAAATCCTCACATTTGTGTGTGTGTTTGGGTATTGATAGGTCTGACTTAAAGTCAATACTGTGTGGGCTATAATGAAGTCGAGATGCAGGAATGATAGCAACAAGACCATTTAATAGAGGAGTGGGGTTAAAGCTCATATACAGTAACCTCTTTCTAGAACAACTTGCTTTTTGCTTCTTCTCCCCCCCCCACCCCTCCCCACCCAACATCTCTCATTAGCTGATGATCGATCCCCTCCCTGTGTAGCCCACACAGAGAGAAAACGCAATTAGAGCATTGACCAAACGATTGTGTGAACTGGTGATCGATAGGTAATCATCACCTGAGAGGGGCGGGAGGCAGGTTATGGAGGGGAGAGCAGGGGCCAAAGGGTGAGTGAGTGAGTTTGGGGTGAGGGAACGTTGAGGACAAACTGAGCAAACTGAGATGAGAATAGAAAGAGAATGTGTAGGGAGGGAAAAATAACAATGGTAAATAACAGGAGGTGCTGAAAGCCATTTTGTGAAGAGATACATAACTGTATATCAAGATAAGTAGTAATCGATAGTTACACTTAAAAGAAGCAAGAAGCCATGCAACACAAAAAGTGGGAAACTTCTGGTTCTGACATGTGAGGACGTGCTCCGAAGCTTTCCTGAACTTTTATATATCTTTTATAAATATAGCGATTGAATCTGGAAGAAACAAGCACTGCCGGGGAAAAAGCAAGTCAACAAAACTGATGGACAACTCTCTGCAAGCTACCCAACAACAGGTGAAATGGTGGAGCTAAACAACAGGGGCAACATGATTACCACCGTCCGCACTGAGGTGAAAGTGCAACAGGCAGAGATTATGTCTAATTTCCATCCAACAGCTCTAACTTTACTACAGATAACAGCGACTGATCATGCAAGCAACATTGCTGCCCTCGAAACCTCACAAAATAATCTTACAGATAGGCTGGTGGAGCTGGAGACTCAATGCACCACCTTGGCTGCAGACAACACAAAGCTCAAAGCGGCAGTGGACGACCAAGAAAATTGCTCCAATCGACAGAAGATATGTGTGATTGGCTTACCTGAGGACGAAGAGGGCACCAATCCGTCTGCCTTCATCGGGCCATTGCTGAAGGAAACTCTCGCCAGTACGCCAGTTATAGACAGAGCACATTACACCAGACCAAGGAGATGATTCTCTGTGCATCCTGCAAACGTGGACAGCTGTCCTATAAAGGGAAAAGGATCCATATATTTTCGTACTACTCTGCAGCCGGACACAAAGCAGAGTTTTAAGGATGTGAAGGCACAACTCTACCAAGCTGGCGTGAAGTTTGGCCTAGTCCATCCTGCCAAGCTACGGATCACTTTCCAGGGAACTGCCCACACTTTCAGTAACCCTGACGCAGCACTTCTCTTTTTCCAGACCACTAGTCAACCTATGACCAAACAACCAGACAGCAGATAACGTAGCCCACTCATAGTATTATTTAAAATATTTGGAAGGATACAGACATTCTGGATATGTTACTCTCTCTTTATTCAGTCATTAATCAATTTTGACAGTGCGCGATGTTAAGATAACCCACTGTATTTTTGACTGAATATTTGTATTCTAGCCTACTGGGTTTTTTGTTGATCATTGTTTACAATTTGCATGACAGCTTATAAAAGGAGAGAGTGACATTTCAGGTTTGGCTGTGTGTAGGACTACATACATTGTTTTTATTGAATATACAATTTTGGGATGCTCAGGTTAATTTGTAGCAGCACTTTTTGGTTTACATTTTATTCCCACCTAATATATTAGTGGCTGCTTTTGTATTACTCAGTTTGTGATGATACAAGGCTACACAGGCCATATATTAATGATTCAACATCTCACTGGAGAATAGGATTGACCAAGTGATTTGCCTTGTGTCTGTTGCCATTTTTAGAAATTGCAAAGGTTTACATAATTGCAATATATAGCAGAGCATATCTTTTGGGGCTTCTGTCTGGTGTTGATATGATTCATATTATTTTGTAGCAGCTTGCGTTACAATTTTGGTTTTCATTTGTATTCATGCTTAGCTTTCAATATTTGTTGCTTTCAAATTTAGTTTGCTGCTTTTATTTTATTCAAACTGGGTTAGTTCTATGCATTTGACTAATTTTCTTACCTGTGAATAGGACTGACTGTGACTACCAAGGTTTGTGTTGAACGACTGGGTCATCTACACTAGTGTTTGTTGTGACAAGGTTTTGGGTTCAAGGTGCCTTAATTAGGAAGGCACTTGGGGTGAGTGGGTGGGAGTCTGGGGTGTGAGGTGGGAGAGGGTGAGACTGGAGGCAGATAATTTTTTATTGTTATTTATTTTTCTTGGTTTTTTCCTCACTTGTATGATTAACTACCATATGGCTTTGGTTGCAACGGCCATCGGGCGCCTGATTATGTATTAAAATGGGGGAACAAACTTGGAAAGATACAAGATACTAAAATGTTAGTAGGTTCTGGGCTACTAGGCCATCTTCAAGGTTAAATAAGGACAAACAATTTATATAAATCAGATAGTCTTACAACACATCACAATATGATTTGTATAATTAAAACTTGTTAAACAGGGTTAAACCTGAGAGTTGCTATTCTCAATACTCACAAGGCCATCTTCGCCATCAAAGTCCAACAATTGCAATAAAGTAAAAACAATTTGGATGAATGAAATGGACTCACAACAACTATTTAAATCCAATCCCACACACTGGTTCTAGTGTTAGCCATTAGCACCACTAGCTGATCTAGCTGTAACGTTATACAGGAAGGAATAATCATAACTCCAAAAGCAGATTATTTTAACCTACATTATCTCAAATCAAGGACTATTTTAATGCACAACTCAGAAGGTGATTTTTGCCCCTCAAGACTTAAAAGGGCCATTTTAGTTGAAGACTTTACCACCCTTTAGAGTAAACTTAGAGCTCTCACTTACCCTGTATGAGAAAATGAAAGAATACTCAATAATGAAAGCACAGCACAGAGCATGGACTGATGCGTCATCATTCTTAAAAATAATTCCCATCCAAAGTCTGACTAAAACTGAAACTAAAGCAGAGTATTTTGCATAAGTCTAAACAAGTTACAGACACTTTGGCGCTGTGAGGAAAAACTCCACTCTGTCTGTCTCTCTCTCACGATGGTTTGGACTGAACCAATTCAAAGACTCAAAAACGTCAGATTTTTTTATTACTTGTTTTTGCCAGTTGCTGAAAATAGAAAAATGATCATTGATATAGGTTGCTTAAATATAATCACCTGAATGCAGGGACTGTATGATGATAAGTTTATTTTTAAAAAGACAAAAAGTGGGGTAGCAAAACCATAACTTTGCTCCCCCTAATTGAATAATAGGGATGCATTTGCTCTACTTGCTCCATTGCTCAGGCACCTATGGCAACAAAAATACACTGAACATTACTTCCTAAATGGCTAATGTACACATTACTCAGGGTAGTATCTGTTTTGTCTCCTGGACCTTGTTGAGGGTTCAAACAAGGTCACTAAATTAAACAGAATAATGTCCCATTTACAACATTTGTTAGCTTTTCTCCAGGAGACAAACCTTGGGCATTTATTCCACTTGAAGTTTAATGGTAAAGCCATGGGTGCAGCCATCTTAATTTGTAAAAACATTGCTTTTGAACTACTCAGCTCTATTGCTGACCCCAGCGGTCGCTTTATTATTGTATCAAGTCTCATCCAAAACACTCCCATAGTCCTTGCCTGCATAAACACACCTAATTGGGATGACAGTCAATTCAACAGTTTTTTAATCATAAGGGGGAATTTCAACATGGTTCAAAACACCACTCTTGAAAGGTCATCTATCTAAGATGCAGTCCTTTCTGGCTCTGCTAAGGTAATGGCCTCCTATGCTGAGCAACTGGGCTTGTCTGACCCCTGGAGGTTCAACTTCCCATCAACCAAAGCATACTCATTCTTTTAGCACCCACGTACATACTCTTGGATAGATTTCTTTTTTGTGGATAACAGAATTTTATCAAAGGTTAAGTCATGCAAGTACCACAGCATTGTTTTATCAGACCACCCACCACCTCAATGGAGATCAACTTATCTAGAAGCTACATTCCATCAAGGCAATGGCGCTTTAACTCCCCACTGCAGTCTGATAATACTTTTAAAGAGTTCCTTACTTCTCAAATTGTATTTTTCTCCAAATGAATAAAAAAAAAAACAATCTCTCTCAGTGCACTGTGTTGGAAGCATTTAAAGCTTATTTATGGGGTCAGATAATCTTATATTTAACACGCCAAAAAGTCAAAAGTAGTTAAACTGTCTGAGATCTCTGAGAAAATTTTACAATTAGACAATCTTTATGCACCAGCCTCAACCCTGACTCTGTAAAATAGATGCCTCCACCTCCAGGCTGAGTTTGATATATTATCAACAAGTAAGGCTGAATTACTTCTGCTTAAATCTAGGCATAACATATTTTTGAGATGGGAGACGAAGCAAGTAAACTTCTTGCCTATCAAGCTTGTTCAGCTACAGCTTCTAGACTGATCACTAAAATAAAATCACCCACTGGTGTTGTTCTTTCAGATAAAAGAGATATAAACAAAACCCTTTTAAAAAATTTTCTATTCCAATCTTTACTCATCTGAATGCCCCCCAGATATTCAGGACCGCAACAACCCTCTCGACAATATATGCTACCCTGCAACCTTGGCGGTGGCGGATCAGTTTCACCTCTTGAGATCCAAGAAGTCATCAAAGTCATGCAAACTGGCAAGTCACTGGGGCCAACTGGATATAAACTGGAATTTTATAAGACATTTTCTGAGGTTGTATGCCCCGAATTACAAAGTATGTATAATGAATAATTTTTGAATGGTCGGCTGCCAGAAACATTATCTCAAGCTTCTATCACCCTGTTGCTTGAAAAGGATAAGGACCTACTTCTTTGTAGTAGCTGGAGACCAATCTCACTTCTAAATATGGACCAAAAGATTTTAGCCAAAGTACTTTGACAACGGTCTCCGACAATTTGTCCCAGACCTGATATCAACTGATTAAACAGGCTTTCTCCAGGGGAGGCATACTTTTTTTTTTAAACACAAGGCGATTGCTAATAATTCATGCACTAAGCTCTGAATCCCCCAAACTTGTCCTTTCGTTGGATGCAGAAAAGGGAAAAATTGGGTTTAGTAAAGATTTTATCTTGTGGATTAAACTTTTATATTCAGCCCCTGTAGCTTCATTTATCACTGATGATTTGTATTGAGCTTTCTTTCCTCTCAAATGTGGCACGAAACAACGTTGCCCTCTATCCCCATTGCTGTTTGCAATTGCCATTTAACCTTTAGCTATTTGGCTTTGTAGTGAGGCAAGGTTTGAAGGTATTGCAAGAGGTGTTGTCAACCACAAAGTGTCCTTGTATGCAGATGACTTACTTTTGTATATATCCAATCCAACCCCTACCATTCCTATTATTGTGTCTATACTGGAGTAGTTTGGTAGATTTTCAGGGTATAAACCCAACAGCCACAAGAATGCCTCATTTACTCTTTCCTTTTAAACAGATGGATAGTGGGTTTAAATACTTGGGCGTCTTCATTGCTAAATCATTCCCCTCATATGTCCAAGGAAAATTTCCTCCCATCACTAGAATGTTGTAAAGATTTTAGCCATTGGTCCACTCTGCCCCCTTCACTGGTTCGCCATATTAACCTTATCAAAATGGTTGTCAAACCCAAATTTTTATACTTCTTCCAACATATCCCAGTATTTATTAGGAAAAGCTCCTTCACATAATTTGACTGGACTATATCCTCCTTTCTTTGGGGGTTCAGGCTTTTCACTCATCACTGTTGTCAGTTCTGTGCCTGTCTGTCTCTCATTGTTGTGCTTCCAGGACACTCTTGAAAAAGAGATTTTTAATCTCTATGAGATTTTCTTGGTTAAATATAAGTTAAAGAAGTGAAATGTGAACTGGAGACAGGCCAGCAAATGTACTGTATGTTAATTATGGCAGACAATGAGAAAACTGCACCAAGAAATTCAACATCTTCATGTTTTTGTCTTGTTTTCTAAGTATATGGTTATAGTGTATGGTATATAGTTATAGTTAGGTTATAGTTTTTTCACATTAAACTATGGTTTAAGATTTTAATCTTATTTTAGCAATGATCAGGATAATATCATAAATAAAGATGGCTTAGTAAAAGACATTCATGCCAGGAACATATGGGCAGAAGCCATCTTCTGATCATATATCATTTTATTTCTTTACCAACACCAACACTTCAACTCCACCAAGGTGCAACATATAATATTTTAAACATAAATGAATCATTTTCCAGTCAACTCTGATTGTAATTATTGACAATAAATGACATTGTTATTGACACCGCCAACCTTTGTCACTCTAATGGCCTCATTACTGCTACAGTTCCTCAAAATTAGAACATTTCCTATCACACCTGTTGCTTCTACACCTTCTGGTTGGCTTTGGCTTATGATATAAATTCACGGTCCCTTAAATCTCTGAATGTAATATCTCCAATTCCCATTAACAAGCCAGAAAAGGGGAAAGGCAGCTTGTGTAAACCTAATTGAGCAATTCAGCAACAATTAAGGATAATTCAGTTATTTTACCCTGTTACAGTATCTAATGCACATTCAACTTTTTTATTTATGCGTTGTTTGTGCATTAATGATGGGATCGTTAAGGGATTGTTAAGATTTTAATGTATGTTTGTCTGACAGTGATTGGGTTTGGCATTTGTTGCCAATGCACTTGTGGCTGTTTTTGTCCACTTAGTTTTACATCTTAAGAGCAATGAGCAATTCACAAAAATAACAAGAGTAAGCTGTTACTAAAAAGTGTGACTTCAGCAGGTTAACTGGCGAGAACACAAATTCAGAAGGAAATGTTTTTACTAGTCACTTTCACTAGCTGTCATGACAAGAAATTCTGAAAGTTCTCGCTTTTAAGTTGGTTACTTTCCACCTCTAGATATCACCAACACATTATCGAAAACTGTACAGTGCTGAAAGTGCTGCTTCACATCTACGTTCATGTTGTTTTTCTCTATCAAATGTTCTGTTTTGCTACATTTGCAGGGGGTTATGAAACCGGTGGGCACACTTTAACAGGAAGCGCCCTCACTCTCACTTCCTCTTTGGTGCTTTACCGGAGAGAGGTGGCCTCATTGCTTCCTGCATAAATCCAGTATATTTATTCTCTCTCCCTCTCTTTCTCTCTCTCATTTCCTCCTCTCTGTGTCATTGTCTCTCACTCCCACTCTTTCTAACCCCTCTCTATCCCAGCGTCTCTGTTTCATGCAGTTCACCCAATTTCCTCTCCATCTCTTTTCTCTGTGTGAATAGCTTAAAACGCATTATGCACCACACTGATTCACTCATATCATGAATAAAATAATGCTACCAGTCACACAGGGCCTAAACCAGGCTTTGCCATGGATTTTTCAAGGCAGATACCAATATCAGTACTTTCAGAATAGAGATAGTTGCAGAGCTAATAGTTGTCAGCAGCCATACCAACATGTACTCTGTTTCTGCTAAATTGCTGAAGCTAAGCAGGCATGGCTTTGTTTAGTAATGGATGGGAGACCTCCTGGGAAAAACTAAGTTGCTGCTGGGAGTGTACTGGTGGACCAGTAGGGGGCAGTCTTCCCTCTGGTCCTAATAAATCCCAATGCCCAAGTGCAGCGACGGGGACACTGTGCTGTAGGAGATGCCGTCCTTCGGATGAGACGTTAAACCAAGGTCCTGAGTCAATGTGGTCATTAACGATCCCATGGCACTTATCGCAAAGAGTATCGCAAAATTCCCAACCTGGCTCTCTCCATCTGGCCATCCAGTCATTCCCCAGTGTAACTGACGCAATGATTCCCTCCCTCTCCTCCTCAAGCTGATGTAAGGTGAGCGCTCTGATGCAAAATGGCTGCCACGCATCACCCAGGTGAGTGTTACACATTCGTAGTGGAGGTGAGTTTCCCCCCTTCAATGTGAAGTTCTTTGGGTATCAAGATAAAGTGCTATATAAATGTAATCCATCATTATTAATATTCTGTATCTCAAAATATCTCTGTTTTCATGGCATACTTTCAAAAAACAGTTTTCTCCAAAAAATGATACCTGACAGGATAGAAAAGCCCTCAGTACAAGAATATTTCCATTGTATTTTGTTATAGTATGTTTAGCTATATATATTTCAAAATTTGGTAATGTATAACTACATGATTACATGGAATTGAGGTGTTGTGTTTGAGTCAATTCTGCTCTTTATTTTCCTTTATATTTCTATTTAGTCTTTTCTTCTTTCTCTTATATAGTCATTTACTCTTTACGTTTTAATTTGTCATCATCACTTGTAATAAAGATAGTGTATTAAGTTAGTTCTCTGTTTTATTTCACTGATATGTTAATATAGATATGTTTCTATATATACTGTATACGTTCCTAACTTTTATCATATATAGTACATCATCGGACAGATGGACCTTGCAACATGTGGTACGGAACTACTGCCTGGTGGAAAGCGCAGCAGAGACAAGTGCAAAGACCGCGATAATGTGATAATGCAACTGAGAAGTTGGCGTTAATTAAAAACAATGAGCTCTGTTGGTTGTCCCTGTATCAGCATGTCAGCCATTGATATTACGAGTATCAGCGTCCTTGACACTCACAAAAAAATAGGTAGTCTCAGGAGATAATTTCATGTTTAGTTTCCTTAGGTGGCTTGTTTAAACAATTCCATTTCTGTACACAAAACCAATCTATCCTTTAGCCCTAAACATGATATTTATCACTATTATATTATTATATTTCTCTTTCATGAAAGCAGCAGGGGATATGCTCTACTATTGAACAGGGCTGCATAAAAATGTAGAAAGTGTGGAGGTGCAATTAACGTGAAAAAAAGATTTAAAACATCAACCAGTTCTCCTGGAAATAACTTTTATATAGTAGTAATTTATTTTGCTAAATACATTTCGATGGAGACATAATTGCTGGCTGGATTACTTTCAGTAGCAATGTTCTTTTTGTTCAAGTGAAGCACTACAGAAGGTTCTTGTACCACATAAATGTCGTAGGGTGGATGGTGATGGTCAGGGTGGATGGTTGGCGTACAAAGCTTCGGAGTTTGACAGAAGAGATAAGGGTTTGCATTTCAAATCCTCTCTGTGGTTAGGTTTAGTCAACAAAAGCAATTTGGTTTGGCAATAGGGAGAGACTGTGGTTTGGTCCATTTTTGACAAACCACACACGTCCCAAGCACATGATCTTTCCCTAATACTGTGCTGTGGTTTAAGTGCATAAACATAAACCTTAAAAACAATGCTTTAGTTCCTATGAGCAGTTATCTGTATGTTCTGTATGAACATTTTAGGACTTGGCAGATGTTTTCTTGTTATGCTAATAAAAATGTAATTCGGATAGCATTACATTTCTCTTAATACATATCCTCTGTTGCAAATTAGTAGCATGTAAACATCATTTCTATGAGACACAGTCGATCACATACAGTGTATCTAATAGGATTTTGTGATTTTACAGTAAGCTTGACATACTTTGAATTTTTTAAGTAGTAATAAAAAAATACTGTCACTCAAGCATTGTATTTATACCTTGTGACTTTATCCACATTTATCCTTATCTACAGTTGACAATTTGAGAGGGAATGGTATCCCCCTTGTTGGCAAAATAACCAAAATGCCCCCTTAATAACCTGCCATCCCCTTCTCCATCCCCACATAGCTGAGAGAGTGCAGGGGCAGAGGGGTTGTTTCATTGAGTATGTTAGTCTAGTCTACCTGACTCATTGATCCTATATCTGACTGAGGTTTGTACGTTCAAATCTATGGCCCCGACCATGCCTCTGAAATATGAGTAGCATAACTGTGCTGTGTATTGATAAATCCATGGTGCTGTCCATGGTGCTGAAGTAGCAGACGGATTTGTAATTGCACCTTTTTCTCTCAGTCCCGCCCCTCTGTCAGTTTCATCTTGGATCTATAATATTCTCTAAATTATATACTATAAATACTCAATTCTATACCATAATGTAATCTTTATACTTCATAGAGTAGTGTCACCTTCATGATCAAAGTGACAAATAGCAACATGTAGTCGCGGAAGAGCGAGAGGATCATAGAGACACACTGCTTTAATACACAGCTATAAAAAAGACAATTGTAGTAGGAAGAGAAGGAAGATCACTGGATAAAATGGAACTGTAGAATTAGAAATGTCACAGTTATGGTTAAGGCGTCCTGGAACAATATCCTTCAGGAAGTGGACCTCCATGAATCTACAGGTCATTTGTGTCAGCTCTGCTCAACATTTCACTATATATTTGCTATAGTTTTTGATTTATGCTAATATATTTTTTACCATGTATATTCACACACATATTTGAGTCAGTTCGATACATAACTTCTGATAGATAAGATCAATGCAATAGAGCATATATATACAACTATTGTTTATAGGCCTTATCATGGATGGGCCACAATATCTGGATCATTTCTCATGTTTAATAAAATGCTAATACCAGTCCCATACATTTCCATCAAATCCTATATTTATCTGCACGTATGGCACTTATGAAAGGGAATAAAACAATAAATATCACAGCAAAATACCACACAAATCCCAATATGTCAGTGGTTGTTAAAGTATTTTTTCCCCCTATGGCCTTCCCATTGATCCGACAACATAAATCAGTGGAGGGAATCCTTTCGCTAAACAATACCTGATGGGAAATCTCTCTTTGTCTCAGCTGTTGTGGTCATTTGTTATAAAAGGTCAGAGGTCAGATAGACCAGCAGCCAATTAAAGCCCTGCAGAGTCAACGCAAGGAGGAAACAATCTCCAACCCCATCTGTGGACCTTCGCCTCCAGGGCCCATTCACCAATAACTGCCCTTCCTCTGTGTGTTTGAGTGTGTATGTGTGTGTGTGTGCGTCTGTGTGTTTACCTGCACCTGTCCTCCTTCCTGTATATATCTAAGTCTCTATATCTGGACATACACTACAAAAATATCTGTTTATGTGCAAGTCTGTGCATGTGTGTAACTTTTATTGCTTTCATACACTCCACACACACACACATACTTCCCCAGTCGGCGGTGTCAGTCCAGAGGCGTAGTTCTCAGCTTGCTGCCGGTGCAGAGGTCACTGCGAGCCAGCACACTCCATTTCCTAGGCTGCCGCGGGGCCGGCCAAGGGCAGGACGGCGAGTTGTTTGCTGGCTTGATGAAACATGTCTACCTCGGTGTGTGTGTGTGTGTGTGTGCCTAGTGGGAGGGGTGGAGGGTCAGAGATGGATGTGAATATGTGTGTGAGTGTGTATTCTACTCTTTCTAGTTCAAAATGGCACACTGACAAGTCAAAGGCTCATATATCATTCTTTGACAAAATGATATTTATGGGTGTCTGAGGCAACTATGTAGTGTGTGTGTGTGTGTGTCAAAAAGAAGGTGAGAGAGTGAGTATGAGTGCAAAAGATACGAAGGGAGAGAGAGATCAGGAATTCCTTCTCAAGTAAAGGCAGGTCTTACTGAGGTTGACTTAAATGGAAATGTCCATGATGTCATCGCGCTGACATGTACATGCTCACTATAAACATAACTTTATTAAAGAAGCACTAAATGCTTTCCACCCTCAAAAACAACCAATCCGACCCTGATATTGGGCCGCAAAGGCACACGTCAGCATTACTAACCGGAAACTATTGTGACAAATCATTTTTATCAATCTTTCAAGAAGAAATGGCAGCCATTCAATGTGGTTTGCTGCTTTTCTTTGTCATATATGATAGTTAACTGACTATATCTGAGACAAAAACGACACAATAGGTTGTAATGTCAGTCGCCCAAAAAACAACCTATAGTTACGTTTCAGTGGCAGATGCCATCTAGTTGAAATGACGTCTATATAAGTCGAAAATGTCCTCATTCAGAGGAGGAGGGCTGGATGGAGACATTAACCCAACAGTCGACTTGCCACAGGAGACCGCTGTTCGTTTCCTGTTTCCAACCGTGACTCACCTAACCTTAATGCTGTGGTTATTATTATAGCCATGATAACGAAAGTCCCCTAACTTTAAGAGAGTAGTAACTTTAACCCAAAGCACATGTCCTCTTTATTTTGACTGAGACTCTTTGTGCTGTAAGTCACATTTCACACCAAATGAAAGCAGCAAACAGAGGCTAAGCTATTTAAATTATGTTGGTGTTTTCCCCCCTATAGCCATGCTATTATATTAGCTATTAAACCATGCAATCAAAATTCCATTCAAAATGATGAATAAGGTAAATATTCAACATGTAGTGGCTTTTGGCTCTCAGTTTAGTCATTTGGGTCTTAGTGATCTAAAAGAAAATTATCCAAACCCGACAAAAATAAGCCTTCAGCAAGCCTGTAGAGGAGTAGGCGGTTGTAGACTGGAGCTAAAAACAAACTCCTAACTAAGCTAACAGCATTAATAAGAGCCAGGGATGTCATCATCTTCTGGATGTGTGGTTTATAGTGTATGACTTCTTGCTTCTATCCAGTGGGTGGGTTGAGAAAACAGCCTGCCAAGATATTGTTTCATAACATTCAGTACCACTCTTGACAACCGCGAGCTGGTTTTACTGGCCAGAGAAAATCGTTGCTTCCCTGTCAGTCCCACAGCAACGCCATCCCACACACACTCACCTCTGTGCAACCCGCTGCAGGGCCGAGCAAGGGAAGAGAAGGAAGGATGGATGGATGGAGGGAAAGAGGGAGGGAGGGAGGGAGGGAGGGAGGGCTCTGAAAAAACAAATATGACTGCAAGAAGGAAAACCTCTGAGTATTGTGTCATCGTTCTGCCAAAGCGAAGCGGAGTGAAGCTTTGGTCATCCAAATGTGTTAGCAATAAAGTTATGAGAAAACACACACACACACACACACACACACACACACACACAAACACACACACAGAGTAACCGAAAGAACACAATCATCTGTTTCTCATTGTTGAGGAATCTTCTGAGTTGCCTCCAACCCTACACCCTTCTTTCCCTCCATCCTGCCTTCTTCCCCTCTGCAGTACTTCTATCAGTTTAAACTGTAAACACACACTGTGTTGAACAAACTGACAGCATCACCAAACACACTAACTTTCTGAAGGCTGATTCTCACATATTCTCTGGATACCTGATGTTGTATATCCTTAAATTTGACATGCTGGCAAACGTTTATGCTGTCTGTTGATTTCCATGTTTAAACTGCTGTGTTACAGGAACATAATGATACTATAGAGAATGAGTAAACATAAAATGAATGAATGAATGTCAACATTATGGTATTTGTTAGAGTGTGAATTATGTTCATGGTAACTAATTATTCAAAGTAGATTTGACACAATGTTCAAAAAACAGGAATTGGTAAAAAAAAAAAAAGCTGACTATAATAGTTGATGTGACTCAAGTTTTATTGCAGTTCTCTGTAATTCATTTGACAACTTTGATAAAGTTGTTTGAACTCATTTTCCTCTCCTTTTCACTTAGGCTGTATTCAATTTTCAGCCTTACAGTAACTGCATATTATTTATCAAACTCAAAATACTAAGAGGTTCACTAAGTGAACAAAAAATGCCTGAAAAAATGTTGTTGTTTTTTACAGTGTAGAACAATTAAACATAATTAAAACTGTTCAGGGACACTGAATCAGATGAAATAATAAGCATTTTTTATCTTTTAAGATAGTTTTTTAGCATTTCGTTAGCAATATATAAACAACAAATGCTTTGTAATACACTGTGAGATAGTTATAAGCACATTTAAAGATATGTTTTAAGTGTCCATTGTACATTTTTTAAATGATAATCCAAGGCTGATGTATAAGCAGTTAATAAAAAATTCATAGCAAATGATGCAATAGCTGCAATCACACACGAGAAATCAGCATTTAACACATTTATAGCATTAATTCTAAGGATGTCTTTTAATTCATGTAAAGGATGCCTGAAATTTTTAAAAGCATTTATATTCAATTATTCAATTTTGCCGTTTGTGTCTATTTACTGCTTACAGACTCTTAATGTAGGAATTATAATAAAGTGTTACCTGAGAATCCATGAGCAACTTGTACGTAATCTATGTAATTTATTGAAATGCACCATACAGTGAAAATATCTTGTAAAAACATGTGACTGTCGAACCAGAGTCTGAGTCTATCAGGAGCAGTCATGTGACTGTAGAGAGCGATGGGAGAGAGGCTCGGTGTTGTGTGTGGTGGTAGTGGTGGTGATGGTGGTGGTGGTGGTGGTGGTGGGGGGGGGACTGCTACAGGCTGTAGTATACATCAGGGAAGAGGGAAGAGGATGGAGGAGAAGAAGGAGGGGGAGGAGAGGGAGTCCGATGCCGAGCTGTCAGGAACCTCCGGGTCAGAGCTCCATGGATAAAAAAAACCCAAAAAAACCACCAACTCAGCTTTTGCATCCAGCGAGTGATGCATAATTGCATCACCGAACTGTCAATACTCTCTCCGATGACAGATCGCATGAGCAGCAGTTTTTCTCTTTCTCTTCTAGACTTGTCACACATGTTGTGTGCGTTAACAAGTCAAACAAGGTGACATATGAGTGAATCAGCAAGACTCCAGCGTGTTTCTGTCCAACTGAATTTATGAAACACGGATTTCATAAGGCCTGTCAAATTTTCCAGACTGCCTGTACGGCAAGATCGTCTAGTGGAAGTTTTCCTTAAGCCTTTACATGTGTTTACTGAGCATTTAAATCTATTCAACAAAGCTTTTCACCCCTCCAGTGTGGACTAAAGCTGACGTCACATGAAAGCAGAGGGAGAGAGAGAGAGAGAGAGAGAGAGAGAGAGACAGAGACCCTCGGATGTTTTAGACATGCATTGAGCTGCAGTGATCTATCCAAACCTTTGAAGTTTTTATCCTCCAAACATTCAGAGGGATCTATCAGAGGCTTCTAAACTCCCTCCAATAGCATTTCCAGCACTGTAAAGAAGGTTTTTGTTGCACTTGGGATCAACAGGAAAAGACAGACGGTGAGATATGAGGAGAGAAAGGGGAACAGCAAAACAAGAAGGAGGAAAAAATGTGTTGCTTCTTGTTCGGGCTTGTCTCTGTTTTTGCTAAAGCGAGGTCATGAGAAGAAGGTGAAGAGTACATCTGCCTCCTCCTTCAAAGACAGACTCTCCTCTGTCTTTCTATCACTCTGGTCTGTTTTTTTGGGGTTTTTTTTTAAAGCCCAGCAGTATCACATGATAAAAGTGGTGCTTTTAAGAGATTTTAGAAGCTAAATAAATAAATAAATAAAAAGGGAGACAGTCTCATCCTCTCTTGTTCTTTCTCAGCACTTTGTGTCCCCTCCCTTCCCTTCCTCCACCCTCACTCCAGCAATCATATGGTTGGTATTCTTTATGCATGCGCATGCTTTCATGCCCATATTGGATTTGCTGATAAAAATAGAGAGAAAAATGAAAAGAATATTGCGAGCTAACAATTTTGACGTGGATATTCAAATGCGCTCCTGTGAAGTGTTGTGGAGAGAAATGAGGGCTGCTCTCAGGTCAGCTCCAATACCGCGGGCCCAGATCAACATAAAAGGGGGAACCGGCTCCCCATGCCTGATCCAGAGTCAGTTCATCAAATATTAATGCTGTGTGTGGTATTTCTGGGAGCGTAGCCCGACCCGAATACAATTACAAGCAATAAACAGCAGTTCTGCTTTAATCACAAGAGCAACGTTTACATGATTAATGCAATAAACTCCAATCTCATATCGCTGTTATGAGCTCAAACTGAGAGCATAGTGCCAACGTTGTGATTATGCACATGATTATGTTTATTTTTTATATTACCTCTTTTCATTTGCTTTTATTATGGACTCCAGGATTTTCAGTGTAGGTGACATGGCGTGGATGTGCAGACGAAGCTGGCTGAGAGCGAGCTGAAACGCGGCCAACTTGGAGATGAATTCAGGGCGGTTTTTGAAGCTTTCCCAGTTCTGCCTGTCTCTCGTTCTTTTCGTCCTCCAACATTTATGCACAAAAGATGTAAAACATGTCTAAAATGCAATCCAAAGCTCTACATCCCCATATTTTCTATCCTCACATCCCCCGTTTAGCTGTAATATCCTAAAATATTCAATCAAGACAAGTGTCAAGAAGAGTGAAGAGCGACCAGTTCAGACAGGATCAAGTTCTTACTGATTAAGTTAGTGACCTTGAGAGGAAACTATGACATTTAATGGTAAGAAAGAAGAGAGACAGCTGTACTGTAATCTTTATAGACGCTTCCAGAGCTGTGTCAAAATGTAAATGAATAAGAGAGAGAGGCAGCAGCAAGTGAAAGCAATTGAAAAAAAAAAAAAAAAGCCCACTCCTGATTAGGCAAACACACTCCTGATTAGGCTGAATCAGTAAGCTAAGGACAGCATCAGTGTGATTGGAGGTAGCGGTTTGAGAAGTGAGCGACTGTAAAGAGGCTCTCAACACTGATGGCCGGCCTGACTGCTACTTGACTCACTGTGGTAGACCTCTGTAACAAGACGCCATAACCCACCCACCCCCAACTATCATACACATGAAGACACAGGCCACTAGCATCCCACAACCTCACACACTCACGCCTACATCAGACGGTCCTCACTAGAAAAATGACAACACTAATCAGGTGTTTAAAAAGCTTCAAATGACCTTAAAGTCTTATGCTGAAAACACACTGCTGCAGCAGCGCTGCGGTGCGTCATATGATGCACGTCAAGTGCTGCAATACACAGGCAATATTTTTTTTTTTTTGCCATTGTCTTTGTAATGATGGGATTGTGGGTTGTATAGCTTGAGATATTTCACAAACAGAAAAGTCTCTCCTCATCCATTGTTCTACACACATGAGAGACAGCGACGGCAAGAGGTGAGGAGAGGAAGTCGAGCTGCCACGGGAGCAGAAGAGAAGAAGAGCTGCTATGGGAGCCGGGATGTACAAGCAGGGAGCGAGTAGAGTTTATTTTTTTCTATTTCACAAGTGAAATGGTTAAAACTACGGTGAAAAGCAAGCAACAAACCAGCAAATATCATCTGTAGTTGGGCCAACATAGCATTGAAGTACAAAACAGCTTCTTCTTCAGGGGTTGGAAGCAGGACAGTGGCGTGAAGTGTCGTCTAGCTGCCACCGGCGTGTTGTTGTACATAGAAAATAATAGGGGCTGCTGTTTTGACGCTTGCTGTTTGGTGGCAGTGTATTTTGGCCTTTAGCACAATTATACACTGGATTTTAACAACAGCGCAGACAAGTGTACACATGAGCTACATTGTTCACATACTTACCTACATACTTTCTATGTATCTAGATGATTAAGAATGTATGATTAGTATAATTTGTTCTTCGCCGACACTGGATGTCTTCCTCAAGAACTTACTTTGAACATTGTACACATAACTAAATGTAGCGACACTTACAAAGGCTACACTATTAAATTTGAGCTTGTGGTAGAAAAGTGGTTTTTCTATAAATCTGTCCATCATCATTGCCGTTGGGCTGACTGTGGACCGCAAAATCCGGTCTGAGGCATAAATGCTTGCAGTTGTGTGAATAATACTTGTCCTCTCTCAGTGTTATTTAGTTGATGTTATACTACTACAAAACCTCTTAATATATCATATCATTTTGTGATTTCCTGTTGTTTTTATACTGTTATGATGTCAGATGTCGATGTTCAACGCTGTCAAAGCGGTGAGGTGAATGTATGTTTCAGGGAACGTATGGCTCTCTGAAAGTCAAAATCCAGGGCTTCAACCTGCTCTGAACACTTCATTTACAGTGTTACCTCTACTTCCTCCTTGTAATGATATGAGATCATTCGTACATGCCAACAAATAGTTGTTTGCGTTCGTATACTTCAGATCAGATTTCAGCTCGAACATGTACAGACATACTTGAGAAGTTTCCATTTCTTGTAAAGAACAAGAATAAGAAGTGAAATCCTTCTACTACTGTTGTTTGTTTGCGTAACATCTGGTGCAGCCAGAAGTCTGCAGCTTTTGGAAGCTGACCAATCAGAACAGAGTGGGCCTTAAAGAGACAGGAGCTAAAACTGGCTGCCTAACAGGCCAGTATAAGATAAATCAGGAGTTTTTTAAACTGTGAATCATGCAAAGATATTCCAGTAGAGCCCCAGAATAAAAATATGGACCTCGAAATGTGCATGATACGTCCAATTTAAGGAAGAAGTTGGGACATACAAAGCATCTGAGTTCACAACAGTAGCTGCTTGCATCATGGCGCCAGCAGTCAGTGCTGGTTTCTTTTGGTTAACTAATCTTGGAAAAACCTACAGTCGGCGTTTCTTCACGCTGCCAATGGAAGCGCCAGATAATAAAAACGCTCATAGTTTACAACCCACTAACTAACGATTTTATCGTTTAAGGAAGTGTTGCCTTTACTGACTCAAAGTCACCACTAGCACGAGTATATTCCAGTTCTGGTGACATACAAGAGAGATCATCAAGCTGATTTATGCCTTTTCTTTAGTACCATCAGCGTTTGGGGAAGTGCTGATTGAAGGCTTGCTGTCCTGTCCATTTTTATGTTCTGTTGGAAAGAAAAACTGTGTTCCATTTAAACCTGCCAAACATTCAATTTGAAATATATCCTCCCCCTCCATCAAATACATCCAAAATATGAATATATCTTTATTTCTGTTTCTGCTGCCTTTTCCATTTCTGTCCTTGTGCAGCTGTTGGTCTTTTTTGTGACTGAAAGAGGGAAAATACTTACAGAAAAGATTGGTTGGACCGATGGTTGTAGTTTGGTTCCCTTTAATCCAGACCAAGATGAAAGAGGATCCACTGTTTTCTTTATTCTTCCCCAATTAGGGTTCAAACTTGACTTATTTCCTTGACTTATTTCCAAAGAACACAGTGTTGTAAGTATGACGACACATGGACTGACAGGTAACTCATTCACTGGACGGTTGCATAGCCTCTTCATCAGGACTTCATAGACCCACGGGGGAAAATCAAAACAAACTTGATTCTGGTCAAATCACAGCGAGTCTTACAAATCTCAGCTGCACTGGAAGACTTCATTTATCTTCTTTTGCGGTCAAAAAGAAGTCAATTGAAAACGGACAGGATGTCTGATCTACATCAAGCTCTTTCTAGCATTTCCCAAAATGCCCTTGATTAATAAATGAAGTGGTTCAAATTGATCTGATTGAATTGTTCTTATAGCTGAATGGGGGGTGGAAATGGTTTGTTGTTACTTTTAAATATAGGCATGTGCCAATGTGAAATTAGTGTTGATGGAGGGGGGTGAGTGATCTGAATACCTTGTTAGTTTGCCACCAGGTTGTAAGTGTTGCATAAATTGGTTGGCCATTGAAACATTGATGGGCTTTAATTGTTTGGTTGATAAATAGCAGGTGTTTTTTTGTGGTGGAGGTCTGATTTCCAGGGGTGCTCTAAACCCAGCCAAGTGGAACGTGTTGTTTCGTCCAGTGTTGTGCTGTATAGTCAATAAACTGCAGATGAAGGAAACAAAATGTTCAAACTCTAGCATCTAAACCTCTAATTGCCTTTTGACATCAGGTACTGCTTCGTCAATGTAGTTGGTTTGGGGGACAAGACAAATTAAATCAATATGAGTAAAAGGTCATTGTCACATCTGAATTATTGTCTTCCATTGTGTCTGGGGTGTTTTCAAGCAGTGACATTGAGATTTTAGTTTGCTGCAGACTTTTGTGAAGTTCTCTTTGATTCTTGACCTCTGCATCCCAAATATTTATATAAAAACGCAGAATTTCTGAGTTTTAGGTGGCACTTGTATCCAGAGATGTTCCTAAAATGAGTACCACTGGTGTTTTAGCATGTTGGAAATTTTTCTATTATAAATTCCAGTGTAGATGCCCTGGAAATACAGTCTGTCATAGTTTGGCCAACGATCCATGGAAATAAAGAAAATAGACTAGTAAGAAAAAAAACTTGACCTAGTATTGCACTCGTAGGTATTACTGTAGCTTTTTTTTTTTTTAACAGACACTGTTTTAGGTTGCATGTTTCTGAAATAGATGTGTATGAATGAATATTCTGTGAGAATAGAGGTCTTGATGTTAGTTTTACAAGTCAGAGGGATGATAGTTGAGTTTTTAAGGATCTACTGTAAGGGTACAGCTGTGATACATGAAGCGTGATATGTTCTGCAATTCATTTTTTTCAAAATTTGTTGGGATTTTAAAGTCTTCTCGTGTGTCCCCAGGCTGATACCTGAGCAATTCTCTCTCTCTCTCTCTCTTCCTCTCTTGCTGCCTGCCGATTTGTCCTTTCTTCCCCCTCCTGTCCGTTTTCATGTGCTGGAAAGAGAAACAGTGTTCCATTTAAACTGCCAAGCATTCACTTTGAAATATATCCACTCCTCCATCGAATCATCCCAAATCCGTATATATCCTTATTTGTCTGTTTCCCCTCACCTTTTCCCTTCCTATCCTTGCGTAGCTGTTGATTGACTTTTTTTTTTTTTTCTGGCACATTTTTCTCTCAGTTGTGGACGTGGAGATTTGCGAATTGGCCCCGATTCTGTCCGTCGGCTCGTTGCCCAGTCATAAATCTCTGCTCTCGGAGTCCGGGTCCAGACCTGAATGTCTCCACGCAGCCCCTCCTGCCCGTGGCGGAAGAAAGCCATAAAACTCCCTGGCCTATAAACTGTCCCACTGCTGGAAGACATATCTCCGCCTCTGTGCTTTATATGGCCACTTCTTATCTTTTGTACTGTATATAGGCTCTTCTGAAGATGAAGGATCACTTGCCGTCACGATAAACAATGGGGTAATTAAGTGCAATGAAAAAGCTGGATAACAGGTGCGGTATGTCACTGAAACGATGTCAACTGTTGGGTGCATTCCCAGTCCAGCCTTAAGGGGAGATGGAAAAACATGTGACAGTGACTTGACTGGGCTTGAATGACTCTTTATAATATAAACTGTGCTCATTTCAGCAGTAGCAATTCAATAAAATGCAAGACTGACAGAAAAAAACTGTAATTCTGAAATTTTTGGGAGCAAGAGAATAAGCACAACACTCCACTTGTGGCATAGTGTTTTTCCATTTTACTCCCCAATTTTGTTACAGCCAGTTTCTTATGTATTACAGGACTTGTCACTCCTAAACCTGCTGTTGGTGTAAACAGACGTGTTTTACCAAGACAGCATAACATAGATAAAGGTTTATGCTATCCCCAAATCATGTCTCTACTTCTGCAGATGCCCCAACCAAACAATAATAGAGTCCTTACTAGAGTAAAAAGCATGATCCCTCACTGGCTTCCCACTAGTGAACACTGCCAAGTTTATTCGTTAATGTCTTATTTATTTATTGGGACCATGTACAGTGTTAAACATATATCTTACTATTTGATGTACTGCACCAGAGTTAGCTTATAGCTAATTTTCATCTGCAGTCCCTTCAACAGGCCACAATTAAAACATATAACAGAACAATAACAGGCAGTACGAAGCAAAAAACACACAGGACACATAATACAAAATACAAACCTACACACAATAGCACATCACATACACCCACAACGTCAATTAGAAATTAATAATATAACATTGTCAAATTAAAAGCAAGATTATTTGCGTTTATGAGAAGACCATGAGATAAATAGGTAGAGTCAGTGCAGAGATGAGTAGCTTTTAGCAGACTTTTCAATTTGGTTTTAAACGTAGAAGATACAACTGGGCCAGATACTACTGGGGAATGAACCACAGTTCTTGTCAAGGGTCGCTCTTGTTTCATGCCACATAAGACCTGTTTAGATCAATGTCACTACGCTCCATGATTTCAGCAGCTATTTTGTTGTATGTTATCATAACCAATAGAGCCAAATTTTTAAAAAATGTAGTTTTGCATTCATTTGTCCTCATATTTACTCTCGCTATTCTCCCACGACTTGAATTATGTTCAGAATAACCATAACTCAATTATGAAAATAGTTGGTTGAAGCTTTACTTTTTTATTTATATTAAAACAAGACTTAAGAGTCTAAAGCCACACCAGCCGCACTATGAGGCTGTGGTTAGGCACAGTGGTGATTTGAGCTAATATGCTCACAATTCATCCTGAGGGGACCATGAATTTCTGTACCGAATTTCATGGCAATCCATCCAATAGTTCTGACCTTTCACTGAAAACCACAAATGTCAACTCTAATGGTGGTGCTAGAGGAAAAGTTGGGCGATCACCAGAGTCATTAGGATTCATCGTCTGCGAATCATGGATGTATGTACAAAATTATAGATAGATTTCACTGCATAAATGAGACATTTGGATAAAACTTTATTTATATAAGTCCTTTAATTTCATACTGATGAAGTATGATGAGTCATTTGAAGGTATTTAACGGTTCATTTCTAGGACATTTTACAGAAATTATGGTGCAATTTGGTACAAATTATAAGAAAAAAACAGACTATATAGTATATAGTCGGACCATATATATCATATATACACTCATCAAGCACTTTATTAGGAACACCTGTGCAATCTAATGCAATCCAATACAGAAAGGTGATAATTCTGCTTTATGTTTATTATTGAGTTTGTTGTGGGTGATGGTGGAGTGCATTAATACTGAAAAGTGTTCCTAATATTTTGCCCCCCTCATGTATGTCAATGGGGTAGACAAAATATTAGGAACACATTCAATAGTTTTGGAGCCAAAACCAAAAATGTCAACCTCAGTTTATAGGATTCATCCTCATCCTCTTGGGACCTGTTTGTTAAATTTGCTTTCTTTATATTCCTGAACCTCTACCTACTCATTCATCCTAACCCGCTTGGTCATCAAATTGTCTAAATGCGTATAAAAGTGAGGCATAAAACAGCAACGACAAAACAGTGTTGATGGTGGTTCTCTTTGCCCTCTGATTCAGTCATTAGATTTGAAGTAGAGTTGGAAAAAAAAAATAGGCAAAACAGATGCATACTATCTGCCTGCTACCGCTCCCTTTCTGCATCCCAAAGACAAGCAATCAAGTGGGTAAACACGTACACACGACTGCTACAAGTGGCTGTGAATGTTTGTCCTTCTCCTCTCCTCCATCTCTCCCTCTATCTCTCCCTCCATCCAGGCTAATCTCCTATTAAAATGGCACTGACTCTGTGTGCTGTGTTTACTTTGACCCCAGCGGATATGAAGTGTGTATTTATATTTTTTTTCAGGTTTTTTTTTTTTTGGACCAATGCCTTGTTGTTTGAAGTACCAATTCTGTTGTTCTGCCTTTATCTTGTGATCAGAGGGCCTTCTAGCTTCTCACTTCACACCTCCGGAGGGACAGAAACATTCCCAGGTGGAAGCTTTTCGCTGGATTGTCCTGGTTCTTCAGCTGCTGCGAAATAATATAAAAGCAGTACTCCATTATGTGCCGTAACAACAAATTGAAATTCCCCTTTTTTTAAGGAATGAGAGAAAACTTTGATGAGCCAACTTTTTGCAAGCCATTGCTCCATTTATTGTCACACAATGGATTGTAAGATTTATATTTGCAGTGAATGGGAGATAAAAAAGCACTTTCAAGTTCATTTTGCACAAAACCAAAATTTGTCCTCTGTGTTTAAATAATTGGAAGCAGTGGGCAGCTATTGTCTGGCACCTGAGGACTAAATCCAAATCTGTGAGCAGAGCTTTAATAAAGAGGAAGGAGAAGTGAGTTTCTGTGTGTCACTACGGCGAATTCCCAATTACGACTGGGCCAACTTAGGGGTTGGGCCCCAAAACAGTCAGAGGGATACCAGCTAATTAAAGGGATAAGAGAGAAACATTTTCACATCTCTCAAATCCCTAAAATTAAGAAATCTCTCTGGTTGAATTGTGCGCATCACTTGTCATTAGGGGGTTACAGGTAGACATTCCCTCAAGAGGTCCACATGCCAAAAAGATTGGGTCAAGGTGTCAGGTTTTCCCAAAGTACAGCACCTGCCACCTCTTCCTCTCATGCTCTGAATTCTTACTTTACAATATAAATGGACAAAGACGGATTTTGTGGAAATTAAGTTAGTGGTGATTAAGTCAGTAAGCCTTACAAATGTTTAATGGTAAGTGAACAGACAGAAAACAGCCCTTTTTACACATATTACACATATTACACATTCACAATCCATGTTAGAAGTTAGAAGAAACCATGATGGTCCGGCCAGTTGGACAAACAGACATTCAGCTGCAAAATAAGTTTTAAGAAATACAATTCAGGCAGCAAGTGTGAAGATAATGTTCTTTGGTGTTCTTGCTTTCTTTCCAGTTCCCCTAACTTGATGAGTAAGGGCTGCTGTTTTCTGTCCGTAAAAAATGTGGGAACATGTTATTACATAAAATATAATCCAGGAAGTCCAGTTTCAGAAATAGATCAATGGTTTTAATACTTATCAGCTGGCAAAACACTGCGATTTTCTAACATTGTGAGAAAAGATTTTACAAGTGAAGCAACACCTGCAAGTTTCAGGCTGCCCAACTAGATTTGCAGCTCCACTCACATGCCATACACCCTCACTGTAACATACTGTATATCCAACGCACCCTTATAATCGCTTCAGTCGTCAGTGCGTGATGCCTGCTGCCACATCGCTGCTGTTACATGCTGCTATGGCTGCCACTGCCCTTCATATAGCATTTCAAAAGCCCCATCTTCACCCCAGCACCCACTTATAGGCTCTGACTCTATCTTCTCCTGGGGTGGGGGGGGTGAGTTAGTATCGTTGCTCCCAACTCCCTGCTGTGCAAGATCAGTGTTTCCTTGTGGGGGAACGATGAGGTCAGAGGCTTGATGCCATACACTAATGCTGTACATGTTGAATATTTAAATAATAATCTACTCCACATGAGTTGGCTGACTAAACTCTGGAGAGTTATCACGTCAACAGTCGTTTTATCTTGTCATCGCTATATTGGCTGCAAAGTCATATGCCAGGAATGTGTGTTTCCACATGTGTCATTGGCCGGTGCGGTGCTTTGCTGGGTGACAAATCACCGTGTTTAACTTTTGTGCCAGTTGACCCTGAGTCTCTTTGCTGGAGCCCTCTGCATTGGCACTGCCGCTGCATCAACGCAGTGACATCACTCAAAGGAATGAGCGCAGTTGCTGTTGTCTGTCTTGACACGGCCCGACCATTTCACAAAAAACCTTCCAAGCAGCTACAAGAAGAGCTGAGTTTGCATTAACGTCAGCTTAACAATAGACTTTACATACCATTCATATCAAACGTTAGCAGATCAGCTTTTGTCTGTGAAATGAAATGGTCTGCAAATGGTCGTGCATCAGGCGCGAGCTAACGAGGCTTCTGCCAAGCTTTCTCTGGATGTTGCAGTCGATGGTGGAGATTGTCACGGTTTACTTTGAAGCGGGGCTAAAGTACAGTACTGCAAGTCAGCACATACACACCCTGCTGTGCTGTGAGAAAATAAAATAATAAATTCATGCCGTGCCGATGGAAAAAAAATGACATTACAAGCGTGTAGACACACATAGATGCATGAATGTGAAATGAAAATGCAGTAAAGCTCAAGTGGAATCTCAGCGCAGGACTGTTGTCAACATTCAGTTAAAAAAAAATAATAATAAAATCTACCAAAGCAAGCCTGTTTCCTGTTTGCTGGTGTGAAATTGGCGACATCCATTGACTTTCCTTCATTGACAGTTCATTCAAAGTATTCAGTAACACGAGAAAAACAGAAAACATCCATGTGATTGATCCTCAGTGGGAGCACTAAGAATCAATCGCATGGATTAAATTAAAGTGCACTAGTTGTCAATCCAGTATACATCCCTATTGTGACAAATAATGTCTCGAGAAAAGGTAGCTTTCTGCATATGTATCCTCACAATATTTATGTCAGCTTTTTACTGAGTGTGATAATCCATTAAGCATGAAATCTGATCCGTTGGAACAATGCCTCAAAAGTATGTGTGTGTGTGTGTGTGTGTGTGTGTGTGTGTGTGTGTGCATCCTCCCCCTTCTTTCCACTAAACTGTGAATGTAACTCAGCTGGAATATCTCAGTCAGGGCTGAGCCGAGCAGGTGACCCAGAAAAAGAGCAAACAGAGATGGAAGGAGAGAAGGGAGGAAGGAAGCTGGGGAAAGTCTGATATTTATAGATATGAGGATAATGATGGTACCCAACAGAGAGTGTGAACAGAGAGACTTGTGGATAAAGTATGTGTGTTTGTGTGTGTATATATGGTGTTAGTAAGAATACATGGCAGCACTAAAACCTGTCTGTTTGCAGATAAGACTCGTACATCATCAATATCCCTCCTGTTCAATTCCAACATATCAAACTCCAGCCAATCCATCTACTTATTCCTCCTTTTTCTTTTATGTACTTCCTGCTTCCAGCTCCAGCAAGGTAAATTTAGTGAGTTTATGTGTTTTTAAGATAACAGAGGGGCAGCAAAAAAAAAAAAAAGTCGGACTCAGAAAGTTTTGCAGAAATAATTTCATCAGTATGGTTTTTAATCGTCATATGATAATCCAAATACTGTTTCAAGGCCTTGGAGCAAACATGGAGGAAAATATTTGCAGAAGAACACTTTTAGATTGGGTTGAATGCTCTGAAAAGTTAGTAAGTGGACCTTTAGGCTTGAAAACCATCAATACTGGTGGTCTGTGTGAAGCGTATCAGTTCAATTTTCCATATACATTTTTTTTCATCTGTCAGATTAATGTATAATAAAGATTTTGGAGTCGTTTTTCTAATTTTTTATTTGTGGAATGTTGGATAGAAAAATGGAAAACTGAAAAATAGAAGGTTTTATTTCTATTGGTGTCCTGGGCTGTATGAGAGCGCTGATTGGCTGGCTGGGGCCGCTTGCCCCGCCTACCGTCACGCCTGAGTTCAAGTATTACATCCAGTCATGACCGCACAAAGATCCCGCTGTTTTAGATGAATCTCTTTTGGTTTTTCCCCTCTAAATGCACATCTGGCAGAGGCATCAACTCCTGAGGAAGACTCTGTGTTTATATAAATATACAGCATATAGCTTATAGAGCCATGTATAGTGATTTTCCTGTATTGCCCAGGATGAAAAAGCTAAATACGCCAGCTTATGTAGCCAGTGTTAGCCATGCGGTGTGTACATGCTTCATAAACACTTGTAGATGCAGCTGCTGCACAGATTGAAATAAAAAAAAACAAAGCCAGCTTGTAGAAGTTAGACACTATATCACTGTAAAGTTGATAAGCTGAGAAGCCCACTCCCCGGCCCGGGTGAATGGATACCGTGAGTCGGGAGGAATCGGTGCTATACATGTCTAAATGTTTCTTTGTAGATGTTCCAGCAGCTTAGTGATGTACGATCTGAGCTGTTGAATTAAAATCCCTCCCCCCCCCCCCTCACATGTGTCCCGTAGTGATGCTGTGGTCATCCTGCCTGCTGCCTGCAGATCCTCTCATCTCAACTCAGCACATTCCTTCAGCTGCAGCAAACACTCAGCATTTACATCTGTCTTTATAAACACATTCCACTAACCGATGTATTGCAGTTACACATGGCTGCAAACCCATGCTTTGTGCTTTATGCTTCTTTTAATGAGGCACTTACTGAAAACAGTTGCCACAGCCTCTGTAAGACACTTCAGTCCAAATGTTAGATTTATCTGGATTTTTTCTCAGGTGAAAACTACAGTGTTAGGCAGACACAGCCTTTGATTCTGTACAGGATTTTGTACAATAAAAAAAAAAAAAAAGAAATGGAATGATGCCTCCAGTCTCATGTCTTTTCTTTCATCCTGTTCAGAGCCTAGTTCAAAAGCAGCTGTTTTTTATCTATATTGTAACAAGTTAAATCAAAAATACTTAATAGCAGTCAGTTTACACAAACGTGTATGACTGATATTCTCACTCGCTTGGTGAGTGTTACTAGCGAGGTAGGTCTTCATTGTATTATTCCATTGTAACTCCATGGACTAAGATCATTTTAGCATGCATGTCTTGCAGTAAAAATGTTTAATTCTAAATAATCAGAGGCAATAATCCTCTCAACATATGCTTCCACACAATATACTCAACAGTATAGTCAACAGCATATTCAAGTTATTAACAACTGCAACAGTTTGGGGTCTGGGAATCTGTGCACAGCCATGACCGGATGTAAAAAAAAATTGAATTTTCCAACTTTCTATTTTCCATTTTTTTTTTTATATGGAAAATTGAACTGATAAGCGTTATATGGACCACTGGGCTTCAGAAGCCTGTGCTGGTTAAACTCTATTTCCAGCAGCCTTTAAAGGCGACATTAATCCCTCTCTCTCTTTCTGCATCCATTGTCCCTTCTTCCCTCCCTTCTTTGTTCCGTTCGCTAGTGTCCTTCCCACCATGTTGTCATGCAGAGCCAGGCGGTAGTCGGTAGGCCTGCTGACACTCTGTTCCGTCGCTCAGACCCACACTGTCACCTGCCTCATTAGTGCTGAACTGGCGGAGAAGGGACACACAAAAATCCAAAAGCTGGAGTGCACACACACAAAAATCTCTCCCACGGTAAGCACACAAATGTGAATGTGCGTGCGTGCAGCCAGATACACAGGCAGACATTCACATGCACAGACAAGCATCCACACACTCAACTGAGAATGAGAAAAGAATAAGGAGGGAAGAACTTGTTCTAGGTCACTGAGACTGTATGTGTGTGACAGCGAGTAAGAGTGTGTGTGTGTGCAGCAGAAGCCTTTTTACTGAGCCGACTGTCTTGCTGTGACAGAGGGTTTTGATTTTTCTCTTGTCTGACAGAAGTGACTTATGGCTGTCTGTTAAAGACCCCAAGCCCGTCCAACAGGAGGCTATGTGTTCAAAAAGTCCAGATTTTATACACTGCAGGCCGGCAAGCAACCCTGGAACTAACATTAAACTAATATGGGCTTTTAAAAAGCTGAAAGCAAATTTCCTGAACTAAAACCTGCCAATAACCGATTCGTTATGCCAATATTTGTCTTTTTTAAACTTTTACCATTTTCGTGCTAAAAAAGCCAGTCAGTATTTCGTGCTGAATTGTGTTCTTGGCAGAGCGGAACGACCTCCGCAAAACAGCAATTACAAGACACGGAAACTCATCACTTTAAACCAAGCATTGTAATAGTACTGATTATGATGAACATATTCAGGCATCCTTGTGTGGAATCTGATTAAAATGTCACATTAGAATCAGTTCAGGTAAAGAGTTTGCCACAGTCATTTATCAACTGCGCAGGACGAGCCCCCGTGAAGGTTGTAATGCTCATTAAACACCAGGGAGAAAAAAAATGTGTGGAGACAACTTTCTTAGATCTTTACCACTAGTGATGCGAAACATGAGGACTGGCACAAGATGAAAGGATCTTTTGTTTTTCCTCAATCACAATGGTTTGTACTTTAGTATGGTTGCCATTGTAGGAAATGTCAAACTCAGCTGCATATCAGGCTCAACTTCAAAAAAAACCTGAACGGAAATGTTGAAAATTTGCTGAGGTGGAAAAGTTGGCGCATTGGATAAAAGTAAAATGCATCAACGTGAAAAGCAAACAGATTTATAATATAATATCAGATCTCTGTGGAGTGAAATGTTGGGGTTAGGGTTAGGGTTAGGGTTAGAGTTCCTGCCGTTCAGGTGTGTGAGCAGCTGGCAGGAAGTCAGTTGGCTCACTCAGACAAAGACTCTCAACCTACTTGGCCAGACAAGGACTCTAATGCTCTTTGGGACCAAAAAGCTCGGAGGCCTGAGGAATCTCTCTTGGTGTATATCAAATCAGCTGACAGACTGAATGATCGGTTGAAATGGAAACCCACAGCGTCGGCTCTCCATGGCACATTAACATTGACAAGGCTAGTTTTGAACTCTATAAAAGACAGATGTCAGTCACGTAACAATTCACGTCAATCAGTCTGTTTTTTGACCTTCTTCTTCTGTCTCTCATGGACTTACAATACTTTGACTATTTAAAACAACTCTAAACAGGATGAATTTAAACACAGCCAGCTTGCGGAGTAGAAATCCTTGCAAACTGGCGAGCTCGGTAGCCAGATGTTCCCTTTGTGTTGTTTGTCATTTGTGTCCTTAAGTTGCTGTCAGCATGGAAAAACAACTTATCTTAATAAATAGATGCCTGTCATTTATTTAGCTTTACTAAATACTACACTAGTAGATGGTTCCAAAAACATCCTCTACATCAGTGAAAACCCCTAAAGTGGAACCTGAGACCCGACCAATCTAGTGAATACAGTTATTTCTGTGGTAGATGAGAACGTGTCTGTTTTGTGTTATTCCCTATGGCTAATCAGTTCCATACAGGACGTTTTAAAGCCATGTTTTAAAGGAGACTTGGTGAAGCGAAGGGAGAGAGCTCTTCGTAAACATGTGGAGGGAATAAATCATCTAAAGTTGGATGGAGATCGGAAGAAGGAGAGCTAAAAAGAGAAGTGTAGAAAGAGAAAGGTTCGAGCAAGAAAAGTTGCATATTTGCGGTCAGTGTTATGAACATACAGCACACAACCACACACACACACACATCTCCTTTACAATCTCTTTACCCACTCTACTTCAGAAAGTTACAGATGGCCCCATCAGACTTAAAACACAATGAGTCAAACCTTGTGTCTGTGTGTGTGTCTGTGTGTCTGTGTGTGTGTCTGTCCATTGACCCTGCAGGCCAGAGGAAACAGATGCTTAGAGAGGGGCCGGGGTTTACACAAGACTAGAGGATCAAACCCAAACCACAGCCAGCAACAGCATTCTTGCTCAACAGCTCTCTCTCTCTCTCTCACACACACACACACATAGAGAGAGAGAGCGAGACAGAAACATGGAGCCTATCAGCCTTTTTATCACAACAGCCTACAAGTTATTGACTCACCAGTTGTACGAAAACTATTCTTCAGGATTTTGAAGCAGATTTCGTGAGTACTGATATCATTAAGCATTGAAATATTACGTACATGTGTAAGTAATAGTAAAAAGAATATAAAAATAGAAGAAGAAGAAAAAACTATCTCACAGATTTCAATTAAATTTGGTGGAAAGACGGGCCATGGGCTAATGAAGCACTTTGTATTTGTCCTCATGATTCCTGTGAGGTTTAAACATACTGTATGTTTCCATACACACACTTTTATACCATTTAAATTTGTTGCATGACACTTTCTTCACCAAGTTTGGCATCTAACTTATTTGGATGACCCTGAACGATTGCTACTCTGCTTTTTAATCTTCAGCATAGTTTTCCTAAAAGTGGTTTGCCAAATGTTTATTTGCAATCATTTTCATGCAACTGCTAATTTCAAAGGCATGTATTTATATCAGGCTCGGTGCAGATCCTGCAAAATCTGATGTAGAGCTAAAGTTAGCAACTATTTTCATAACTGATTGATCTGCAATTATTTTCTCAATTGACTGTCAATTGTCTTTATTGTCTTTAAACCGTGAAAAAAAGGAAAAACACATTGAGAAGCTGAATCCAGCAACTGTTTGGCATGTCTGGTTACAAAATGACGCAAATGATGAATCAATTTAATAGAGATGAAATAGTTCTAATCTGGTGCCATTCAGCCTTTAGGTGGTGCTAATCTGAACTGAATTATCGATTTAAACGTCCATAAATGAGGCCTCACTTGAAATTTTGCCAAATTCTTCTTTGCACAACGCTCTAATATTCTCAAGGATCCAAGTATTCTCCAAAGAAATCGCAGTTGTATAGCAGTGAGTATGTCCTTCTTTTGTTGCACAAAATTGAATTTTTGCCAGGAAATATCTGTTATCTGCAGCTTAAACCCAAAAATATCAGTACTGACCTTCATAAACCCATATCGGAGCACGAGAACCAGCCCTTAGCGTCACACTCATTTGACAAACAACAACAGCTTCATAAAAAAGGAATCCTCTCTGTCTCTCTCCCCCTCTCTCTCTCTCTATTTCTCTCTCTCACACACATACACAAACACACACACACACACACAATGAAAGACCTTTTTTTGCTTTGGAAACAAGCATTAATTTGCACATGAACTCTTACACAACTGCTATTGTCAAGTCTGTGTCGAGTCCAATAGAGAAGAGGAAAGAGAGGAGGTGAGAATAATGAGCCGAATAACAGAGCTCTATCAGAGTAAACAAACTGCTGCCCAGGTCGGTGCGCTGTCAGTGCGTGTGGGAGGAGAGACAGGTGGAAACTATGTACTCTGCACCTGGGTTTAAGGGTTCTCCAGGCAGGGACGAGTGAGGCTGGATAGCAGAGAGGCGAGAGAGACGAGAGGGCAGAGGGGGGAGGGAGAAAACTCTGCTAAAGGCCTCCGAATGGACAGGGTTAGCGCGCTCCAGGGTCTGATATACAGCACATTATACACACATACATATACAGGACTAATTTATATGTCAATATATCGGGCATATATCAGCCTCTACTATTTATCAGATATCAAACACATAATCTTTACAACTGACATAGCCATTATTTTCCTGGCACATTTCATTGCTAATGCTTTTGGTAAATCAATTCATCATTTAAAGGTGTTAATGTTTTCTCTGAGGTTTCCTTGACAGTGAGCAGGTTTGTCACCCTGACAAAAGGTTTTGCTCTTTATTTCAGTGGACAGTTTAAGTGCTTCCTGATGGTTTAAATGTTTCTCAGACTCCTGCATTATGACAACATCACAGTTTGAATCTTTGTGCCTTTTTTTTTGGGAAATAACTAAAGCATCACTTCAAATATTTCAGGCCAAGAAATCAATACAAGAGCTCTATGTATGACAAATTAAATGGAAAAAAAAGTGTCTTATTGAAGTGTAGGGACACCACAAACCTCCAGAAAAGCTCCTTGACATACAGTAGATTATCCAAGTTTCTGTAACTCTATTGGAGGGATAAACACCATCATTCCAAAAAATATTCCCCTCAACTGGGTTGAGACAATAGACAGTATAAAAATATGGACGTAGTTACCGTGACGTCACTCGTTGGTTTCTGAAGAGCGGTTTTGAAGCTCAAAGCGAGCCGCTCCGGCCGTCGCCATCTTGGCAGTACGTGACTCTGCCTAACTCTCAGCCAATCAAAAATGGGCAAAGAGGCGGGGCCGAATGGCTGAAACAAGCCACCTAGCGGCTGGCGGACCTGTCACTCAAAGCAGCCATGTCCTTCATTATGCATAACTTTACGGCTTAATAAAATTTAAACGGGTGAGTTATAAAAAAATTCATCCCAGGTACAGTTGTCATGAAAGAGGAAATTAGCTATAGAGACCTAAACCATTTTTTGTACCAGGCTGTAAACATGTTTATTTCTGCTGTAAAGTTGGGCATTTTAACATGGGGGTCTATGGGGATTGACTCGCTTTTGGAGCCTCAAGTGGCCATTCAAGGAACTGCAGTTTTTGACACTTCAGCAGTGGCTTCATTTTTAAGCCAAGGTTGCCTGTGAAGGCCATAGGATATGATCCTTTAATTCGTCACCCACCTGTATGCTCACACATATAATGAGAATGATAAAATATACATTGATTTAGCTCTATTTTGGCAGCCAGAAAATCCATCATTTGTCACTGGAAATCTACCATGTTGCCAAATTAGAAGGAAATCCAAAGATTTTTTACAGATTCTGGCCTCCCCAGTTGGATTTGAGAAAAAAAAAGTAAAATATAGTCAACAAACCAATTTGAAACTTGATATATCTTAATCTTTAGTTTTATTCATTTATTTGTATGTGAGTATGTATCTGTAGTGTCTGTTGTCAGACTCTGAAGCTGGCAGTTTGTATTTACATTTATATACATTTATATAGAAAGTTTGGCTTAATGACAAGTAGTCATCGGGCATTTATGAAACAAATTTATGTGTTGATTAAGATTTATAGTATGTGCATAATAATGATTTAAAAGGAAAAGATGTTGGCGAGCAGGTGGTTACCTGTTGGAGTGGGTTTTGCAGCTTATATAATCCTTCTGTTTGTGTCAGCTGTCAGAGAATGCATACATTAATCATCTCTTTTTAAGCAAAATACACACCCTTGATAAATGAGTGTAGCAGAATGGTCATTAATTTAAATGGAAATGTTAGAAGTCATTGTTTTTATTAAATCTATGGCATAATTACAGCATTTCATAATGAAAAATCACATCTCCTTAGTGGAATATGTATATACAAATGTACAAAGACTGACATTATATCCCCTCTCACACACATATACGCACACACACACACACACTTGCACACAGCATGATGGACCTGTGGTGCCATGCCAGAGCGGAAAAGCTAGTCGAGCAGAACCCAGGGCAGCTTGGGATCCTGCCAAGCCCAGCTGGTGGCACAAGCAAACGAAGGGAAGAGAGAGACGAAGAGGAGGAAGAGGATGAGGAGGACTGAAGGAAGGAGAGGGGGAAGGGGACGGAGGGGAAGCGGAGGGAAGGAAGGACAGGAGCCAGGGGAGTGGAGTGGTTTGTAGAGAGCTGGTGCAACACCAACCAACCAACCCTTCTATCTCTGGAGAGCCAAGACTACTGTGTTATTGAAGGAGGGAGAGAAGGATTTAGAGGGGGGGTGGTATGCATGTTGATGCATGTATGTATGTACTCATGTATGAGTGATTTTCCATGTGAGAAGTATGTATTTTGTGTGGGCGTTGAGAGAGAATGATATATAAGAGAAGGAGGATTGGAGTAAAAAAGGGGCGATAGAGTAAAGCGGAGGGGAGTCGACTCTATAAAATTCTGAATGCCACTAAATCTTTCCATTATCCACAGATAAGGCGGTGACAGATGTTTCAGAGCCCAGATAGAATTTAAATCGTTCAAGTTTGGCTGATGCGGAAGGGGTGAAGAATGAAAACAAATAGGTGGAGACAGACAGAGTGAGATACATATATATATATATATATATATATATATATATACGAGCACTGTAAACACCCATCATTCCTCGTCACTGCTCTCAGCTGGAGGGTGTTGCCCCCATTCGAGGAGCTCTGACAGGGTCAGAGGTGAGATGGCGTTGCTCCCAGGCAGATTCTGATGAAGAATGTGCATTTGTCTAGCGTGTGTATTATAGATTTTTGTGCACTTCTTTGAGAATTTGCATACGTGTTTGTGTGCTGGAACATTTGCCTATGTGACAGACTGTGTGCATATTGTGTACACAGCACATCCTCCCAAGAAAAACGACGGTATAGGTCGTAATTTCAGTAGCTAAAAATGACCTGTAGTTACGTTTGAGTGACAGATGCCATCTAGCAGCCATAGTAATTATGACCCGGAGAAGTGACACAGTTCAGATGACGTCTATATGGGGTGACAAATTTCCATAATCAGTGGTTGCGGGTTGGGTGGATGGCTAGATAGATAGAAAGTGGCTGCAGGAGACCGCTGTTCACTTCCTGTTTCCAACCACAAGTATCACGTTTCCAACCAGTTTTTAAAACCCTAACCCTAACCCTAACCCTAACCCCTAACCCTAACCCTAACCCCTAACCCCTAACCCTAACCCATAAACCTAACCCAAACTATAATATCATGGTGTTTACATTTTCCCTAACCCTAACCAAGTGTCTAAACCTAACCAGACCTTAACCACAGCGTTGTCACACCATAAAACATCATTATTTTTAACAGTAACTTGTAACAGTTTTGGAAAGCTGCCGATAGAGGCGGCATATTAGAAAACACTCTCGTTGGGTCGTTCTGGAGTGCATGGTACAATCGACCAATTTGGTTCTTTAGTTATGAGGATGTGTTGTGTGCACAAGTATGTAGGTGTATTTAACTTTTTGGAAACTAAAAATTTGAATGTGCTTGATAATATTAAACAAATTTTAAAGGGAACCATTTTTTACACTATAAATGATTCCCTAAACGAAACTGACAACCATCAGAAACTGCATTCAGACCATCATTTTTATGCTAAATCTCCAGTGAAGCCCATACTAATGAAATTCTTTTAGGTGGGTTAGCAGCTCCTTGAGGCAGGGTGAGGCAGGGTGCATGGCAGGATTTGCAGACTGACACTTCTGCTGTTGAGTAAAAATCCCTGGAAACGTTTTTATTATTGAATAGACACTGACGCAACGACCTGCGCCGAGGTTGAAAATACACACACACACACACATTGCTCCCAAATTAATGTCAAGATGATGCTCAAAACTGTTCTGTGCACGAGTGTTGAAACTATGAATCTTTCTAGTATAATTTTAAAACACCTAATCTAATCTTGTTATAACATGAACTTTTACTATTTATTTTTTATTTGAACTGATTTTGAACTTGGCCAAGTTCAGCATGATGAAATGTATCTGGAGAGGAAGATAAACTCCCACAGCGGACTGATCGTTCTCTGCTCTGGTAAGACATCTGATATTAAAACAATGATAATAAAATGGAATAATGTCCAGCGGTTGTATTAAAGACACATAGTAGTATTAGTGATTCAAATGTCACACCAACAAAAAAATACAATACAAATACAACCCTAAAATTGATTGGCAGCTCCTTAAATACAAGGATTAATAGAAGAAAATAAATTAAATTCATATTTTATCTCCATACCTACAAAATAATACATCCATTTGTAAACATTTTCAAAAGCATGTTGTATAATTTATGATTTGAGGATGTATTTTTCCTGCCGTTCTTGGCAGCCATTGTTTTCCATTCATTTCCATAGAGCAAAAAACATAAAATGACGGTGTTGAATAGTGCTTGAACTGTGTAATTCAGCATTTTTTTGGTCAATTCTAAGCTTTGAAATATTCAAATAAATAAATTTGAGATTTTAATTCACCACCAAGCAATGATAATGTAACTATAACTTTTGTTTATGGTGACTTTATAACACTCTACTAACAAATTGCATTACCCCTCTATGATAATGTAACTGACAAAAAATAAAATGCAGCCTTTTATGTTCAAGCTCAAGCACACTTCAAATGTCGGGTTATAGATTTTCATATTATATGGAAATGAATGGATGCTTGCAAAAAATACATTGAAAAGTATATGTGATTTGTAGTAGATTTGAGCGCTAAACCCCATGCTTAACACTGGTATGGTCCTTTAAAACCTGGAGAACTACAACATTGTCATATCAGAGGTGGAAAATGGAATGCCTGACATGTGATTTTTATTAAAAGGCGAACTGAGATATTGGTCTGTAATCCTGGTTTGACACTCTGCGTGTGTGTGTGTGTGTGTGTGTGTGTGTGTGTTTGAGAGGCATGTGATCTCACTGTTTCCCTGCGTGAGAAGAGAGACAGCAGAGGCATACTGAGTCAGTGTTCAGCCATGCAGCCTTCTCCGAGACACACTCACATACCAGCCTTTTCCAACACACACACCAAACTAAAGGAGACCATTGTCCTGTAGTGGAATACAGACAGAGAAGGCCAGAGGCAATCTTCACAGGAATCTGCTGCCGAGGGTAGACTTTAACACACACTGGGGCGCACACACACACACACTGCTCCACCCTCCACACAACAATTCCTCCATTGCCACATGCTGTATCTCCAGATAGCGACCCGTCTCTGCCTACAAATCCTTTATTCGTAGGCCACTTGTGGGCCATGTGATTAATGAGAGGTACTGAGGATGCAAGCCAGCACCGACAGAGGTCAGAGGTCAACTCTGCTAGGGTTCTAAGGTCGCTGCCGCAATGTGGGACGCCACTGTGGTGTCCACTGTACGTCTCCAGGAGAAAAACCCACTGAACCTCATGAATATTACATGAAGCCCCTGCCATGACCGGATGGAGGGGAAAACAAAAGGGCAAGATTTCATCTAAGAGAGAGGGAGAGGAGGGAAAAGAAGGATGGAGGAGGGATAAAGAGGGTCCTGTGAGGCCCAACAAAGACAGGCTTTATAGCAGCAAGGGTCAAATGGGCGTTTTATTCATGGTTTCCCCCTACACACTGAGAGGAGCTCCCTTAGGACCCTTTAAAGCCGAGGAGGTGTGTGTGTGTGCTCATACAGTTTCTTCTCCTGGCTTGCGCACACACTTGGGACAACCTCCAGTCCCCAAATATCCACACTTTCCTGCTCACCATGACAAAGACACCACGCAAAGGTCTTGTGCATGTTGGAACTCTTTGTGTTCTGTCATTTTTTTATAGCCTTAAGCCACTTATTATCCCAGAAGTCTAGCAGAGCAGCTACATGCTTTGCTATTTCCTCATGGCTCATAAGTTTGTGCATTGTTCTGACTGGGACTGTACCAGCAGCAGATGTTGGGTCCGGAGCTGCCCGCCAGTGTTGGGGGACATTCCTCAGTGGCTGTCATTGACAAAGAACTAACTCCATGTACTTAAGCAGAGCCAACACCAAGTCCATATTTAACAGGACACGTAGCAGCGCAGGAAATTGCAGAAATCCCTTTCTTTTTTCTTTGCAAGTGTGCAGCACACTTGTGAAATCCACTGCAGAGCACTGGAGTGGATGGAGAGCAGAAATGTGAAGGGTGGTTGTTCTTCTAACTGAAGGCCAGAGATGCATGGATACTGATGATGCTGTAGTGGTGAAGACATGAAGCGAATAACAGTCAATATTATAAAAGAAGAAATACTCTTAGTATTTAAAGTGGCTATAATCGATTATTTTCATGATGTATCAAATGACTATCAACGAATGATTATCAACGACTCTGCAGCTCCCCTCGGCTTCAGCTTTATAGTGAGTTTCAGCTCATTGTTCAGCTGTCCGGCTGTGACTTCACTGTTTTGGTTCTCTCTCAGCGCTCTCATAGCGTCATTTTTGGCCACAACAGGCAGCTGTTTTCAGAGAAAAAGCTCTAAAAAGCCACTGTTCACTACTTGCTCAGCACCAAATGGCAAACAGCTATTGAGCCAGATATTTCCCTCAGGAATTAGTAGGGAGAGCAAAAACAGAGCTAAAAGAGAGTGAATATTGGACTTACATTCACCAGGTGGACAGAAACACGACTCCAAATGAACGATAATGTTCACATGTCAACATATCAACTTAAAAGGTGATGATATGTCAGTGTTGTCTCTACAACTTCTGCTGAAAACAAGTGGCCAAAAAATATCACCTAATGCAGGTTTAAAGCTGCACAAATAAATATTATCATATCAATGGATTAAATGACTAATGTATGTGTAATATGAAAGGGGTCACCTAGTGACAAAGCCACAGAGAATCACCAACACACTATGCAAATCCTGTTTTTCTTTCCATCTTTCAGCTCAGTGTTTTGGTTTAACAGACTTCACTGTTTTGGTTCAGTCTCGCTGTTCTCATCAACCTCATTGCCAGCCACAACAAAAGCTCTGATAAACCCCCTATCTGCTAACAGGCTAGCAGAAAATGGCAACCAAAGGTAGCAGCTAGCTGGTGAACATAATAAAGCCTTTAGCCACTTGAGACAGATGCAGTATTATCTGGTTCTTTAGTGAATAAAGAGCAAGGTAATATCTGCTGAAATGAGAGTGAACATTGAACTTGGATAAATCGGATGGCTGTATGGCCCAGGTTTTGAGATGTATCTGTATCTGAAAATTTTACCTCCACCCCAATATAACAGAGGTGAATGCCATTTTGTCACGGTATTGAAAAATGACATTGTTTATGTTCTGAAGCACTGTCTCCATTACTCTGTACGATCCATAGAAAATGCTGTCAACAGTTTTCACAGAGACTATTTCCTTGGTGAAAAGTAGCTTCACATACATTTCACTTCCATTGTATTGGGATGGCAGCAGACATTTAAGAGACAAATATCAAATACTATCTGCATAGCTACTAAAGATGATCATCATTATCACTTTGACACCACTTACTAAACTGTATCCAATGCATTTGATATAATAAAGGTGCTAATCTCTGTTCTGCAAATATACTGTAGGACACACATTATATAGTCAATGTTATAGAGAAATATAGAGCTAGTGTACACACAAACAAATCACCATCGCCACCACTACATCATGGCACGGACAAACACTCTTATTTGCTTTATGATGATTGCCATTTCCCTTGACGTCCCCCCTACCTATTTTCCACTATGTCTAATACGGCTGTAATCACCATTGTAAACCTTGTGTCATTGTGAGGACACATATAATTAAAAGAGGATTAGCAATGGACGGGCCCAGATGCCTTCTGCATGTAATTAACATTCAGACAATGTGGCGGGCATACAGAGGAAACACCTGTGTTTGTGTGAGCGAGCGAGTGTGTCTGTCGGTCTGTGTGTGTGTGTGTGTGTGTGTGTGTGTGTGTGGGCGTGTCTGAAGATTTGTATTGGTCTGTGTGTTTGAGAGGGATTAGCCTCAGAAAATTCAGTCTGACATCAGCCAATCAGGGCCATTCAGAGGGGGCTAGACAATCATCCACAACAACAGACAGGCTGCCAGGAAATCGTATTAAAATAGGCTTCATCTAGACAGTGATGGTGGACAAACACTGACAACAGTACATGTACCAGTGTTGTGGACAAAAGTAGCTGTCTAAGCGCTTTAAACAATGTTTGTTGAAGTTTGCTTCAGATACTTTCACTACTGTGACTGTTTGATTTAAACACATTGCTATCAGCTGGCGTTCAGCTGCCCACTCGGTGTCACAGTTAGCAAGATTGTTGTGGCATGTAGCAGTTCCGGTTGATAAAGTAAAATGCCATGTTCAAAACTAGCCAATACGAAAAAAGTAAGGATGACAGCGAAAAACACGCATTTAAGGACGACTGGACTGAGAAACACGCAATCATTTTGCCCGCGGGAACCATTGTGCTTGATTTGCAACGAAACAGCGGGACTGCAAAATGCCACTACGATACCAAACATGGCTGTTTTGAACAAAACTATGCCAAAAACCAAGAGGTAAGAACAACAAAATAAAACTACTAAATTAAAATCAAACATTTTCAACAATAAATACACTGAAGAACTCACTAATGAACACTTACACCGATGTCTCTGCCGGGCCGTTGCACCTTTTTATGCTCAAGTTTAAGGACTTGGTTAGACAACAAAGGTGTCACGTTTTCCATTAATACAGAAATGCTGTTCATGTACAGAGCTCTGGAGTTTTTGTACTGAAATATCATCATGTAATGCATCCTTACTGGACCTTTGATGCAGTAGAAATGTATTAAGCGGACCTTTAAGTCAAGTATTTGAGTACCCTTATGCTAGTGTGTAGTATGTCCCATAGAATATTATTTATTTATTGAGGGTTTAAACACTACTGCAGCAGCATCTACATCATAGGACACAAGGATATCTTCACTGAAACCAAACAACATGAAAATGTTACAAAACTTTCCTCACCTTTTTCTTTATGAAGAGTTACCGCAGTCTAAGTGGGTGTAACTTTTGCAAATCCACCACAGTGGTTGAATAGATGGCTGTCAGCGTAGCGCAGCAAAGTGCCCACACGGTCAATTTATCATAACAAAGAGGGTAATGAGTGGAACATTGAGTAGGTTTAAAGCCATCAATAGATCATTCAACTCTTACATTGGTTCCAAATAAAGCCAGTCGTTATGTAGCATCCTAGCCTAGAATTAAAATGTTTGGCCATTCATGGTTCGGAAGTCACAAGGACGACAACTGTACGTTCTGATTTGGGGTTTTATTTGCACCTGATGAAGATCACTTGTGTCCCACATGTTGTCTATGTACAAAAATGTGTTGTTTGGAGTCAGTGTGCAGGCGTTATGTGATAATTATGCTCCTTATTTTTGTACAGATTGCAGCATAGAGACAAAATTGACACAATGTTGTGTCGGACCACCTGTGAGGATTAAACAATTTTTATCCAAAGTATAATGTTTCATCAGACTGGTACGTCTGACTTAATACCAATGAGTTGATGCTCCTGGGCCTGTGGGATGGATTGCTGCAGTCTGATTACACTGTGATGTGATGCTGAGACGGGGAGGTCACAGTTGCTCTTTCCAGGCGCTGTGACATTAAAAGGCGATCGTCTAATGGAAATGACCTTTCAGCTTTATCTCCCTATCATGCATATATGAAGAAGACGCATTCACTGTGTGGGTGTATATGAAGATGTGTGTATGAATGCTTCCTATGGCGGCGAGGTGGGCGGGTGTACAACGGAATATGCGTCCACCATTTATGTGTGTGACTGCCTGCATACATATGATTCAGTATCTGTGTGTGTGTGTGTGGCGAAACGGGCACATCTGTGTGTGTGTAGTTAATGCCAGTGGGATCGTCTAGCATTACCCGAACGACCATGAGATGAGGTCGGGGAGAAAGGGCGCAGAGGAGACGTGAGAGTGTGTCACCCTTGACCTCCGTGCCATTAGCTGATGGGTAAATACTGTCGCCCTGCTGCAGTGTGGGAGAGAAGCTGACTGTTGCTGAATCAAGTCGCTTGCTGCTCTAAGTCTAAAGTCTTGCCCGTACAATCTGGGTTTCAATCCTTTCCATTCATCCAAGAATATTTTTGTGAATTGTACCTTAGTTGGAAAAGTCTGAATGAAAATGGTAAGAAAATAAATCCAGGATTTTTCACCTTGATGAGCAGCTGCCTCCTCTAAAATCTACAAATTGGTTTAAAATTTCAGAGGTTTTTCCACTCAGCCAACCATATATGATTGTAATATCTGAAAATCTGTGAAAATCAGCAGCCTAAATCCAAAAACACTGGTAAGGTAAAGGTAACCTGAACATATAATTTACTGAAGAGCTGCTTGGTATCCATGTGGTATCCATAGCAACCAGCATCATTGGGTTTTATGTTTATAGCTAAAAGGTTTATGATACTGAATTCTCTCTAGAGCATAAAAGCTGAACATAACCTCAAATATGTTGCACGTTATATTTATATTTACATGGTACTTTAATAGTACAGAATCTACACTTGATCCACCAAGGAAGTTATGTTTTTGGTGCAGTTTGACTGTCTGTTAGTGGGATATCTCAAAAACTACTTTTATGATTTTAATGAAATACTGTGGAAAGTTTAGCTATGGGCCAAGGAAGCACACATTTTCATTTACATTTTCACACATAACTTCTGAATTGTGAGGCTTGTGTAGCCATTTTTCCACCCTGGATTCCTTTATCAAACACATACCAATATCATCTGTCTATGCTCGGAGTGCTTTGTATTTGTATAAGTATGTGTACACAAACCTAGGAACACTTTCACAGTGTTTATCCTCATTGGAAAATAATTCTGAAGGAAAAAAAATAATTGTTTAATTTTTTGACATGAAATTGGCTCGCTGAGTGTCGGCACTCTCGGTCCAAAACTGCCATTACAACAGATTTTCAAACACCTACAGTGGTCTATTAAGGTTCAAGAGGTTGTAGAGTTTATTTGAGAAAGCTTCTAGTTTCAAGAATAAAAATGCCAAAACCAAAGAAATGTTTTGTTGCACAAGGTTTAGAAGCAACACTTGAATGTCCCATTGTCTTGTCTTAAGGAGATAAAGGGCTGGATGAGCACAAATTTCCTCCACTTTAAACAGCAGCAAAACTGAGGCTCTCTTTATCGGCACTTCACACCAGATTCAGTCGCACCTTTCCTCTTCAGTCACTAATCTGGGTGTTAGGTTTGACCCTCATCTGACTTTTGATGCCCATAGACATCTATGCAAAACCTTTTTCTACCATCTCAAAAGCATCTCTAAACTCTGTCCCTCTCTAACCCTGTCAGACGCAGAAAAACTTGTCCATGTCTTTATCTCCTCAAGAATGGACTACCGCAATGTGCTCTTCACAGGGATCCCTTGCAGGAGAACAGCGGATCACATAAAACATATAACACCAATTCTGTTTTCAATGCATTGGTCTCTGTCTCCTTCAGGATTAACTACAAAATCCATCAATGGACAATACAATGGACCTACAGGAACTGATCACACTACATACCTGCACCCGCACCCTCAGATCTGCCAGCAGCTTGCTCCTTCAAGCCCCCAGTACTAAGCTCCGCACCACCGGGGATGGAGCCTTCTGTTCTGCTGCACCACACTTGTGGAACAGCCTTCCTAACCATCTGAGGGCAGCACAGACACTAGTCTCTTTTAAAAAAAAAACTCCCAAAAACCTTTCTGTTCAGGAAGGTTTTTTCATCTTAACTCTTATTACTATTTTCTTCATGTTGCACGTTCTGTGCTATTAATACTGTAGCACTTTAAGTTTCACACGAATGAAAGTGTGGTACAAATTAAATGTATTATTATTATTATTTATTTTGTCTGCCACCGAGTGCTGAGTGGCTCTGACTGCTCTAAGAGAGCACTCTGCTTCTCAGGGCTAAATCACTCAGGACTCATAAAGAAAGGACTTGCGGCTCAAATGTCGACAGTGTTAGCAGAGCAAACAGATAAATGGAAGTGTGTGTTGTGTGTCTATGTGTGTTTGTAGGCCTCTTGCATCGCTGTCTTTCCTATCAGCGCTTTCTCATCAATAACAAACTTCTTATAACAATGAACAAATGATTTAAGGCAACAAACATTCAGCAATGTATTGTATATTTTCTAAATACTTACTGATGTATTCCCCTTATCTATCCTAGTTTTATGTTGCATGGTTTTAATTTTTTCCTTATTTCATGCATTTTTACTCATTTAACTTATTCTTGTATTGTTCTGTGGTCAAATCTGATGGGGATGTTTGCAGCATGGCAATGCTGTCATCTAATTAAGGAATGAATTAATACTTCTTAGATAAAACTCATAATTTCAAATGAATATGAATGTTGTTGACTACACTTTATGACTAGGCCAAAACAAGATAAAGTTTGTGTTTGTGAGTTCAAGTTTGTGTGTCTGTATGTGTTTTCCCAGACGGCCCCCCATCCTGACCCAGCGGATATTACCTGTTGCTGCAGAATGTCGTCAAATGAAACGATGAATAAAGATCAGCCGTGTGCATCTCCCCACTTGAACAGCATTTCTGTTTCTATTCCTGAAATGTCTGTCCTCCTAGACAAAGATAGACAGAGAGAAAGAAAGACAGGGAGGGACCGAGAGGGAGATGGAGGGAGAGAGCGAGGGGAGGTAGTTAGCCTTGGCCTGTCAGTCAAAAGGAAAGATAAAAACATCAAATCCCATCAGCAGTACATCTCAGTCTGGGTGCAGCTGCATGCAACTAGAGCTAAATAACAGTAAACAGAGGGAAAGAGGAACTCTCAGCAGCAGGCGTAAAACTGCTATAAGGTGGTTATATGGGGCGGATCCCCTACATTTTATTAAAAATCAGAACTCAAATTTGTTTATCCATACATGATTGCACGTATTTGGGTCCAGCTCATGGTTGTTGCAGGATAAGCAAGGCAGCCAAGACATGGTATCAATGGCTCCAACATCCCCATTCCTACAGTAAAGCTGGATTTATTCTTGAAGCAACCGTCCTGTTGTAGATACCTATGGTGTATGTTTTTATTTATAGTTAAGTGCAAGATTTCACCAGCTAATAACACACCACAACAAGATGAATGTATTGTGATTAATCAATATTATATAGAGTGATACAGAGTTCCAGTAGGAAGGTTCCCCTTGGTTCATAACTTATTAGGAGGCTTCTGCCCATAGACTGTATATAAAGATGGCATAGTGACGTGTGACATCACCCATTGGTTTGCATTGGAGCTGGTTTGAAGCCCAGAGTTGGAGCTTATGGTCGGCGCCATCTTCTCTATTTGGAGCCAGGACCTTACAAATAAGGAGTATCAGGGTTTTGTCTTTCACGCTCTTGAAACACGTCCTGCTACCTCGGACTGAAGCTAATGCTAGCTTACCGGGAACACCGACTGGTGCACACTTGGGCTAATGTTAGCTGCTGTAGCTAAATTGTGCTAACAGGGCAGATATCATAATCAAGTAGCATTAAACTATTGTGACAATAGTCTGACAATAATCCAAGTCCTGGAGGCATTGAGAGAGGCAGGCGAGGGAACTGTCAATCACAGCTGTCATTCACACCCACATGGCAGACATCAAAACTACTATTAGTCTTAAAATGTTATTAACAGAGCAATCATTTCCAAAATGACAACCAACACACTTATTAGAGGGCCTGAATTTAAAGATTAAGACCATAATGACTTGTTGAAAAAAATTATTGACTTTCTATTTCTTGGTCTAGCCTAAGTTGAGGCTTTTTGAAATGGATTCAGTTGGAGCCAGCATCTAGCATCCATGGGTCTCTTTGCACTTTAAGGTACTTCCACATTGGCTTCAGCCTCAAGCCGTGGTAGTTGTCGCTTGCCACTTCCATCCTATTGCTGTGTCATGGTCTTTCATTCGCTGTCCTAGCTTGAACCAGAGTGGTAAATGATCTTCTACTTGATATGGATTCAGATTCCACCTCTGTGCTCTTAGACAAACTAAACTGTAACTTTGGTGTCTCTGGCCTAGCTCTCTCTTGGTTTAAATCCTACTTATCTGAAAGAACAAAGTGTGTCTGCTATAAAAAATACTACTACTACTCTGAAGTTAAATATGGAGTACCTCGGGGCTTGGATCTTGGCCCTTTGCTTTTCTCTTTCTGTATTTCGCCTCTTGGCCAAATTATACATAGTCATTTCTATGTGGATGATACTCAGCTATACGTGCCTATGAGGGCTGATGAACATACTCAAATTACTAAATTAGAGGCCTGCTTGGCTGTTATGAAAAATTGAATGTCACTAAATTCCCTGCTTCTAAACTCAGATAAAACTGAGATGCTGGTTGTTGGCCCTGCTAGACACAGACACCAGTTTGATCAAGTAACAGTAACCCTCGACAACTGTGTGGTCTTAATGTTATGTTGGATCCCAGCCTCTCTTTTGATAAGCACATTAAAGAAATCACCAAGACTGCCTTTTCACACTTACGCAACATAGCTATAATTCTAATGTTCTCATTTGTGGTCTGCCACGTGCTAATAATTGAAGTCTTCAGATGGTTCAAAATGCTGCAGCTAGAATCTTAACTAAAACAAGAAAATTTGACCATATTACACCAATTCTAGCCTTCATTTGCTTCCTATCCATGTCAGATGAGACTTTAAGGTGCTTCTGATGAAATCCTAACTGGGCATGCCCTGTCATACCTGTCTGATCTCCTTAAACCTTATATTCCATCTCAAGCTCTGCACTCTCAAAATGCTCCTGTGTGTCCCCAGAGTTAAAAAGAAGTCAGCAGGTGGCAGGGCCTTTTCCTATGGGGCCCCGTTCTTATGGAATAACCTCCCTGATGACCTCAGACAATCCAAGTCTGTCGAGTCCTTTAAATCTAAACTTAAAACTCATCTTTTTGCCCGAACCTACAATTAATTGCAATCCAAGTCTGTTGAGTCCTTTAAATCTAAACTTCAAACTCATCTTTTTGCCCGAACCTACAATTAATTGCCTTTAATTGATTACTTCATTACCTTGTACTGCATGGTTGGTCTGTTTCAGTCTCACTGAATTTACTAAGTGCTGTCCTGCCGATGAGATTATTGATTATTGCAACTGTTCTGATAACAATTGCATCTCTCTAACCTTGTGTTTGTTTGTTCCGCAAGCACATGAGCATTCGAGCTGTGTCTCTCTTTCTCTTTTCTCACTCTCTCTCCCTATTTTCTCCTCCCGTCCTCTCTTGTCTTTCAGGCATCACTTGCTGGACCAGCACCCATCCTGGAACCACTCTACTTCCATGGCTGTCGGTGCCATTTCCTCAGGTTTTGGATCTGGTTCCTCATACTGCAGTTCAGCCTCACCTCGCGTCTCTCTCTCTCTCTCTCTCTCTGAATGATGTCTTTATCCCGCTCTCTCTCCTCTGTGATTAATGTATTTTCTTCCCTCTTCTTCCTCTTTGTATGTGAATGGTGTGATGTGAGTCTCCCCTGTGTGCATGTGTAGTCTGTCCTCCTCCCAGGTCTCCAGGGTGATTCAGGTCACGTGGCTCAGGTCCTATTCGGTTCTTTTGGCACCTGGAAGCTTCTTGGCGTCCTCTTCATCACATTCTTCATATATATTAGAAATTCATTATAATTTTGCTTTCCTGTTCCATGCTGTATTTCTATAATTTGTCTTTCTTGTTCTATTCTGTACACACAACATCTATTGCACATCTGTCCATCCTGTAAGAGGGATCCCTCCTCTGTTGCTCTTCCTGAGGTTTCTTCCATTTTTTCCCTGTAAAACGATTTTTTTTTCAAGTTTTTCCTTCTTCGAATTGAGGGTCTAAGGATAGAGGATGTTGATAGTTGTATTGACTGTAAAGTCCCATGGGGTGAATTTGTTATTTGTGATATTGGGCTATACAAATGAAATTGACTTGACTTGACATGACCTAAAGAGCGGTGTCCAAGAGAAAGGGCCAAAGAGATAAATATACAACACCATTCAGATAAAAGAGAAGGTAAAGGTTTTTTTAATAGTTCTTGCAGATGATCATGGTGAGCAAAAGGTTTGTGTTGGAGATGGCTTTGCTCAGTGGGAGTTACTGAAAAGAAGGAACCTTTCTTCAACTTGCTTAATTACGTCTTCACCATAGCGATCTCCACTGGCTTTGGAAACCTGTAGGAGAAAACAAGCTTTTGAGGAGGAGCATGTCAGCCAGGGCATCCTCTAAAAGATCTTACGGATGAGTAACTGCTGTATAGCCCCCTTAACGCACACATCTCCCTCAAGGGTCACTGTAGAAACACAGTCATAGGCCACAGAAACACATGTAGGCTGAATTTGACTTGCCACACTTGCCAGAGTGCACCAAGGCAAGAGCTGATCCACTGATCCATGACCAGCACTGAATCCACATTGCTCCTCCTTCAGCAATTGATCAAAGCCTCCTTTCTAGCACCCTTGTATGAACTTTCCAAGAGAGGATGAACAGTGTGACACCCCAGTAATGAGAGCAAACTGTCCAGTTTGTTTAAAAAAAAAGAATAAGAACCAATTTCCCCGTTCCGCTCTCCTTTGGGAAAGCTCCTTGTTCCCCCTTGAAGAATTATGGAAACTCAGACATCACCTGTGGATCCAGCAGATGCCACAGGATGCCCTTAAATTGCTACTGAATAAACCAAAGAACAACATGGCCTCTGCTTTGGCACTACCGTCAAATGGTTACATTCAGTGCCCTAAGAACACCAAAATTGTCTCTCCATTTTTCATCCATTCAACAATTTCGTTTTCTGGTGTGTAATGAGAAATACAGCCTCACAAGGCCACGATCTCGGCTACAGACTCTCTGAGTCTTTTTAAAACCAGCACCAAAAGAACTGAGAAGAGATGAACTCGATTCAGTGGGATCATGGGTCGGAGGAAGACAAAACATAAGAAAAAGCCACAAAAAAACAACAACAACAAAGAAAAAAAAAAAGGCAGAGGGCAAATGCTCATTCTTTCATTTTGTGATTCTATTTTCTGCACGGGGCCCACGAAGCTATCGATCTCATTATGTATAAAAAGTAAGAGAAAGAAACCCAGACGAGGCGCGGTGGAGTACGAAGATTACAGCAGGACTGCATACACACCCAAGCATTACCCTGCCTCCATGGCTCCAATCTATTTCAATTGGACATGGCTGCTGAGTGTGTAGCATCGGCTCTTACACACACTTCTCACACAGCCCGTAAACAGGGTGGTGGAATGCATTCAGATTTGACACACACACACACACATATACACACATATACACACACATACACACAGCAGACAGAAATCCAGACTATCCCCCCCCACACACCAGCTGTTTACTACTGTCAGGAGTAATAAAAACAACACGAGTCAGTTTGAGAAAAGCATTGCGAGAGAAATCTAAAACTATGAAACTCCATATGGTCCGTCTGTCTATGTCTGTCTCTCTCCATCAGCTTTTCTCCTCTCCACCTTTCTATCTCTCTTTGCAGAGAAAATGCAGCGTTGCATGAACTCGGTTGAGCGATGGCAGATCATTGTAGACGCTGACAACCGGTATAACACTCATAGCTTCAAAATTAGACTGAAATTTGCAGCTTTGAGATGTAACTCGGGATGAATTAAGGCAAGGGAGAGAGAGAGAGAGAGAGAGAGAGAGAGCCGCAGAGGATGACAGCGATGTTTATTGAGTTTTTTCCTCACATTATGGCGTGTCACTTTTAACAAGGCGCTATCACAATATGTTACAAGCTACAGATACTCTTTTCAATTTCAGTTTCATTCAGTCTTGACTGCAATGATTCACAGGGATTCAAATGAAGTTACAGAAAGAGGGGAAAAGTCAGGTCATTGAAATGCAAAGTGCGTATTCATTTTTTCCCTCCCTCAGTCCATTCAGCAGTGACGACTTTAAGCAGAGTTGCATACCAGCCTGAGCCGCGGGAGGAGAAGCAGAAGCACTTGTGCTCGACAGAGAGAGAGACTGTTGTAGAAATGTAACACATTGCCATCTGCAGGCAAGTCAAATCGGCAGGCGGGGAGGCACACACACAAACACACATACACACACATAAAGATTCACACACGCAAGCAAGCAGATGAACCCGCTGAGAGCGAAACAAACTTGTCTAATTTAATCAGAAAACTCATCATAGAAAATAAATTGCACTCGTGAACTTGTTTATTATTCATTCATTCATTGTTAAGGCTGGACAAGCTGCTATTTTACACTGAACAGAAATAAATATGAGCCCTGCTACTGTCATTTGGTGGTGTGAACTCAAGGAACTGGCTGATGATGTTGACTGGAGTGGTTTGGCCGGGGTGTCTGGAGTGTGTACTTGAGCATCATGTCTTGAGAAATAATTAAAAACATGTAAGATAAGTTGAATGTTTATTGATTGTCATGGAGAAATTTGGTCCCTGCAGCTGTGACTAACAAGTTTAGAGGAGACAGATGTAAGAACATGAAAATATCCTGAAGTACAATAACATAGAAATATAGTCATAAAAATAGAGGGAACTGTTATTAGTTGCAGTAACAGTTGCTTCTTTAGGTTTGCTTAATTTGAAATGTAAAGAGCCACACAGGAGATCAAACACACACATACACAGTTATACATCAATTGGAAAACCGCTCCAACACATGTAAACACACACTCAGACACACACACACACACACTCTCACACAGAATAAAATGAGAGCCATCAGAGGGCCCGGTGATGGAAAGCAATGGTGACACCAGCCGTCAGCCAACATCAGCCCCGGGAAGATCGCCGTGACAACCACGACATCGACCCCTCCGAGAGATTATCGTCAGATGCTGCCTCATGGCTACAAGGCGCGCACACACACAGACAAGCACACACACACACACACAAACATACACATAGACACCGCCTACCCAACCCACCATATGACAGAGAATAGAGCAGGCTTTTAAATGAAAAATTAAACTTTTAGCATTACAACTACTTGTAAAGAAATCACTGTATCGAAGGTAAGCAACACTGACTGGTCAGTATATGGGATTTAATGCACAAAATTGTTAAAAGTCATTGCAGAAAAAGAACAAGTTTAATGATTGGTTTTAGGTTTATGCACAAAAACGACTTGGTTGTGTTTATGAAAGGTCATGGTTTGGGCTAGCGGACCTTCATCATCATGGTTACAATAATAAACGTGGTTAATGTTCGGGGATGATCGTGGTCTTGCTTTTTAAGAAACATGGTTGACTGCGTTGGAAATGGGAAACGAACAGTGGTGTCCGATGTTTTGGTGACCCGTCCCTCCATCCCGACCTCCTCCATACCTTGACATTGTCGCTATATAATAACATCATCCGATTTCCTTCTTTGTTCCCGCCACAACTAAGAGGGCTTGGACGAAACGTGTATATACGTCATTTTAAGGCACTTGCAAAAACAACTTATCCTGTGGCTTTTCTTTGGAGGACAGTCTAGTTTTTGCTGCGGTACGGTGAGGTCACACCGTCATTCCTATGACACAAGGTAGGCCAAACATCCAGCTATGTCCTCCATTTCTTGCCAGATGTGATATGTAATCCCTCCTGAAAGTTCTGGGTCTCCTCAAGATAGGGACACTAATTTCAGGCACTTGTTTCCCCAATCTTGTTCTTCTGATCATTACAAAAGCAGTTAACCATAAGTGAGAGTTGGAACATAGAAAGAACGGTATATTGAGAGCTCTGATTTTAGACTCATCTCCCTCTTCACCATGACAGTCCGGTAGAACCCTCGCATTATTGCTGACGCCGCACCGATTTCCCCTCATGCCCCATTTTACCCTTACTCAGGAACAAGACCTTGAGATACTTGTACTCCTTTACTTGGGGCAAAAACTCATTTCCAACCTGTAGTGAGCAATCTACTGTCAATCCGCCGCCTCTCGCCTGTCGACAATCCATGACGATGATTAACGACAACCATGACGATGATGAGGAGGACGATGATAACAACAATGACGGTAAAGAAGAGGATGAGGAATTAGAGTTGATAGCCCGGCTTGCTAGCGGTGGCTGTTTGTGGCAATCACAGTTATCTGTGCCTTTTCATCTCCACTCCAGTTTACTCTGCTACTGATTACACACATCACCACAGCACAACTACCACCTGCTTAACCTGCTTAATCATCAATAACACCATCATCATCCAGCACTTCATTGAGACTCTCAATTGGTGTCTGTTTATGTAAATGCACGCTGTGTGCATCTGTTTGTTTGCCGTGTTAAAGGCAAGCGGCTGACTATTAGACTTAAACTAATATATGGGCTCGGTATTGAGCTTTTATTTAAAATCTGATCTAGTCTTATACTGTTTGGTGAATAGGAGGAAATTTTATGCAAATGTAATGAAAATCAAGTATTTATAGTGTAAGTATATTGATACCAAATTGACACAACACTCAAACGAACTCCTCCAACACAAGTATGGCAGAATAAGTTTTGTTCTTCGTCCTAATTTTTGTCACCACATTCCTGGGTGTCAGTCTTTTAATACAGATGATAATGTTCATTTCATATCTAATGTTCTTTCATATTCAAATGTGCTTTTAGACACACTGTGACAATCGCGCTCTCTCTGGCAGCGTCCCTGCATAACCAGGACATCTTTTACAGACAACATATTTGAATACTTGTATTTGATTTTTGTCTTACTTCATTGTATTTGCTCCATTTTCCACCTTTTTCATAATTAATCTGTTTGCATGCATTGTCTGTTGTTTTTTTTCTCTCTCTGACACTAATCCACTCTGGTAAAAAAAAAACTTGTAAATGCACTTTTTTTGGGGGGGTATACACGGTACCACTGCATTCGGACGCAATGCCAACTCCAGCACTCATCTACACGGCGCACGAATCCCAATGTGCGTTGTGTGATTTCGAGCTTACGGCAGAGGTTTGTACAGTAAAGAGTGTAAACTGGGAGTGAACTCTGTAGTGTGTGGTGAGAGCCCTCCATGCCTTTGGGGAAGGAAAAGAGAAAGAGGAGGCAGAGAGGCTCCTCTGGAGATAAGACTCGCAGAATTAATCCTCTTGATGAAGCCTCAGCCTTAGCCCCGCTCTGTTTATCTGCCATTCAAAGGCTCCAACAGGACCGGATGGGAACATGGAAAATAGATTAGGCTTCTCCTGTCTAGACGCCACACACATACACACACAGGCATATGCACATCCATGTTGACAAGGCAGATGACAAAACGAGGAATCATTAAAAATAAACAATTTAGACAAGCAAAATGTCCCAGAGTTTGCCCAACTGTTGAACGAGAAGGGTCATTCACACTGCCTGATGCGACAACAGAAACGCCTGTTGGTCAACCTTGCCCAGAACAAGATTAGCTCTGAAATAATCAACAAGTCTTCCAAAAAAAAAAAAGAAAAAAAAAAGATATGACATTTGTCACTGCCTTCTAAAATGACATCAAATGGTCCAAAATGACCTTTTCTTGATCTGACATCCCCATCAGCAAGGCGATCGTTTATCAGTACCGTCAAAAACCATTACAAATGACTGTTACAAAAATAATAGATGTGACCGATATGGCTCTATATTTTTCTTATTGTCAACAAATCTCATGTGCAGAGCCAAATCAACAATGAATTGATCTACTTATGAGTACTGTGTGTGCATCCAAAGCCTGATATCTTATCACCCTGTGCTGTTGTCCAAAAACTATTAATAACACGTCAATGAGTCATACGGCTGCACTGGGTGACATGTTCCTTCATCACAAAGAGTTTGGTTACGATAGTCCAAAGATTAATGACAGCGATCATGTTTTCGGTCTCCGGAGAGTAGTTCCATGTAAGGACGACGCCACTGAGAATGTCACAGTTCAGTTTACAGTGCTTTGCTAGCTTGTTCTGCTACCTAACACAACCTCTTAACTTTGTACTACACTGGAACATTACAAAGTCAAGAGGTTGTGATATGTAGCACATCAAGCTAGTCCTTAAGGCAGAGAAAGTACTTGGTAAAGGTTAAGAAAGAGTCATGGTTAAAGAAACCAATGCTGACTGTTGGTAGGAGAAGGGATGCAAAGGGTCTCCAGTTTCCAAGGTGTGCACTTGGTTGGAGTGGTAACTCACAAACATAAACATACATCGGTTTCAAGCCTTTGAACAAATTACTAATAATGTTGTTTTTCTATAATAAACATATGCTGTAGCTGAGAGATAGATTTGTTCAGCATTGGTAAGAAAAGAGATTTCTTCCTTGAGTTTAAAACTTGAACTGAAATGATGGATAGATGTGACCTGGAGCTGCATGTCGCTACGGGTTGACTCTGATGTGATGATGGTGTTCAAATATAGAACTTAAATTACTGCACAAAGCAGCCTAAAAGGGAACACTTTATCACGGCAAAGTCAGATTGACTGAAGTAAAAAGCCAGAACACCAGAAAGTCAGAATAAAGACTTAGAGGACAACATGGGAAATATGCAGAAGTAGGGAGTGAAAACGAAAATTTCCTGATTGATCTTTTGTTGAGTTTCTTGGAATCTAGGAGCTACTCACAGCTGGGAAAAGTGAGAAAAAAAATAATTGACGGACGGTGGTTGCAATTCTGGCAACTGCACAGAAAACAAAAACAAACTATTAAATCCTTGGAAAAGCATTTTTCACTTACTCTTTGTGAAGTGTTAAAATTTGAAATTGGCAGTAGGTAGTGTCCCAATTTTGTAGCTCAGTTGGCTTCCTTTAACTTGACGTTGCATCATTTCCAGTTAGTACAAGACAGTGCAGTGGCCTACATCAGTTACTTCTGTACTAACTGCCAAAACAGTGTAGTTCAAAGTTTATACTTGTATATTTGTTGTAGTATTTGTGTATAGAGTGGAACTGGGTCATATTTTTTGTTTTATGGGCAGAACCTTTGAAAGTAGTTCCAAGGAGTTCATTCTTTCACATCGTATATTTTTCAAACCCTCAAAGAAGCCTGGCAGGTTTACACCCATGTCATTAAAATGAAACTAGAGACACAGAGGTGGTACAGGTTCTAATTTTCTCACTTCGGGATAATGCAAATCGCCTTTAATTACTCATCTTGTTCCTTTATTGAGATAATAAGCAGCCATTCTGTCCTGATCCATCACTGACATAGGAGCTCATTTAGTAGAGAATTGTGCCTCTTATTTTATATTCTGAAAAAAGAAACTGATGAAATTTCTCTTGTTTCTGTAAATTGATTTCTTTACAATTGCCCAAGATTGTCCTTTTGTGATAATATTGCAATTTTCTGTATAGAAAACTAAACTACAAATATGAAACTAAATAATACATGACAAAGATTTCACAGGGTTTTGCAAATTATATTCATTGGGCAGATATCAGTATTTTGAGACCCCAAAAAAAATCTGCTTCCCAGACACATAAAGACTGAATGACTGTGTTGGTGACAGATCAACACAAAATACACTTCTTATAGCAAATGCCGCAAGCGCTTGTCAATCAGACAGTGTGCCCAGAATGGTAACATATTTCTCCTTTTATTTTATTTATTTATTTTTTTTGTCTGACAAACTGAAGACTAGAATTGAATTCTGATATGATTTTTGTATCTGGTTCAACGTTGGTAAAATACCCAAGCATTGATTTTCTCTTTTTTTTAATATATTAAGTACAATTAAGAAAATATTCAAGTAGACGTTGAGCTAAATAACAAATGTGAAGTCCATCTCCCCAAACCTGAATTTTAGATTTTTTCTTAAACTGGGGTAAAACTAAACTTGGTGTAAGACTGCCATAACACACTGTTTTCAAGCTGTACACAATTTTGAAAGGAGCAAAAATATGCTTCTGGGAGAGATATATCTCCGATAAATGCTCACCCATGTCTACTTGAGGGCAAAAGCAATTTTCTGATCACAAAGCAGTTGATGCTGCCAAATGTCAAAAACCTGCCTTGACCTCACTGAATGAGGTGGAACATTAAGGGCAACATGGCTAAAAGTATCAGTCCACACAAAGCAGTGCAACAATTACCATGTACACCTTACCTTAAAGCTCATGCAATAGTCACTATAAAAAAATGCTGAAATATGAGGCTTTGCTTAATTCTTTTTCAGCCATATCACCATGTTTACAGCTCCAAAAAATGTGATTTAATGCCTATTTGCTCTTTGAACACAAAACACTCCTATACAGAAAAGAGTGAGCTTTCCTGAAGAAAGTTAAATATGGACAGTTTATGGACATATTTACCACCAAACCTCACCAGACTAAGGTCAAAATGCCACATTACTAACAACATGTTACATGATTCCTGGGTTTAAAGTCTTTAAACTTTACACTGCTGCTGTTTGGTACCACTGAAATGTAAAGTTACCTGGTGCATCTCCAAGATAAAAGATGCTACCTATGTTACCTTTGCATAAAAAAATAGCACGTTCTTTCCTCTAGAATTAAACTTTTAATTTACAAGCATTAAAACACACCCATCCTCATTTCAGTACACTCAAAGGTTTTGCCACTACACTCTTAATCTTGTTGGTAAGACCTGTGGCTAACTCTAGCCAACATTAGCTTTACAGTAGCTGATGTCACAGATTGAATACGCTGACTTTGGGAATCTTCTCTTTTTGTGCTGCTGGTATGCTACATTTTAGCATGTCTATGGAAGTTTTTATAGGGCTTTAATAGTTGTAACCCACAAAAGACAATCCACAAATGTGTACCATGATCCATAAATATTTCACTATCCACAAACAGTCACATCCACGAAAATACACAGCGATTTGAAAATAGCCTACTGGTCAAGATGCATGCTACATAACTGCGACGTCCACGGCTCAAATCTGGCAGTGGACCCTTGTTGCATGTCACCCCCCATCTCTCTCTCCCTTCATTTCCTGCCATATCTACACCGTCCTAATCTCCATAAACAGATATCTGCGTTGTCAGACAGATACCTGATGGGTTCCGAGATTAACACTGTCCCTATAATAAAAGCATAAAAAAATTATACAGGTTTTACAAATGTAAATAGTTTCATCACAAAACAAAGACAAGTTTGTGATATTTATGCATTTGTGGATCCATTTGTACATGTGAAACTGGTTTTGCACATTTGTGAATCACTTCCTGTTGGTTTGTGGGCGATGTGAAATTTGTGACTTCCCTCCTATTTGTGTGCGGATTTTTGTCCAATTCGTGCCGCAGCAGATCTGTGGAAAGAAAATCCACAAATTTGGGGTGCAGTTACTAACTACACCAGCAGGTGCCAACATTCCCTCACATGAGCTGCAGGAGAAGGCTAAAACAAGAGTCTACTTAGCATCCGCAACAGGAGACAACAAGGTGAAAGACAAATTGGAGCATCTGTATTTAACCCAACAGTCGTAATTCAGTATCGGGTTCATCATTGTCATCTCCAGGTGAGTGTGCTCTGCTTGCTTACTTACTGGCGTTACCTACAGTTTGCTAACTTGGTGTTAGCTGTGGTAGTTGTGTACAAGCTAGCTCACATTAGATCATTTAGTTCAGGTACAGAGAGATTTTGTGTGTGTGGCATGAATAGCCGCAATAGATGGACCACAAACTGACAGAAAGTGATCCACAAATGTGCAAAACCCATTTAACATGTACAAACGCATATATATCACTTTACATGTATTTGTTGTGGTGAAACTATTTACATTTGTAAAACCTATTACATTTTTATGTGAAATTAAAATATGTGTTTAGACAGTAATTTATGTGTATTTGCAAATTGCTCTGTATTTTTGTCGATATAACTTTACACAACACAAATAAAAAAATACATGTTTGTGGATAGTGAAATATTTGTGGATCATGGTACACATTTGTAGATTGTCTTCAGTGGGTTACAACTATTAAAGTCCAATAAACACTTCCATACATGTTACAGTTACAGTTAGTTTTTTTCATGAGTTGAAAGATAAATTAAACGCACAATACCTCGCTAGCAGACACTTTTGTTGTCAAGAACAGGTTTAGGTTTTTGGAAGCTACGCACAGTTACTGTACCCAGCTGTTTATTCCCAAGAAATAGTTCCAGCCCCTAACCCGCATGTGTTGCATGGTGGTAAATATACTCCAGATCTATACTTAACGCACAGACATAAGGTTTATAGCAATCTCCTCAACTTACTCTCAATAAGAAAGCAAACAAGCTTATTCCCCAAAATGTTGAACTATTCCTTAAAAAGGTTTATGATGTGACATTTCTGCTTGAATCTGTGGTTTACACTTTATACTTAATGAACAGTTTCGAACTGACAAGAGTCTGAGTACGTTATAAAAGGGTCTGAAATGCAGAGTCACCAGACCCCCATGTACTGGTGCTTCCACTAAACACAGCACTTTGAAGTTAGATTGATGCCCCTGGAGATATATATACATCTATTTGACACTAATTGGTTGTCATGGTACAAGTCATTCGCTGAATTTGAATTTTTGCAATTTCATCAGGTCATGTGTTTTCATTTGTCTATCTGTTCACAGCCATTCATAGAAATACATTTGGGTCAAATTCCACTATTTGCCATCAATTCAGAGGCAATTCTGTCCTGGTAAATGAAAGAGATGGAGGAGGGAATGTGTCTATTACAGCTGGTTTGGTGCTGAATGAGCTCCATATGTATTTACTATCTGTATTGATGTGTATGTGTGTGTGTGTGTGTGTGTGTGTGTGTGCGTGCATGCGAGTGTGCAGGTGTTTGCATGCATGTGTGAATGTGCACAAACGCTAGAGGGGCAGAAACAGAGACAGAACTGAAAAATACTGAATACAATGTCTATATGATAATGTGTGTGTGTGTGTGTGTGTGTGTGTGTGTTTGAGACAGCTGTGTGATGATAAATGGACTGATAGCCGATCTAGCTGAGCTTACACCCTCTAATTAGTTTTTAATTGACAGCCATTAAAGATCCCCATTCCCAATCCTGATTATCTGTTGCGCAGAGCAGCGATCTAACGGCCCCCTTCCCTTCCTCCCTCTCTGGTGCTGATTTGCATTATTCAGCTGTATTATGATATTTTTTTCCATTTATGTATCATATGCAATTAGTTTACACACAGGTTCACATATGTAAGATTAAGACAAGGCTCAGTGTTAAATATAAGTGTTCAAAAACACTTATTATGGTAAAATTTGAGTTTTGTCATGAATATATTACTTCAGTCTTGAGAAACAAAGATCCTGCTCTCACTGTTTTGGCTTCTTCAAGAGAGGAAAACTGAAATGTTACACCTTGTAGTTGGGTTGGATTGAGTCCCAATCACATTCCCACCACAAATGAACCGCTCCAGAGTTTGTTTGGGATGAGACCAGACCAAGACCACCTCCTTAAAGGGTGCGGTTGTTTTGGTCATGAGGCATCCGAGTGTGATCGCTGTGTTCAGACCTGCCCAAACGAATCGCACCAAAGAAAACAAACCAGAGTCCAATTCAACCGGATGAAAAAGTGGAGGTCTGAAAACACGGTGCAGTTCATGCTGAGGCTTATTTCTTGTAGTTTTGTCCATTATACCTGCTGATTATAGCAGCATTTCACTCATCAGCTACACTGTAGAGCTACTGGGCCATAATAAAACTACATATATAAGATATTAGCCAATTAAGAACCATATACAAAAAGTTGAAAACACCCAAAATGGCAATTATAATCTTTGATTCAACAAATCTTCCAAACTAAAAGTCAACATATGTCCACGCACTGATCTGACGCCCCTATTGGCAACATGACGCAGGCCGATGCTGACGTCACATATCTGGAACACCGGCACCGTTCCTCTATTCATTCATATACAGATACTTGCCCCTGTTTTGTAAATCTGATGACATACAGACTCAAACAATTCTAATCTGGGAAGCAGCTCTGCAGGAATGTTTGTTTAAAACCTGTCCCATCACTCAGCATCCCTGTTTCTCTTCAGTGAAGCTGTGAGTGAGGCATCATAACCGATAGAAACGATCAAACCTACAAAAACAAACACTCAGGTTGTATAACCCGCTGCATTGTTAAAGGTACTGGGGACCCTTTACTTGACATACGGGAGACGTATAATTGAAGTGGATTTTGATTCATCAAAATTCACTAGAGCAAGACGGGTAAATCACCCGAAATATCACCTGATATAACTATCACTATCAGCTGATTGACAGTAAAGTAGAAACAGTGTCTCTATTACATAATTTGCCCACCAGAGACACGTTTACTGTATTTTCCAACTGTAAAATGTCCCACTCACTACAGTACTTTAAAAACCAAATGAAAGAAATCCTTATCACAGATGTTTTCTAAAGGTGTGTAGTTATGTGAAAGCAAAATATGACTATTTATACTTGATATCAGACATTTTATACTCTTTTTATATCTGTATCAGCCTCAAAAATCTTTTCAAGTATCAAACTTACTACTCACCAAAAAGTGGAGTAATTCTATTTTGTTTTTTTTAACTGACAAGATTCATTCAATCATTATTCATTCATTCAGGTGTAGGATGGATTCAGGAGACATACAATATATCTTGAAGGAAGGTACAAAAAACAGTGAAATATCATGCTGCAGTGATATCAGGTTGTAAATCCAACTGCAATTACAGCGGCTCACTGTTACGGTATATGTTAGCATCTGATCATACAAAATGTAATAATAAAATAATAATAATTAGCTGATGTTCTGCTTTATAGAATAAAAGCAGAATATAGAAAGCTCCCCCAAAGGCACTTTCTATATTTATCTGTAAGTCAAATTCATATGTGTATATACATACATACACATACATAAGTTACGGGACGATGAAAACTTGTTTTATCAACATACAAGAAGTTTTATGATGACAGACTGACCGTATTAAAAGTGTTGACAGGATCACGACACTCTCTGTTGTTTATTCCTCAGTGAGGTGTCACTGTCTGTATGAGTGTGTGTGTGTGTGTGTGAGTTATTGACACACAGACTGAGCGGCATATGTGATCAGCTTTCATCCCTGGAGTCTCTGTCTGTGATTAGTCATGATGAGCAGCCTGGCCATTCAAAAAGAAAGCGATGCTGTGATCCAGCATGTGTGTCTGACACCGACACGCGAGTCCGTAGATAAACTGTTCGGCGACTAAGATAAACATCCTTGTTAAAGATGAATGACAGCGGCATTCGGTTTCATCTCAAAGGTTATTGGAGGGTTTTATGAGCCTGAGGGGGTTGTAAAAATAATATCAACCTATGTAAAGTACAAAAATGAAAAATGCAAGGTTTTCAGCCTACAGCGATGATAAAACTGCTCCTTTATTAAAAGAGTACTGGGAATGGATATCAAGAATCACATTTAATAGTTTTAAACTTCCATACACTTATTAACTAAACTTAATATGAGTCACCAATTAGTAGATTTGTGAAGTTATTCCACCTCATTGTTGATCTGCCTTAAAACTATAATTGACTCACAAAGTTTATTGTTTCAGTCCCGTTTGTTTGTTACTTTGCAGGATATTTCAGGAAGTTGTTAGCAGATTTTCATGACAGCTTGTTGGAAAAGCCATGCAGATTTAACCTTAAAATACACTATTAGTATTGGAGCCGAATATCAGCCATTAGAAACGTTTCAAATTCAAAGATTAAAATTGGACCAAAAAAAAAAAAAAAAACAACAAAAAAACACAAAAATCTGTCAAACACACACAGACGCTGTCATGGGACGCTGTGCCTGAGGCCATGCCGTATCCTCCTCTACACTGTAAAGGAGTGAGAGGCTGCTGTATTGAGCCGCAGGCTATCAAAGCATCTGTTTATTATCTGCAGCCCCAGTACCCGTCAGATCAAAGAGGATGTGAACTCCGGCTGAGTGAGCTTTTTCCTCCCCTACCAAACAATACACAACACTTGTATCACACACATATTGTACGGCACGGTACAGTACAGTACAGCACGGCGTACTGTACTGTACTGTGGGCTGAATATTCAGGACAGGGAGTAAGATGAATGATGAGGAAAGGAAAGGGAGTGGATAGGAAAGGCAGGGGAAGTGAATGGAATATCAAGGGAAAGGTAAATGTACAGGAAATGAGATGATAGGAAAAAGGACAGGAAAACTGAAAGGAAAAGAAAGTGGAAAACAAATCAGAAAGGAACCAAATGTTTCAGAAAGGAAGGACAAGGAGTAGACAAATAGAAAAGAGAAAGGAAACCTAAAGCAAAGAGCACTGAAAGTAGAAATAGTGAGAGATATGTGGACTGATGGAGGAAGTGTTGGTGTTGAGGTTTAGAGCTGTTGATGTGTTGGCAGGGTGGAGGGCCGGCGTTATTAGAGGTCATCTCTGTGGATTACGGAGGCAGAGTTCAGCGCACAACGGCGCCATGCAATTTACCTCCATGAAAAATAGATGCAGCCGAGGAATGAAGTGACACATGCACTTACAGAGAGAGACAGGCTGGATAGTTGTGAAAACAAACTGAACGGACTGGAGAGATGATAAGGTGTGTGTGCATATATGTGTGTGTGTGTATCTAAAACCGTAATATATAATGGGACGCTGGTATTTCAGAACATCATACACTTTCTATTCTGCACAGTTATATTTTTATTATCATGTGATTAAAAAGAGTTGCAGCTTGTGGTCGGTGTCGTCTTTTCTTCCAAATAAGGAGTGCAGGTGTTGCCTTTCCTGCTCTGGAAACACACCCGGCTACCTCGGACCGAAGCTAACGCTAGCTCACTGACGGACGTTACTGGAATATTGCAACAATAGTGCGACTCAGTGTGAGTCCCACAGCCGGGGAGAGCAGCAGGTGAGCCAACTGTCAATCACAGCTGTCAATCAACGCCCACACGGCAGACATCAAAGCTACTATAAGTCTTCAAATCTTATTAACCGAGCAATAATCTCCAGCATAAAACATGAACTGAGATCTCATATTTAATTCAATTACAACCCGAACACGCGCAGCTGTGAATGATTGTCATCCAACAAAACTGCCATAGTTGGGAATGTCATCTTTCCTAGATTTTCCAAACTGTGGCTCCATTTTAGCTCTTGTATCTTCTATCGCTGACTTGTTTTATTGCAGCCGGCGATCCTTCACTTGAGCTGAAATGTGGAATCTTCAACCTGAGCTAATTTGATTCAACGTGCCATATATTGACTTGTAGTGATTCTGAACCGCCTACACAAGGACATCATTTTCCTCTCGGGACACCAGGAGCATCTGCGGCTCAACAGCTCCGGACTGTCCCCCTCCGTCATGAAACTGTCAGGGCGCTGCAGGGCACAACACCAGCTGATAAATGTATTCTCCTTAATCCAGCAGCATTTCCAAATGAGCTGCAGGTTCAGCTTTGCGATTCTGATCCTCAAATTGCCAAAAGTTGATAAATAAATAAAAATTCACTCCTGGCTTTCCCTTAAGTGACTCCTAATGGTCAAACCCTAAAATGTACGAGCGCTTGTGCATGTGTATGTGTGACGACATGGCTGGCTGAGGCACCAGTTCTCCCCCCCCCCCCTAGCTTTGTTGACAGAAGATAATTTGGTTTTGACAGCAGATGCTGCCTGTCCTCTCCTGTGCCCCTATTAGAGGCAGAGAGGTATCGGCTCTGACAAGCAGTGGAATGTGGAAAAGCTCCCTGAACAGAAACCATTCTCCCAGCCTCTTCTCTCTCTCCATTCACCGGCCCAGCAGGCATCACAACTACAGCGGCAAATGAGTTCCCTCGCTTTGCATTTCACCCTCCTGTTTTTTTTTTTTTTTTTCTTTTTCTTTTTTAGCATTTGAATTTTTTTGTCACCGCGACAAAAGGAGAGGAGGGAGCGATGCGATAACACGCCGAGACGTCTCCCCCGTTCGCGCTATCTGCAGCCGTTTAGGAGGCGTCTGTGACAAGATAGCGGGAGGAAGATGCATCATCTCAATCCAGCTGCTCGCTACTCATTCACTGTTACCGACTGCACTAAAACACAACAGAGTGGTCTCATTTATGGTGTCAGCCTCAATATTAAAGCACAAAATGTTCCATTAAGCCTCTACAGCTGATATATTTTTTTGCTACTTCATGATAGCGCATCCTTCCACACTTTAGCCAGCTTAACCACAGACTGACTTTTAACTATCTATCTCTTAGCCGGCTGGCCTGACATTTGATAACAGTTTTTGGTTTAAGCCCGGACAAGTGTCTTACACATGCTCACACACACACACAAGTGGGCACGTGCACACACATCCACAGCCAATCCCCCTGGGAGAAATGGCTCCTATATCCTCTCTGCCTCTTTTTAATATTTCATCCCCCCGACTGGAGGCCTCATGTTTTATTGAGCCAGTCACTGCCGTCGGAGGGGATGTACTACATTATGCACCATCATTTATAAATGACCGCCAATCAATGTCTATCCTTACACATAACACTCACTAAACACACACGCCTATCTCTCTGCCACCGCCGAGCACTCGTGCGCATTGATATAAACACCTTCCTCAGCCCGACGCTAAAATCACACACTCACCGTTCTCCGACTTAGCTCGAGGAGATGTGTTACATTTGGCTTAATAAAACACAGAATTTAGCAGAGGCAGCTCTCACATGCTCATAATTCACACGGAGGGGGATTTCAGTTCCCACCGGTTTACTTTGCTCCTCTTAATGTGAACTTCTGACATAAATATTTTACTTTGCTCTGTTTTTTCCTACACTGCTTTGCTCACAAAAGGCGCAGACCATCACTAGTCTTTCACGCACACACACACACACACACACACACATCGGATGACTTAACCCACAGGCGGTGTGAATGAGGGGCAACAACACCAAATAACAAAAACCTACAAAAACATTTCAACGAGTCTTGTCATTGACAGAAAGGGTGATTTTACTCTTGACAATTTTGTTTGCTCCAGTTAATGTGAAGTCCTGACAAAACTCTTTACCCTGCTATTCCTCAGTCACACATACACACACACACACACACACACACACACACACACACACACACACACACACACACACAGAGGCACGCTGACACTAGGTGATGGCACTTTTAGTCTCCATAACTTGGCCCTTGATCACTGTAATCAAACATAGGCAGCATCAGCCTGAAGCTCCCGTAATTATGGGCTGCTCGGGCCCCTGCGTGAGGAGTGCACACGCACAAAAACACACAACGGCGTGCGCTTGTCTGCGTGCCAACAGACAACCGCGGTTTCAAGAACATACACACACACACACACACACACAGAGAGACACACAGGCCTGTGTGTGCGCTCTGCTGCGCGCTCAGCACAGACGGAGCCTCGGTAAAGGACACTAATGAGTCCAATGAGACTGAGGGGAAAACAGCTCCTGAAATCTACACCACAGTAAAACACCTCAGAGAGACAGAGGGAGCAGAGGGAGCTGGGGTGAGGGAGTAGGAGGAGGGGGGGGGTTGGTTGGGGGTTTGGGGAGGGGGTGAGGTAAGGGTTGGAGGGGCTTCAGAAGGCAAACGACAGAAAGACAGAGTGAAGGAGGCAAAATGAGAGAACTGACGCTAGCGATGGTGGTGGTGGTGGTGGTGGTGGGTGGTGGGTTGCCAGGGCCCTAGCGGAGATGTTGCCAGCTGTAACCATGGTAACAGGTTCCCATGGTGCATGTGTGGTGCAGCCGGTGAGTGTTGGGCTGGGGGTGTGGGGTGTTAAGTGTGTGTGGAGGGGGAGCAGGGTAACATTTCTTTTTTTTTTTTTTTTGTTTCTTTTTTTTTGGCGAACGTCCCACCTTTATCAGCTGCCCAGCAGAGCAGAGCCTTATGTAAGCTCTGTATTAATGATGCTGTCTATAAAAAGATGTAGTCTGGTTACATAAAATATCATATTTTTTACTAACACGGCCTATAAAACTGGGTTTGTGAACAAGAGGCGCACTCATTGGATCACTGTTCCAACGAGCCTGCAGCAATTCAGTGGCCTTGATGAATGAAAGCCCCGGGCCAGTGGTGGTCCAGATCTAGACGAGCCCCGAGCCAGTGGCTTGATCTTAGCAAGTTTCCAGCCAATGGCAAGCTTGGATGATTGCAAGCCTCTGGCCTATTGAAGTCCTGCAGTGATGTCACCATTTAAGCCTGCATACCATTTTCAAAGAGCAGAAGGAACAACATAGACAACAATGGCTAACTAATTGTTTTTTTCATGAAAGTTTACTACGCATTCTTTAACAAATCTAAATGTTGTTTCTCAAGCAATATCGAGAGTTCCCAACATAAAAGATATAATTCTTAAGATTGCCATATTAAACTCAATTTTTGATACAATATATGGTATATGTTAGATGTTCAGTGTATTTACATTTTGTAATTTCCTCACCATTCATTATTACAGGCATCCACCTTCCCTGTTCCTAACCGAACTACAGGGAACAGCCACAGCTGCTAGATGAAGACCTGCAGGCGACAAGCTCTTACAGCACATGGTGAGTTTCTGTGCAGTGCTGTTGAGTGGAAAACAAACTGCACCATGAGTGACGCTTTCACATCCTGCCTGGACGTTCTGTTTGTTTTCTGGACCCTTTACGTTTTTGTGTTCTTTGGGGTTTCCAGTTCTTCTGGTCATATGGTTTTGCTTGTTATGATTTGGGTGGTGGGTTTAAAGACCTGCCTTTATCAGTTAGCTTGTAGTGTTGTGTACTTAAGTTTATGTAATTCTAAGACGGTTTGATTTATGCTGGGTTGTGATTTAGAGTATCTGGGTTTTGGGTTTCCTTGCGTGTTCCTTCACTCCTCCTGTGTTCATGTCCTCTTCCTTACACCTGCCCTGCATTCATCCTCGTTAATGCATTTCCCTCAGCCAATCACTCCCAGCCTGCCCTTGTGTCTAGTCACCTGTTCCCCATTCCCTGATTAGTTCGGTTTGTATTTAAGGTCTGGTTTTCAGTTGAGTCTTTGTTGGATCCTCTGTTTTGTCAAGTCTGTTCTGTCCTGTCGTGTTCGTGCAGTTTCCTGTTCAGTCAGCTTTTGTTTTGATGCTCACGCCAAATAAAAACGGTTTTCTTCAGCCCTGCTTTCCGGTCTCTACATTTGGGTCCACTCATCCCTGTTACTCCGTGACAGACGCGTGTGTTTCTTAACTAAATCAATGTGACCGTGATTTCTCCCAGCACACCATTTCTTTGTCTGCTTTATAAGATACAGTTGCTCTTCTTTTGTTGCATTTCAGTATATATTTCATACAGTAGCTGCCTGTTTGTTGCACCTAGTGGTCAATGCACATGTCATTTCCAATAGATCTCTGGGACCTATAATGTTAAAACATATGCCATTATCAGGGGTAATACCAGGGGTCAGTGCTGTAGTAGGGGTCACCAAATCAACCAGGACTAAAACCCTGAATATTCTAACTTTTAACAAGTTTAGCTGAAACAACAGATTATTTTACTCTAGTTTTCTCCACCTAGGAGCCTCTTAATTGCCAGTATCCATAAATGTGATAACATTTAAAGGACTATTTTCATAGTTTTGTATCACTTAGCCTACGTATGATAGTGTTGAACTCACCAAAGTAATGGCAGACTTAGTACATCTTTTTAATGATATTGCCATGTTTATATACATCATAATTGAGTCATAAGTCATAACCAAGGTACGACAATATAACTGTAACTGTTGAGTAATTTCCTTTTAATGTGAGCATTTGAAACAACCGTATGCTGCCAAGACTGAGAACAGCCTTTTTTCTGCTCTCAATAGTCGGCTGTAACACACTTATAGGAGTGTGTATGCTTGTATATAAGCGTGTTTGTGTGTTTTTATACCTCTGTCCTTCACTGTATGGTGGTTTGAGTATGTTTGTTCACTGGTCATTAAAGCAAAGCCAGGGACTACAGAGCACTTGCCCACTGGGCTTGAGATGCACATACGACAGACCACTCCACATGGAGAAAAGCCAGCATGTCTGGTTCCACTTGCATGCATGACTGTTTATGGACCGAGTCCAGTTTGCCCTGCGAAGCATAAAAAAAGCTGGTGGCAGCAGCGATGATGAACACTGGGGAAGCCAAGGGAGGGAAAACAATTTATTAGCTTCAAAATAGAGTGTCCATCATGAACGCCTTGGGGGAGCAGTTCTTTTGTTACAGGAAGTGGGGGATTTGTCTACAAACGAGGGCAGAGGAAAGCAGGTAAAATGTTGTTTTCGTTTAATTTTCTTTTAAAACCTATGGCTAACAAGGGGCCTTTTCATTGAATGTACTAGAACAGCAGAGAGCTCTGTGTCCTCCCTGTAAACACCAGCTATAGCAGTCAGGGGTGTGCCCGAATACAAATACATTATTTGGCAAAACACAAATTTGTTTCATACAGATATTTTAAAAACAATTTGTTTTTGGGAAGGAAAAAAAAAACAAAACATCAAATACTAGCATGCAGGTTGGTTACATGGCTATCTCAGTCTCTCTCCTCTGCTCTGCTGTTGCATCTATCAGCAGGTCTCAACGAGGGGAGTCACATCCACCTGCTACATGATGCACATTTCCTAATTTGGACATCACTCCTGGAGTTTTCCCCAGAGATAAAGCTGAGCTACTGACACAAGCAAAGTGCTCCCAAGGGACTCTCCATAACCTTTTGTTCTCTTTCTCCTTTCCACAAAGTTAGGTTGTAAAAAAAAATAGGCAATAAATGAAAAGTGCAAAGCAATAATCACCTTTTGAAGTTCTTTCCTATATGTAACACACTGTGCCGTCTCTGTGTTATGGATGTATAAATAGATAGAAGTCTGTCTGCAATGAGGCGATGAGTAAAGTTTCAGCTCAGTAGTCAGCGTAGTCGTCTATGATCTGCGAGACTCCAGTTTGAGACCCGATGTAGGAACCTCCTTCGTAAAATAGTTTATTCATGAACACCTATTGTAACACTTTCATTTTCTAAAATTGAAATCGTAATAAAAACAAACAGGATTTTTAAGCCTCTTTCCACTTTTATTTGAATACAAATAATTTTGCTGCCTATGCAAATAATAAAAATATATACATATAATATAAACAAATAATACTGGGCTCTCAGCACATCCCTATTAGCAGTAAACTGCTTCGATGACAGCAGCTATTGAGATTAGGTCATAGTGTAGTAATGTTCAAACAATAATGAGTTGTGGAGAATGCCAATGTTAATATATATATATATATATATATATATATATATATATATATATATATATATATATATATATATATATGTTATTACTGATACTAAGGACAACAATACTGGGACCAATAAAACTTGACCACACAGAGACAGAGCGCAACAATCAGCCCCATAATATGCTGAAGGGGCTCAAGGGCTGAAACGCTAAAAAAAACACCCATAGCTAGTTAAAAACATTAGATTTCAGCCTGTTATTTTAGCACCTTATGTCTACCAGAGAGGAAAAGATAGTTTATAGCATACGCTGAAACCCATTACATTAATATGACTGATGACTGTCAGCCCTTGCAGATGAATGCACGTCTACAGTACAGACAGCCCGACTGTATAGAAAACTACACTACATAACAGGCTGGCATGACACTTTTCACAGCTGATATGGTGAGTACAGTTTGTAAACATAGTCGAGGAAATTACACGCACAGACATGCAATCATTTCCCATTCAGACTCCTTTTTACAGATAGCATTTCAGCTGAATGCAGGTTAGCTATTCTGTCTATTACAGACATTGCATACCTTTCAATTCAACAGCTGTTCTGCTTTAACCTTCAACCTGAATGTTCTCTGTGACTAGCGGTGTGTCCAGATATATGTGTCATTTTTACGGAGGTTTGTGCAGCTCAGGTTGGGTTTGTCTCTTCCACCGCATTGGCACACAGCCCTGTATCCACTTTTGTTTTCTTAAAGGCTCAGTTTTTCAGTTCGGCAGCTCCCTGTTGGTAGTGCATCCCAACACACAGCTTTTTGGGTGTTTTTTTTCTGTTTTCTAGCAGACAGAACTGACAAGGAAGCACCTTCACGCAATACAAAGTCAATGGAGAGCGATGAATTGTTTTTCCCTCCAGAGTGGGCGCTCTGTCTCTATTGGATTTCAGACAGATACCACTATCAATATTCGAGAATATTGAGAATAACAAAAAACCTAACGACAATATATCCTTTTTACATAAACCAACATTTTTCACAAGGATTCCGCAAATGTGGTTCTTGAAGAGTTGTGTTAAAGATACATTTTGAACAGTATGTAGCATAAACAGTTGAAATGAAAATATATATTTTTTAAAAATATAATATACATTTAAAAAAAAAATGTTTTAAAATTGATCAAATATAAATAAATGCAACATATAAAGCATTGTTATTGCCATATATTGCATTGTAATCTATCAATATACACATTGATATTAATATATCAGTGATAAGTCAATATTTGCAGAGGATTCTGCTCAGTCAGGGTTTTAATAAAAAATATATAATTTTAATATAGAATCATTCTCATTTAGAGCTTATCACCATAGACATCCAGTGAGATACTGATCAGTTAAAAAAAGGAATCTAACATGCTGCATCATGTCCATCTAACCCTATCACAAGACAAAAATGTCAGTATTAGATGATTCTGCAAAACTATAAATCAAATTCAACGGTAGTTTGTTTTTTGTTTTTCTAAATTTTGCTTTCTACAATATGCATGACAGCTTCAGCATGGTTTAGTTCATGGAAGAACCTTAGTTATACTAAATAACCCTAACCCGTACTCCATAGTTTAAGGTTAGGGAAGGATTGTGGCAGGACTACTTTCTGCATTTGCACTGAATTATATTAACGTCATTCCTTTGATACTGGGCTGGTCCATCATAACATACTGTAGATGAAATACTTATCTTTATCTCTTTTTTCTATCATAAAAGACCAGTTTCAACCTTTTTATCAGCCAGTTGCTCCATCAATCTAACCCTTGCTCTGTACACTCAACCGTGGTACCATTACTAGCACCTCCTACAGCTCCACCAAGCCTCCGATGCAGGGCCTGATCCCTCTAAGTCTGCTGTTTGCTGGGGGTCAAAACAATAGGCTGCAGACTGTAGGATAACACACAGAGGCAAAGGTCAGTGCTGGGGAATAAGGAGGATCCATTATGTCCCCGCTGTGGAGCATAGACACTGCAAACACACTCATTCGCACACACCATGAACACTACACACATTCATCCACAGTCCAATTGGACATGTGAAGAATGAATTATTCCTGCCCATCTATGAAATCTGGGATGCGTGTGGGCGTTCACAGCTTGCCGCAGGCGTGCTTGTAAGTGTTAAATTGTGTATTTATGAACTGTGCTGAAGAAGGACCACAATGTGAGCGAAAATAAGAGAGAAAACAACATTTGTGGCATTTATAGGTACACTGTAGGACGTTCTTTATATAAAGAATTATGAAATTGATTGAGTTTACTCAAAGAGTATGAATGAAGGAATCTATGACAGGGATTAGCACTATGCACTGTAGCTTCCTTCAGCATCCTAGAATACATACATATTTTTAGATTTTGTAGGAAAACAAACCCGCATAACTGCAAAATTTGGAGCAAATCATAGTAGGAAACCAATTGGCTCTCACTGTTTTCAATGGCTTAAATGCATTTATTTATAAGCTAGCATTAGAATGAGGCATCACACCTAATTTCACAGTGAAATATTCATGAGGAGATCCTGCATGTAGCATGTTTAATGTCAGTGGTGTGTCTTCCTACTGTAAAAAAGAGATAAAAGACAGTCATACTGTATGGTCAGAGGGGGATGGTAGAATCATATGGGAAAACTGTTGAAGTGTTAAAAAAAAAACAAAGGATAGAATTTGATATTATGCATCGTAATGATGTTTGCCTGGTAAAATGGCCACAATTATTCTAGCTTCTTTGTCAACACACATTATTTACTATAATGGCTTAAAATGCAGGTGGAGAGACACATAAAGACAGAAAAAAAGGGTGAATGTGAAAGGAGAGAGAAATCTCCAGTTTGTTCTCGCCAGCAGATGCGCTTTTTGCCAGGATGTAATTTGGGCCGATCCATCAGAGAACAGTAATGAGGTCTAATGTTAGAGCCCACTGTGTCCTAATGACACCTCAGCTGTCCCATCGCCAAACCCACTCGTTCCAGCCGTAGAACCCTGCTGGGCCTTGGGCAGCTGGGACTTGACATCTGACCTTTAGCGAGACAGCCCCCTTCATCACACCAGAGCGAAAGGATGAACCCTGGGTTATGAGCTGGAATGTAGCGTGGCGGACATCTCAATCGGTCGACGTTGGAGAAGAGCCTCTGATTAAATTGATATGTTACCAATATTTCCTACTGTCTTGACTACTGTAAACCAGGGATTTACCAGTCATCTTGTCCATCACCGTGATGATGGAGGTTCCAGCCAACACTGACTTTGCCAACATTTTATTTTTTTGTAAAGATATTGTATGTTTTTGGCCAATTTTACCTTTATTGGATGGTTGATAGTGAAAAAGCAGACAGGAAACAAGAGGGGCATGATATGCAACAAAGGTCCCCAACAGAATTTCTATTTCTGGTTTACATTATTTATGATTACCTGACTTTTGTGGTACTTGTATTTTCTCTTGTATATTTTGACCACATAACTACAGTCACTGTGTATTGGGCTCTGAGCCAAGGATGTCCAGCTGTAGCTGCTGCACAAATGTGAAGGAAGGTGAAGGAAGCTGAACTTCTGAATATGGTTTGCAGGCTGGAAGGGTCACAGAAGAGACACCAAAAACATGATGATGTTTGTTTCGGCTGCTCGGCCAGTGTTGATGCAGGAAAAGAAAAGATGGCTCACAGAGCTCAGGAGAGAATGCCAAACTTCGACAAAATATGGTTAATGAACATCTTATAGTTTACATTCACTGAGTACATGAAGATTCCAGTAAAGGTTTTGTAAATGACCCCTAGTTCTGTTGACTAGTCAGAAATATCATAAAATCATAAATGTGAATGATTTAGTGCATGAGTGGGCCCCCTAATGTGGTGTAAAAAAGTAGACAATTATTATAACCATTATGGAGGGGTGTTCAGCCCATATCAAGTGATAAGAACTACCATAGAGAATGAATTGAAGAAGTTTAGAGAGTTGAGCTCTATTCCTGTTCCTCACATGCAGGAACTTTGTATATAAACTTAGCACAAAAAGTAAGGAAATTTGTGTTTGGTAGATTATTTCTTTGCTGTAACGACGCTTCATGGCAATAAATCTTACACCGTTGGAAAGCCTGTTCATTACAGCCACAACAATCTGGCATTCTTCAACCAGCATTTGTCAGTTTGTGGGGTTTATCAGAGACTACCTCCAGAATTTGGGAGTGGAGAGGATGGAATGGCCTGCCAGCAGTCCTGACCTCAACCCCATTGAGCACTTGTGGGATCAGCTTGGGCGTGCTGTTCGTGCCAGAATGACCAACACAACCACGTTGGCTGACTTGTGACAAATGCTGGTTGAAGAATGGGATGCCATCCCACAGCAGTGTGTGACCAGGCTGGTGACCAGCATGAGGAGGAGGTGCCAGGCTGTTGTGGCTGTGTATGGTTCTTCCACACGCTACTGAGGCTCCTGTTTGTTAAATGAATAAATTGTTAAATTGCCAATATGTCTTGTTTCTTCAAACATAAATCATCCAATCCACCAAACACCAAACAAGAGGCAATGGCAGAATAAGCTGTTTAGCATTGGCAGAGAAGATTTGGCATATTTTTCATGGGCGCAACCCACATACTCAGCTCTGCTGCTCATCACACAAATGCATGTTCCTTACAAATGTGGCACCATTTAAAAGGGAAATAAACAGGCTTTCCAGTGGTATAAGAGTTATTGTCAAGAAGCATTGTTACAACAAAGAAATAATCTACCAAACACAAATTTCCTTACTTTTTGTGTTTATGTTCAAGACATAATGGAAGCTGTCTCAGGCATGTTTTAAACGGGCACTACAGTTCATCTGGTCAACTTCAGCTCAACTCAAAATTGTAGTCTCCAGATATTCTGCAGGGGAGGTGTTTAGGGAGCATTGGTAAATTGTAGCGTCTACCAATAGCCTGCATGTGAGGCATTTAGGGAACATGGAAACATGGATAAATTATAGCGTCTACTGATAGCCTGTGTGTGAGGCGTTTAGGGAACATTGATAAATTGTAGAGTCTACCGATAGCCTGCATCTCAGGTGTGTAGGGGAGGGGCACAACTCTCTCTAGGTATTGAGAAATCGGCCCATTACGAACAGGCACCTTATGAATGGACACTGCACTAGTGGTTTAGAATTTTAGAAAAGTAAACACATCCTGTCTTGTGCTTCCAGTCAGCACTTACTTTTTTCAATATTCAACCAAGACCAGGATTTCTACAAGGTCCAACTTTAACCAAGTGCTTTAACAACCATAAAAACCTTAATCATGCTTCAGCTGCCAAGAGTGGATACTGCAGGGAAAACAGATGAAAAATGGCATTAGTGAATTTCGCTGATGCAATAATCATTTTTAGAAGACAGGGTTGCAGTAGAAGGCTCTGAAGTAGAAAATGTTCAAATTCTACACATAATGAAGCTGCACTTATCCAGACTATGATGTTACCTTCACACTGACCATAAAACTTTGCTGGGTAAGGATACTGAAGGGAAAATAAATTAAAAACACTGACAGTGAAATGTTTTAGCAGATATGTAAACAGAAACATTTTGTTCATTACAAAAACTTGATTTGGTGAGCATTACATGTCCTCCAAAATGTATTTACCAAAGAAAATAAACTATAAATGAACGTAATTTCACAGCATTTTTGAGGAATGTGCGTTTTGGAATATAGACGTGAAAAAGGACATTTGCAGGTCTGAGGTTTAACCCATTAAGTCATCCAGTGAATTGAAGCATTTGAGACGAGTAAAGCAGCAGCTAGCCAAGACCTGGCACCATGCTAAATGCAAGGCTGAGCTCATTAGGACTGGCCCAACATCACACACATGCACACACACACACAAACACACATACACACACACACACATACACACACCAATCTGTCAGTGTTTTCACATTAAACAAGCAGACACACACAAAAAAAAGCAGGATAGAGACAATGCAGGGACCGAGAAATGAGGAGAGCAAGGGGAAAGAGTTGGCAAAACAGCAAGGATCACACCAGAATGGTGAAGGAGCGATAGAGAGAATGACAGACAGAGATCGAGTGAAAGACAGAGAGAAAGATACAGACAGAGAGAGATGGAAACAATGAGGGGAGAGACAAAGCAGGTGGCCTGGGTAATTGCCTGGGGAATATAATGAATGAGCCACAGTGCGTCTGACGGAATAGGAAATCGTCTCTATCTTCTCATTCCCCTCGCTCTCTCTTTCTCCCTCTCATTATCTCTCGCCCTCTCTCATTCCACTCCTCCCCTTATCCATCTCCTGCGCACCCTTTTAAACAAATCTCCTAACCCTATCTTCCTTTCTCGCCGATTGCCAGCATTTTCTTTCTCTCAACTACAGAGCTTTTATTGCCCTTTCTTTCCTGTCAGCTCGACTCCCCACTACTTTTCTGCTCCCACCTTTTTTTAGACATCAAACTTCCGCCTCCGCTAGCCTCCCCTTGTTCCCCCCATGGCCAGTACATCTCCACCTATCTACCCATCTACCCAAATATCTCTAGAATATCACTAAATTTTAGCATATTCCACACACTACATGCATACAACCCAAAGGCGATCTACTGAATTTTTTTGTTTGGCGCATCATTCTAGCTCACAAAGTCAGCCTCACTCTGATAAATGCCCCTGGTTTAGTAAATAAAGTCCCATTCATTTTTGCCATAGACAATGTGATATGACTCACAGTTGGAGCACTTCTACAGCTTGAATTGGCATGAACTCTCCTGGTTGATGATTCAACGATGCAACGATGGTATGTTTTTAAATTTGCTAGCACTCTGATTCAGCCTCTCATTGGCTTCTTCTGCATAGCAACATTGGCCATAGCAACCCATCAGCCATGCCAAAATGACAAAGAGGAAATATTTCAAACTGGTGTCCATGAAGTAAACTCATAGGATCATTAAATTATTCGGGAGAGTCCTGTTTCTTTGTTGAGTAGCATTAAGGATAATGCTTAAGAAAATTTTGAATGAATGGGGACAAACACTTCTAAGCTACAAGAAATTTGTGGAGCTGCAACCAAAACATGTAAAATCTACCTTAATCTATCATGTATTCTGTCTTTTTATTACCTATCTCTTATCTGATTAGTTGTCCACTAAAAGTTTTCCATTTACATCAGTGTGAAAGAGCAAAACTAAACTGTAACCAGCAGATGTTTGGTATTTTTAGCCATGCTAGATGCATGGCTCCTGGAACAGCAATGTTGGTTGGTCCACCACTTTGGTCCAAGCTAAAATATCTCATAAAATAGTGGATGGATTGCCATAAAACTTTGTACAGACATTCATGTCTCTCCAAGGATGAATTGTAGTAACTTTGGTGATCCCCTGACTCCTCACCTAGCACCACCATGTGCTTGAAATGTCAATTAGTGTTGGTTTATGACAAAATACTTGCAAAGCCAATGACAACCCCTTTAGCCTCAGTTGTACTTTGATGTTTGATGCTAATAATGAATTATGTACATTGTTTTTAGTCAATCAATGAATTATGTAGTCGAATTTACCATGCTTTTCCAGTTTGAGTGGACATTTGGGCCAAACAAGTGTAGCAAGCTTCATGTTGATGTCTCAGTTCAGTAAAATACTTATATACTGAAACTTGCCACAACTGATAAACCAACAGTCACACCTGCTTCCCTGCAGTGATTGTGTTGGCAATGACAGCTGAGACAGACTCTGCACAGTTTTAAACCACAATGATACATCTGGTAATGTAATTGTGTTGTTGTTTGGTTTTCTGTTCCCTGTTAATTAATAGTATACAAATGATCACTTGTACAACATGTGATTGATGGTATGCTCTCCAAAATTGTTCTGAGAGAAAATATTTCATCCTTTTTACAGTTTCCTTACACCTGACCTACTGTCTGCATGAGTGAGTTGTCTGCGGCAAGGGAGGTGTATTTAATAGAGAGCCCGGTCAGTGTCCTTTCTGTATCCTTCGGTAAGCAGGAGATACAGTGACGTAATTCAGCTTGAACCCGAGTTCCGAGTTTTCTTTCCTCTGCCCTCCTGTCAGTGGTCACTGAGCGGTATTGTGAGCGAGTGAATGGGTGGACGGATGACGTTGGTCGCAGGTAGATAGAGGACAGAGTGGAGATAGATAGGGAGGGAGGGAAGGATGGAAGGATGTGTGGGTGAGATACCAAGAAGAGAGGAGGTGGTGGTGGAAGAGAAACAGATAGTGTCACGTCTACTATTCAGGCCCGTTTGATGAGATGCCTCAAACGGCTGAAAAGAGGAAAGACAGGGAGAGTAGAAGAGTGAAAGACCCCTTTCATCACGACGACGTGTGCCGCAGAACCCTCCCGTCGCCTCCTCCTCATCCCCCCCCCCCTTCTTCCTCTTCCTCACCCCCTGCACCCCCCGTGCGAATAGATAAAACACATTCAATCAGAGGGAAACGAGCGAAGGTGGGAAAAATAAAAGAGAGGAGTTCAATCACACTGGTGTTCCTCTCTCTATTTCAAAGAGGGAGATCAGGTTGGGGGTTTGCGTGGGGGGGGGGGGGGGAGGGGGGTTGAGGAGAGTGCGCCACTGGTTTGATGCACACTAGAGGGAGCTTCCATTCAGCTCCACACAATAATGAATGCATTACAAAATACACAGGTTGAAAAATAAAAACAAAATTCACACAGACTGAATCATAATACAGTAAATCCAGTAGATAGACTATTTCTAGTATCTAGAAATTGTAATTACATTTAAGGAAGATGCTTAAGATAACATGATTATAGTGACAATTCCATGATGAAATATCAAATCAAATCATAAAGTTGATGATTCAGAAGCAGAGAAACAGAGCTGCTGTCAGATATTGGTGACAAGAGCATGTAAACAAGGTTGAAAGGTAAAATATCAGAAGCTTTGTCACCAGTTTATTTCAAATCATAAACTTATTCAAATTCATTCAGATGGAATCAATAAATAAACAAAAAACTTGTTTCCATGTTTCCAGTCATTGTTTTTGACTAAAATGCATTGAATTTATCCTTAACACCCAACAGATAAGTTGAATACATTTCCTTTCTGATAAAACATTTGCAAAGCTAATTTTTTTGAATATTTTGAAAGCTACATTATTAACATCCTTATCTGTATTGGCCAAGCTGCCCCTCTGTTAAATCAAAACAAAGATGGCTGCCTACCAGCTACCTGGATAGGAAAGCTTAGGACAACCTTCAACAACCTTATTGGTTTTTCAGAAGTCATTGGTGAATTATCTTTTATCTTAAACTGGGGCTCACCCTAATCCTACATTTATACTAAAATCTGTATACTAAAGATGTCCCTCACACTAGGGGGGAAACAGGGAGATAAGTCATGAACAAAGATACAGTATAGTCCCCCCCAGCAGGACTTGCAGGCCAACTGTACTCACCCAGAGTGCAGCTGCCAAACCAGCAGAGGCTGGCACTGTGGATAATAGCCGGCTGTGGAAGGCCTGTGGTTGTGTCTGCATCCCAGCTAATGTGTTAGCACTGTGGTTAGTGGTCAGATTGAAAGCTTTAGCAGCCTGTTATTCTCACAGTGAGTTGAACCATAAGTGGGTGGCAGTTGCAGTGGAGAAAGGAACCCCGTGGTTATGCCAAAGGGTGGGGGTGATGAGCACAAGTACAACCAAATGCGTATTGTGAGTATTTTGGTTATTGGTGTGCATTTCTGTGTATGGACAAAAGAATCTACACAGTAATGGCAGGTAAACAGGCAGATTTTGTTGGATCTGAATCCGTGCTGCAAATACAGCTGCTCAGTATCTATCAATCAAAAAAACTGGGACATGAACAAAACACGGGGACACACAAGTACACACAAACACACACACACAAAGGCTTTCAGTCTGAGTAAATTCATGATTAACAGGCTGCTATGATATCACCATGCTATTGAAGTTGAAGGGTGTATAAACATGGAGAAACACAGTTTTATTGAGTTGAGACACAAATGAGGAATTGCATATTAACACATTCTTGGTTTTACCACTTCGGAATAAAGCATGGGTAATGATTTAATAACACTGATTTGAACACTATATTTAAGTAATTCTGGCCTTGATGCTTTGTAGGAAAGCTAGTAGAGAGCTGCTATCTCAAATCATTAACAAAATATTTTTACTGCCAAAGACCAATTTAGAGATGCTAATATTCAATTCTAAAATTAACTTTATTGTGTATGTAAGATGAACTAAGGAATTAATATGATAGATGCAACCACTAGTGTCCATAGACCTGATTTAGAAACAGGAGGGAGGGGAATGAGGTTTTTGTAGCAGACCTGGGGTAGATCAGCTCTCATTTTGGATATTTGGCGTTGATCATAAAACCTTTGCACCATATTATGACCCTTTGATTTGAATCACAGGGTTTGGTCATGTGCAGCATGTGAGCAAATTGGCTGATGTATGGCTATATTCTGACTTATTCTGAGCAATGACAGAAGCTCTGATTGCATCAATGCAGCGGTCAGGAGCTGGAACGCACTGACCAAGAAGACATAGTGTAGTGTTCCACTGAGCTAGCACTGATTACGAAACTGTACCAATGGTTTAACATGGCTCGCTGCTTAGGTCACATTTTTCAGAAAGGGAAAGTAAAAATAGTAAGATGACTCCAAGACATCATCATGGTCATGAACAAGTTCTCTTGGCAAACAAGCTCAACAGACATCACATCAAACTGGTTCACCAAGAAAATAAACTTGATAGTCACATCCCTTGTGTTTAATTTTGTTATTTTATTAAAATTGCTTATTGTGACTTGCCTTTTAAGGTATTTAATCAATGCTGTTACAGGCAGTGTCTCCCAACTAGGTAACCCTAATGGGCTACATTTTTCCTCAGACGTTAGGTCACCATGTGTACAGAGACTATTGCACCTATTCAAATTTATTTCACAAAATGAAAGGGCAATTGGGGCGTAAAAAGTACAGCAATTAGAAGCATTGCAACAGCAATTAGAGCTAATTTAGGTTCATTCAGGCTTCTAAAACAGAGTTAACTGGCTACACAATGACAAGAACAGAGCAATAAAACTGCTGTTTTGATGAAAATAATAGAGAAGAAAGGGGTTAAATCAGAATATCGCATACAAAACACCAAGATTTTTGTTCTTCAAACTTGTGTTTAGCTAGGTTGTGGAGTAATTGACCTCCTCGTCTTTTTGTTATGATGAAGTTGACCCACAGGCTTGCAGTTTACTCAATTGGGAATGTCTGGTCTGGAGAAAAAGCTTAGGGACATAGGGATCAAATTTGTGACATTTCAGTTAAAAGATGGTCTCTTGAATGCAGAATGGGGCCTACTGTACATCACCCAAACTCAACAAAGTCAAGACTGACAAAGAGTGCTGCAGAAGGGCTGCACAAAGTTACTGCTACAAGAGCTATTCCAAAATATGGGACTCTTGAATAGAAATACACTAAACAATTGAATAGGTAATAGGACACTCAGAGACTATCTCTGCTGTTCTTGTGACCCCTCTCTCCTTGATAAAATATGATTATCTAGTGCAGAGTGGGTACAAACAGCCCTCATGCTAGGGCACAAACTAATCATTAGCAAATGGAAAGTGCTACCAGCTCTCGCAGTAAATGTGTGGCACAGCCAGCTTGGCACAATAGCAGCCTCGGATAGCCTGTCATTCCGCTTGATGACAGGGGGTCTGAATAGTTTTTATACAAAAGACAGGAGTTTCTTATCAGGGAAACTGATTAAATGTAGACAAGCCACATGAAAACACACAGGCAACAATAAGTGCCAACTACTGCAGCAGTATTATTTCATTTTTTAAAAACACAACTAATTTAATGGTTTTCAAAGGCCATTATTTGTGCTATTATGCATTCAGCAAAGGACTCTAATGTTCTTTTTTAATCAACAATAATTTTGGCAGTTGATTAATCCTTTTTAAGTCATTTATCAAGCAAAATTGCCAATCATTTGCTGGTTTAAGGTCCTACAATGTGTTGATTTGTTAGGCTGATAATCAGACTGAATTGCCATTTTGTTTCACTTCATTGATTCAGTCTGACACCATGTTCAGTTTAGCCGATTTCTTTTTCGCAGAGGGTATTTTGTTTTAATTTGATCTTCCCAATCTGTAGCAATGTCATTTTCAGTAGACATGGAAGTTACAGTAGGTGTTGCTTAAGTGATGTTTGTGGCCACTTTTCTATCACCTTTTCCCATGGTTGTAGCTATGTAGGTAGTTAGCAATGAAAGAAGGTATTGCCACTAACAAATCTTTATTTGGTGACCATTTCTCCAACCAGTAGAAATATCTATGTATGGGCACAAAACCAGACCAATGGTACTGTACAAAGGTTTTAGGCACTTTAGATTTTTAGATTCTTATCTATAATGCAATGCCACCAGTCTGATCGGTCCCAAATTTATTCTGTAGCATAACAATGACCCCAAACATACAGCCAGATTCATAAAGAACTATCTTCAGCGACAAGAAGGAGTCCTGCAACAGATGGTATGGCGCCCACAAAGCCCTGATCTCTACATCATGAAGTCAGTCTGGGATTACATGAAGACACAGAAGCAACTGAGACAGCCTAAATTTACAGAAGAACTGTGGCAAGTTCTCCTCTTGGAACAACATATCTGCCAAGTACTGGGGCAAAGCATGGTCACACCAAATATTGATTTAATTTAGGTTTCTTCTGTTTACTGTACTTTGTATGAAGTTAAATGATGGAATTATTTTTGTAGCATCCTTGGTTTACTTTTAGTGCCTAAAACTTTTCAGGGGTCTGAGACCAAGCTAGTGCATCATCATGTTTTGATTAGCTTTATGTTTAGAGCTTCAAACAAGCAATGTGATGATGTGTCCTTGGGCTCAGACCATTTTCAGCCAAAACCATTCAGTGGAAAAAATGAACAACAGAGCAATTGATGATGGAGTTACAGCTCTAGTTTGATGACGGCATTACAGAAGACACTTCAAATGAAAGTTCAGGTTTCAAGTAATATGGATGAGACAAAATATACAGAGTATACAAACTGTTCATACAACAAAATATGCAGTCAAGCACAATGCTTGTGCAGTGTAGTGTATGCGTCACACTCACATTGTCTGAGAGGTGATGATCTGCACTGAAATTAAAATCCCCGGTGCTGGTTGCGCAAGATTTCATCAGGGTACCCAGACTAGAAGAAGCATGCATGATTGTGCAGCTCTTTGAAAATGGACACCTCATCCATCAATTTACAGGCTTACCTGTCCCGCCACTCTCAGATAGTTAGAAAGATTTTAAGAAAGAAGACCAAAATTTCGCTGCACTACCTGACTGTTAGTAACACACCCCCTGCTGCGCCTATCTTCCAATTTCTCAAGTTCACAAGACACCAGTATACCAGGTATTTGCAGATGAGGAACAAAAATGTGGATACCCCACAAAATACAATTTTGCTTATTCACAAAAATAGACCTCTTATTTTTTTTTAAGATGACCTCCTCGATCTTTCCACCCCTCTGTTAACACTCATTGTTCGATGTGAAAGAAACCAGGAAACTTTGATCTGCAGGCTGTCAGAACTCTTTTGTGAATTCAGTTCTCGTCTCCATCCGCAGCCTCAACATACTGTAAATGGTGTTAGAAACTAAAGAGAAGAAAATCAATAAATTCAACAGATTACAGCGCACGGAGGATGGCTGTGTGTGGAGAATACCACTGTCTCTGGCCTGCTAATGGCTGCCTGCCCCTTGAATTACAAAAGTAAGAGAGACAGAGCGCTGGGAGAGGGTTTCTCTACTCCTCTACGCCAGGAGACTTAGTTATGGGGCAAATGCAACCGAGTGCCAACAATGGCCAGATCAATGTATCTGTCACTGATGTATCTAGCGGATGTTAGCCTTTCGTTAAGGAGAGAAGTACATCTATAGGGATTATAGACGTAGTAGTACACTTACACTTATTTATATTAATTATTTCATCCCATCACAGTTAGGCATCCAGTACTAACTGTAGCTGAAGTGCCCTTTTATTTTGTCATCTTAAAAACCCAATGAAATAGCATCTTTACTCACTTATTGTTGAAAAAGATAATTGAGGTGCAACACAGTGAGGGATCACTCTAAACTGCCAAGTACTGGAATATGAATTAGGAAGAGATGAGGTTATTTGATTTGATAGGAGGAACAGAAGCGCATAATTACTTAAAAATTAGTGGTAGCTTTATTTTATTGTCACGTGTATTAGTGCAGCACAAGGCCATATTTATTCGTCTGTTCACACTGGACGCGTTTCAGCAGCGCTTTGAAATGTGTAACAGAACATATATACAATACTAGTTAATACCTTTCCATCCTCTGACACTCTGTCTCATTCAAGAGAACAGGAAGGTGTGTCCATACCTTTGACTGGTACTGTTCTTTAATTTTAATCAATCTTAATCAAAATCTTAACCAGATGTGCGATGGCCCACGATTCATTTGGATGTCACCCATGTGGCTGCAACCTGAAGTGTCTTTGTACGCTTCATTTAAGTTCATTTAAGTTTAAAGATTTTCTCTATTTACCTTAATGTCAACAAATCTCATGTGCAGAGTCAAACCAACAATGAACTCATCCTACTTACAAGTATTGTGTGTATCCATAGCGTGATAAATCTTATTCCTCTGTGCCTTTGACCTCCGTTGTTGTTCAGAAACTATTAAAAACCATCAATGAGCCACATCATTGCACCAGGTGAAATGTTCCTTCACCCCAAAGGCAATGGTTACTGTTTTGTTTTTTTTAGAAATGGCTCCAAAGACCAAAAACAGCAATAACATTTTCAGTCTCACGATAGAAGTTCCTTGTGAGCCATTGTGCATGTGCAGGAATGCGGTTCTGTTTACAGAGCTTCGCTAGCCTGTTGTGCTACATACAGAATCACAACCTCTTGACTTTGTGCTATGTCGTAAATTTCTCAAAGAATGGCTGGAGGACTTTCTGCTCAGATGCAGCCAGTGTAGACATGGTGTAAGATTCGCTGTTTTCCAAGATGTGACACCTTCCTTGGATGTTAAAGTTTCCATTTCATGGAGTCTTCTAGTGAGAATTAAATAAGAGGTTGTTTATTTAGCTATGTTTCAGAGAAGATGTAAGTATTTGGAATATACTGAGCGTGCAGATAGACATGACTGGTTTGAGAAGGCCGGCAGTCACTGAACTACAACAACTCCAGAGTGGGTATTTTTGGAACAGCAGACATTTGTTTTCAGGATAACGGGCCGTTGGATTAATGGGCTTTCGGTCAATGGGACATTTTTCGAACAATTGTGGTTTCGGAATAATGGGCCTTTGGGACTAATGGGCAGTCCCCAACAAACCACACTGCTCTCTGGATGGATCAGAGAGGGAAGGATCAGGATGTGCAGGGGTGGAGCCAGCGAGGCGGAGGGGAGATAATCAAACACTGTGTCTTCATGCCTCGCTGTGGCTCCTCTTATTAGAGTATTGTAATAGCACTTCTAATGAGCTACACTTTACTGCTGACTGATAATGCTAAGACGATGTGTACACACCACATAAAGACAAAATTACATTTAAGACCCTAGAAGAGTCTGATGAAGTGTTTGATATGAGAGCTGTGTTTGTGTGTATCATCTGCGTACTGGTATAAGTTTAATACTTAGTCTGGATAATGTGCATACAAAAAAACTGAACAGACTGTAACCTTTTTGGCTTGTGACCCCTTAAAATGAAAAAATGTCTTCTAGAGGTATTTTGTCCTTGTTACTTTTTTTTTCAAAGCTAGGCGCTGCATCGGACTGTTTAAATGCAATTAGTTCATACTATTACAACCTGTGTTCTACAAATTATTCTCATATACTACTTAATTGTTTTCCTAATTATATTGCATTGGTAAACATCACTGCTGCCTGGACTATGTTCACATGCAATGCTCTTTTTGCACTACATTTATATATCACACTGGAGTCAGAAGCAGGAGGTCGAGTTGGACGGTGTGTGTATGAGATACAGAGCTCTGACACCAGAGACCGGGGTTCATATCCTCAGTCCTGTGTGTGGTCAAGATTAGGGAACAAAAGAAGGTTTGTGAAAGATTATTGTTTCAGTTAAATGTAATGTTAAGAAACATGTGCTTCAAATCATTGGAGACTCTTTTCTGTATTAAACGAAGGCCATGATCTTCCCCTAACCTCAACCAAATGCTGCCAGTGTCTAAACATACAGCCGAGTATCACGGCAGTTCATGAAATAGTCATGAAATTCAGATAGATTCGTGTACATGGACACAAATTTTTTTTCGTAACACTCAGCACAACTTTCAAAGAGTTTGTCAAGTGGGGCAGTTCAGATGACGTCTATATAAGGTGAAACACTTCTATATTCAGAGGTGGTGGGTTGGATGAATGGATACATCCTAACTTGCAAAAAGTTTGTGGACTTTGCTGCAGGAGACCGCTGTTTGCTTCCTGCTTCCTGCTTCCAACCACGTTTCAAGTGATCATTTTAACTCATGATCGTTCCCTAACCCTAATGAAGTGCTTTTTGTGCCTAAACCTAACCAGACATTAACCACAGCGTTGCCACAATGAGTTCCAACTGACAGAAAAAAAAGTGGTGCAGGCACGAAAAGATACTTACTGCCATGATACTGGGTTAAAACATAACCATAAAAAGTTTAATATTGCTGTACCACTACTAGTGGATATTGTATTGCAAGATCAGATATTTCTGTGGAAAAAAAGGACTACGTTGTCACTGGGCTTTTCACTCACCTTCTTGTAACTTGCCAAATACGTTAACATTTCCTCATTATGATTAGAGAAAATGTAACTCAGCCAGCAAAATGTATTTGCTGTTGCAATTTAGTCATATATGAATATACAAAATCTCTAGGAGACATGGTTGACTGTTAGTCAAAAGAGTTATCTCATTATGATTGTTTCCTGTGGCTTCTGTTGTCTTTTAACAAGGAACAAGGGTTTTATGATGAACTACAAAAAAGCCAGGACTCAAAATGTATCTTTGAAAAACAGAAGGATAAGGAAACAAATGAAAAATAAAGTCAGAATTTCAAGCAACAAGTCTTTGGCCCAAGTTTGTGAGATACACATGCAGACCAGACATCACAGCAGTGAGCAGTAAACAAACTTGTCTTTGCAAAGTTGAAAACATGTCCAACTTCTCAAATTCTCTGTAGTTGTTTTTCCACCATGATGAGAACATGTTGTAGCAGCCTTGTCCTATCCATTTATAATGTTGTTTCTTTGATGGACTAGCTGGATGGATATACATACAGACGCCTGTAGCTACGGGGGGTGAAGAAAATAATAACAGCATCTTACGGTGGCATGCAATTCAATGCAATAGCCTTGCAATAAGTTCCACCTTTGTGAAGCTGAAATTGTTCAGTTTTTGTTGAACTGTATCAAAACGATGCTCACTGAATGAGGGCACAGATTATGTTTTTTTTCTTGGATTGCATCAACTTTAGATGTTCTTGTTATTTCGTCCACCTCCTGTAACATGGATAATATGTTTAATAGAAAATGATACTAGGAAGAAGAAAGTCATTGCACATTTAGACATTTGTAGTTTTCATTGACTGAAGATTTGTGGTAGTAAAAAAAAAAAGTGATTTACATGCAACATTCACTCTATCTGTTCTGTTTTTGTGACAGGGTCTTTTATAGATGTGTCTCATGCTTGTTGAGAAGTGTAGTGCAACAACATGAAACACAAAACCAAATGAATGTTGCACCGTAACTGCTGGATGTGGAAATAAGCAACTGTTTACTACAACATATCAGCTTAAAAGGTGATAATATGTTAGTGTTAAAACATAAAAAGGACACAGATAGATAACAAGGGACAGAATGTGAAGAAAAGAATATAAAACCAACAAAAAACAAAAAGAAATAAAAATAAATTTGGATGCATTTCAGGTGAGTTTTACAGGATTAGTATTATTAATTCTTTCTGTTCATACATACTGCTTTCCTTTTTTTCCTTTCCCTTTGCCAGATACATGCTCATTTATTTACATTTATACTTATTTTTCCCTCACTTTAACCAAATCCAGAATCAGAGGCATTCTTTCCCAGTCTGACTCAGAGAAACTCATGCATGCATTTGTCACGAGCAGGCTGGATTATTGCAATTCTCTGTTTATGGGTCTTCCAAACAAAACAATCCATAGATTATACTTTATCCATGTTTACATGAACACTAATATTCCACTATTGTTTCAAATATGACAATATTCCAAATTTGATACGGGTCATGTAAACAGCACATTCTGTTTGGATGTTCTGAATCCCGAATGTAGCATTTTCAGATTAAGACATGTGGGATATGCTGATATTATTCAGCTTTTAAGAGCATTCATATGTCTCTCAGTTGGGGTTTTTACTGCAGGTTGCGACACATGGCCTCTTGCCTGTTTATGGTTAGCTCTGTGTGTTGTAAACAAACCAACTAGCTAACAGTTTGTGAGGCTGGGATAGAGATGCATGACGAGCCGGTTGTGTAACACACCCCTGCGCAGGCAAAATGACATATGCTGGAACAGGAAGGCAGACAGAGGAGAGAGGAATGAGAGGAGAGTGGAGAGCTGTTCAGGGCGGGCTGGAAAAACAGAGCACACCTTCTCCAGGATGGTGACGGGAGGGGATTGGTTATTATCCTGACATGCAACCATGGAGTGACAGTGACGACTCGGTGTGATGCACTGAAAACACTCAGCAGTGTAGTAAACATCATGGGACAACCTAGGTACTGGATGTGCCTGTAACTAAATTTATAATGTCAATCATATCAATATCACTTATAAATATCAGGCACCAGCTCACTAATGTTTTTCACCTCGCTGGTTTATTTCACTGCCTGCGGAGATCTTGTTCCCAGTGAAGCAGAGGGAAACCCTGAAAACCCTCTGCATGTAAACAGGAATATTAGTGGAATATTCATTTTCATTAGCCATGTAAACACCTCAGTAGGAATATTGTCTTTTTCAGAATAAGGGCGAAAAACATAGTCACTGTGTTCTTTCAAAACCAAACTAAAGACCCTCCTTTTCACTCGAGCATTTTCTTGAATGAATACACTGTTTTTGTACTGTATGTTTGTTTTTGTGTATGTAAGTATGTGTTTTTATCTGCATGTATGCATGGATGTTTCTGTTTATCTGCACATTTTTGCGGTTTTATTTTTTTGTTATTGTTTTTATGTAAAGCACTTTGAACTGCTTTTGTATGAGATGGTGCAACACAAATAAATTTGAATTGAATTGAAAAAAAAAAGGCTTGTGGGTACCTGAACACAAATGATGTGATACAAGGAGTATTGCCATAGGTTGTAAAAAAAATATGGATGTAGTCACAGTGACGTCACCCATTGATTTGTGGACTGTCACCATCTTGGATTTCATTTTCGATTTTTGATTTTTGATTTTTTTGAGCCAGAAGAGACCATATTTGGACAAGAGGTTGGAGCTGACCATAGTGCTAGCTGCTAGCTTGGTTAGTGCGGTGCATTTACAATCAATGGTTAACAATGATAATGCTAATGCTAATTTTCGCTAGTGAAAAACAGGCCTAAAACGATTAAAACAAAAAGTACTCACCGGAAAAGCTCAACATCCCTCTCCTTAAAGGGTCTTTTATCACAACCAAACGTTGGACGAGACTTTTTTTAGGCGACCAAAATGTTACGATTAACTTTAATGATCTGAAAACACATTGTGAAATAGCAGCAGCTACGCCTATACTCTGTGAATCTGGGGTTACGCCATGGTTACGTTACTTTATCAACGTTGTCACCGTGGTAGCAACTTATCAGTCACAACGTAGCTACGTCCTAAAGCATACCCTGCTTTATTATCTATTTCACTCTAAATGGGGCCATAATTTACAAAATGATCATGATGCATTGAAGAAGACTTGATACTAGCGATTGAGACCATAAACTCATTAGGAAAGTGTTTACTGGGGTAATTAATCAAAAGAGAAGTGGGGTCATTCTCTCATAGACATCTATACAAACAGACTTCTTTTTGGAGCCAGTGGAGCCACCCCCTGGTGGCCATTAGAAAGAATGCACATTTAAGGCCCTTCCAAATTGGCTTCACTTTTCAGACCAGGAGCTACCTACTTGGATGTAGCCTGACCCTAATTTTTAACCCTGTCTTTTGTACAATACATAACTTATTTGGTGCTGCTGCTAATGAATGAATAAATGTCAAACAAATGACTGAAAACAAAACCTTTTCGTTGGAGGTAATGTTAAATTATCAAGAAACTCTTAAATCTGCACCCTGATTATAAAGTACAATCTATAATTAAAAATAGGTTAGAATACACTGATGGCTATTTCCTCTCATTATGTTATATAGCAGTTGCTTAATTAGTCATCAGCACATGCATGTGACGTACAGAAATGCTGGACGCTTTTATACAATATTGCACTCTTTTACAGAAAACGACATTTCCTAGTACATATCTGGCAGAGCAGCTGCCCTGCCCCTCTAAATTCTGCAGATTAAGATAGCAAGGTGACAGGGTGGCCGGGGAGCGAGGCAGGAGGTTGAGATGGAGATCAGGTTTTTATAAATCTCATTTCTGCTGCTGATTTATCAGCTCGCCCCGGTCCCTGTCAGCCACACACACATGTGACCGGCATGGCAAAAGGCTAACTCATTAGTCTGCCTCATCACAGTGGGAGGTTTTGCAAGCGAGCATGCACACACTCTTCCTTTCGTCTCATCCTCTTTCTTTCCTTGTCTATTTCCTATTCACCATTTTTCCAATCAGTCTCTTTCATCGCTGCTCTACCTTTCCTCATTTTTATCCCTTTCTTCTTCCTTCTTTCTCTCTGCTTTCTCCCTCATTCTCCGAGTCTGAGTGGTGGCCTCTCCATCCAGGATTTAATTAAAGCAGTTTAAATGGCCAGGGGTGATCCTCATCATGTCATCCCCTTCCCTTTCTCTCTTCCTCTGGAGGTTAATATCAGACTAATCCACTCTTACCCCCCCTAAGCCCTTTCTCAATAATGCATGGCTTCTCTCTGGCCACCTAGAGTGGTTGCCTCCAACGCTGGCAGGGCTTACGGGGTTCAAATCCATACAGTCAATGATAGACACACCCTTATCTTTGTGTGTATATAGGTTGGATAGACCTATAATATTCTACTGGGCTGACGTGGAGCAATTCTGATGCAGAAACTCAAGGAGCTGCGTTGATGTGGTTTGTTGTTTGAGGTACACTGCATAGTTTATAGTACATTGAGACACCATTTTACAACTCTGGAAAGTTATTATTGCAAGGTCTGTCTTGACAATCACCAAGTAAATAGATCTTTTCCATGTATTTGTGCTTCTATCCATTTGTGTCCAACGTAGTGCACTGCCAGATGACGTTGCATTGTTTTGCGGCAAGAGCTGAGCTGGGTTAAATGTTTTTGTTGGACGACCCTGGGTCTTTTTGCCCAAGCCCACTGTGTCAGCACCTCTGTTCTTTTCAGGTCAAGTCAATTTTATTTATATAACCCAATATCACAAATTTGCCTTAAGGGGCTTTAAAAATCTGCAGCATATGACACCTACTATCCTTAGACCCTTGCAGAATAATGAAAAATTTCCCAAAGAAACTCTTTAACGCACAGCTAAAATCAGTCTGAACATGACTTCAAAGACCCCCTTCAGACTATGTTAAAGACATAGAAAAATACTCTGCTTTGAAAAATATTTTTTTGTCTGAAATGGTTTTCCATTAAAAAAAAGTTCAAATACCTGGTTAGAAATTCTTAAAATGACATCTATTCTTTCTCCCTCATTGAAAAATCCAGTGTTATTTGGTTGGTTGCAGAAAACAGCATTGACAGATTTTCCGAAACCAGGCCTTCACTGTTGCAGATACCAATCATGCAATTTGCTGATTGACGTTTATTGCATACTGCTGTGATTGGTTCGGTATGCATGAATGACAACTGCAGAATCGGAGAGCACAACTTGTCCTAAAATCAGGGTTTGAGATGGTTAGTTTGGTGCGGGGGAAATCTGTTGGATTTCAGTAGGAAAAAAAATCAATTTGGAAAATGTAACTCTTAAGCATTATTCTTTCCTTTCAGCCTCTTAAGCAATAATCTTTCAGTCTTGCTTTAAAATCACTTCAGAGGTTGGAGGCAGTTGAAAAAAAAAAAAAAAGTCCTGTCAGTTGTTCTGTTGTAATTGCTTTTTCAAAAACCATAGCTCCACTACGATGCATAGGAGCAAGTATTCACAAAATTTGAATTAAGTGAATGAAAATACCTCTAGGTGCTTTTTCATGTAAGTGTCCATGGAACACCGGCGGTTGTGGATGACAATCTGCTATTAAACCAAGCACATCTAATGACCTTTTCACCAATAGCGGTGCCTGTGTGTGTGCATGTGTGTGGGAGGAGAAGCAGGTAGTCTTGGGCTGCTAATGAAGACAGGGATATACACGACAACTACCAATTAAAGTTGTCAGAGCCACAGTGTTCCCAGGGTTTGACAGTCTCCTTGCACAGCCGCTGATTTTCCTTTACTTGCCTTGCAGCGCAATTAGAGCCCGGTGGGTGTGGTTGGACAGAAATTATCTCACGTGCCATTGTCTTTCCCTCCATTATGAATTTATAGCTGGTATTATGTGTGTGAATGCAGCAAGAACAGCAGCCATCAAGCACAAACTGCTCCGGAAAGAGAGCACCACAGCCACCAATTAAATACACACTTGGGTTCACATTAATGCCACTGAGGACACAATGAAAAGCACACATGCACACGTGTGTGCACACAGTATCACACAAGACAGACATGCACAATTTAGTAGAGGTTATAATCTTTACCCCTGCAACCCACTCCTCTTCTGGTCTTCCTTTCAGTAACCATAAATCATCTCCTCAGAGAATTAAAAGACTACGAGGGGGTTTCATTTGCTAACCAGCATATCTAATAGCCGCTTCAGCCATAGCCACAGCAATAAATATCATTTCATGGCTGTTCTGCAAAATTTATGATGGTGCAGTTGATAGCAAGCGATTACCAGGCTGACCTTACCCTAATTAGAGTCTCCCTATCACATTATGTGAATATATGATAGGGTTACACTGACACACTGGCTTGATGGTAAAAGCACAGTTTATCAAATTCAAATTTTGAATCATCATCAAGTCTGTTTGCTACTTTATGGAGTGATGGTTGATTCTGAGCATATTATAGTACCAGTCAAAAGTTTGGACACATTTTCTCATTCAGGAGAATGGAGAAGTGTTATTTTTCTATCATTTGTAAGAAATTGCAAGGTATTTTGCAAATCACAAATTATGTTTCACCAAACATATTTTGGACTGAAGGCCCACTAACCTCCAATTACAATACTAAAGTCAACATTACAGGTAACTCACAGTTTTCTAACCGACACTGCTTAGAGCTGTAATGAAGTCACAGTAATGCCTCTTAAACTGAACACTTCCTGTTTATTAAAGTTTTCTACCAAGTAGCAACTACCAAGGCTTAAAGCTGAAGTCAATACGGAAATACCTTAAAGTGCAATACCACTGACGGCCACTAGATGCTGGCTCCAACTGACTCCCATTCAAAAAGCATCAGTTTCTTTCTAGAAATGATAAGTCAATCATTTTTCAGTCATTCTGGTCTCAACACTAAATTCAGGCCCTTTAATAAGTGTGGTGGTGGTCACTTTGGAAATTATTGCTCGGTTAATAAGATTTGAAGTTTTATTAAGTTTAATATTACTTGATTATGATACCTGTCTTGTTAGCACAACTTAGCTAAAGTAGCTAACACAAAACAACGTCACACCTCGCTACGTCCATCTTTATATACAGTCTATGGTTTCTACTGGCTAATCATTATCAGGCTTATGTATTATATATATTATCAGAAGTGACTAAAGTAGCAGTGGTATTCTAAACCCCTGTTCCTTAAAAATAGGTCTACTTTAAGCTGTCTAGTGCTGTTCAAAACTGATTGTCGATACTAAACCTTAATGAAACACTGATGAAGTTTGTGTGTTAGTATAATTATAAGGTTGATTATAAGAATTTCTTAAACAACTGTTCATGACACAATGTCAAATGAACATAGCTGCCCACTCAGTCAATGGAATTATTGTACTTTTAAAGGCCCTGAAAGACTATTTTCACAATCAGCTTCTCACACTGAGCGATGAGGTCATACTGTTTTGTCTCTTCTCACTGGTTTGAAGTTGATAGCAGTTGTTGGGCTGTTTTCTTCATGTTCCACACAGCTGTCAATCAAATCTGATCAAAACACACCCACACAGTCCAGATGAAGCAGATTAGTTGAGTTTTTGAATGTTAAACTTTTAATAAATAATATATATATATTTTTTTACTTTGACTAGATTGTACACTGCTGAATATTTAATAGAGAATTAGTAGAGAGTTATAGAGAAATACATGAGATTTTAAGTTAATAAAACCTAAGTTTGAGTTTTTGCATCAACCTCTGCATTAGGTACCTTAAATACACTTAAGGTGATAAAATTCCCATTTAGCCATTACTGGTCAAGCAGCAAAACAAACAGCACATCAGTTGGTGCAGCTTTGTTTCAGCATTCAACAGAGGTGTCTGTTGATCTTTTCAGTTTCTTTAAAGCTCCAAAATCAGCAATAATTTAACCATAAAATTACTTCAAACAGCCTTGAACCATAATCAATAATATTGCACCTGTGGATTGTAAGTGTTTTGTTCTAGGATAGCTGGATTACGCTGCACAAGTTATCTGGAGGAATTTTATAGTCTGTCACAGTCAGTTTTGAAGAAATGTTCTGCTTAGACACACATAGAAGACTGGGGTCGACCCTGTTTATTAATGTTGTTTCTTTTATTTTTCTCGTTGTGATCCTGGGTTCCATTAAAGCGTTTTGTTTGACTTTCAGTAGGTTTTATGCTTTAAAAAGGAATGAAATTGAAATTAAAACGGTTCAATTTGAAGAGAGTGAATTTCTGCAGAGTATCAAAAAAAAAACTAAATTCCTGAGAAACCTAAAGTGATGAAACCCCTACAGTAAAGTAACAGAGACATAGAAGACTGATAGAGGAAAAAGGTAAAGGTTGAAATGAAGTTGACAGAAAGGGGTGAGCGTGGAAGAATTTGGAGGGGAATAAAAAGTATGTGGGTCAGGGTGAGTCTAAAATGAGAAAGGGGGGGAAAGTGTGATAGAACGGGATGAAAAGCTTTCAGCGAGTGATTTTGCATGTGTGTATTAGAGAGAAAGAAAGAGAAATAAAGGGAGGATGCTGAGTCAAGATGAAAGCATAGCCTTTTGGGAATGAAATAATGGTGACCAATGCATTTCCTCTAGGAAAGACCAGTTTATGTGTGTGTGTACTTTGAAGTACAGATTTTTAAGGGGAATCACTGACTTTTTGGCCTGTATAGAAATCAGGTCCCTCTGCGGTTTAGGTGTAGGTTAAAGGTCCAGTCCATAGAATTTAGTGGCATCTAGCGGAACAGACTTGGCGAAGTGGAATATAATCCCATTAAAATAAGAATGAGTCCTTTATATCTACATAGGTAGCGTGTCTTCTTCCACTGAGCCCGCCATGTTGCACCGCCATGTTTCTACAGTGGCCCAATGCAAACAAACAAGGGCCCTTTTGAACATTGTGGAGCATTTAGCAGCTAAATAGCCAGATATTTCCCTCAGGAGTTGGTGGAGAGCAAAAACAGCTAAAAGAGAGTGAATATTGGACTTATATTCACCAGGTGGACAGACACACGACTCCAGATGACTGATAGTTTTATAGTCGTTGGGGTTGGAATAATCTTTACAACAACAATTTGCAGTTTTTCCATTCAAATATAAACTCTAGTGCAGCTTTAACAGTAAGAGGAAGGAGTTCTCTGAAGAATATTAATACTGCTTGTTTACATTTTGAGTTCCTGCGGGTGCACTTGTGCCTGTCACTGTTAATGTATGCATAAAATAAATATGTAGTAACATCTGTGAGACTGAGAATGCCACAGCACTCGGATAAATGTAGTGATGTTCAAAAAGTTCATTTAATGATTTTTTTGGTTTGTTTCATTTTTTACTCATAATGCATCTGGCCAAACAATAGTGATCCCAAGCTTTAAAGCAGACCTGGTAGGAAGTATTCTGCCAATGACGGAGCGTGTTACAAAGTAGTAGACAGTAAATATATTTATTCTAGTATACTTAAGTACAATTTTGAGGTACTTGTACTTAACCTGGAAACCATTTTATGTTACTTCTACTCGGAGAGGGGAGTATTTGACTCCACTACATTGATTGACTATATTTTACATGAAATATGACATTTTAAATATGAAACCTCCACAGGGTACCTTTAAAGCTGCATGATGACTATGTGTAATGTGAAAAGAGATGCTCATAGACTTATCACCTGACTCTGCAGTTCCCCTCCACATTGTTTTGCCTTAACTGCCAGCAACTTTGCTGTTTTAGTTCAGTCTCAACACACTCTCTGCAGCCTTGTTTCCTACTGCAGCAGGCAGGCATTTTTTCTAGCAAAAAGCTCTGATAGATCCACTGTACATTATTATCTACTCAGCACCAAACAGCACACAGACAAAGTTAGCGACAAGATGGTGAAGAAAGAGGAACATTTGGCTGCTAAAAAGCCAGATGTACCAAAGCTAAAAGGAGAGTGGATGTTTTATTTGCATTCATCAGGCGGCCTTTAAATGAATGCAAATGGTGCTGCGTGACTTCTGGATGTGTACATGGGAAACACATTTGCCAAAACAACTTCATAAGGTGATAATACTGTATGTCAGTGTTGTGTTTACAGCTTGTTCCACTGCCTCCAAGCGGCCAAAAAAAAAAGGATTTAACACATCTACTTCCTTCCCAAAAAAACAAATACATCATAGAAAAGGGGTTCCAGTGTCTTGCCAACATTTATTCAACCTCCTAACTGGGCTGGAGTGTTTAAGTTGAATCCAGATAAGCAACGCGAACACAGTGGGCACTGCACGGCACGAGCACAAGGGCTTAAGACCTCCAGCTAATATTCTATTTCAATCACAGGATGACTGAATGCTTGCCAAAGTGTTGCACAAACCAACGCCATCCAACCCAAACAGAAAGCCAAATTATCTCACCACTCAGCACATCCAAGGGCGTGCAAAATTCTTTTTTCTTTTTATTGCGTTAACACCTACAAACCATTCACTGCAATCACTCTTTTGTACTGTTTTTTTCCATAATTTGTGGTGTGTATATGGCCAAAGGAGAACAGTGTATTGTCTTGAAACTACCAGGTACAGAACATGATACAATATCTAGTTTATTTGAGTCCAAATTCTCGTCTTCAGGGGGTTGCTGTGACAACTTGAACGATGCCGGCGGAGTGTGTTGTTGGCGGCGGGGGGTGTATAGGGTTACGGTTCCCTCCCAAACCTGGGGTACTCAGGATAAACGCAGCCAATCAAAAGGGGATGTGGAGGTAATGAAGACTAAGGCGCTGAGAGGCAGGGAGCTTTTAGAAGCCGCTGTAATGCTGAGCACTTCAGACCTGCTCTCTCCGTCTTCCACAGCTCGTCGGATTAGCTGGCCTAGTCTCTATGGAAACCTTGCCCCACATGAAAACACAGAGCGCACGCACACACACACACACACACACATACACACACACACACACACATCATGAAGATTTTTATTTCCCTCAGTTCAAAAACGAAACAGGATAATTTAAGTGCTACTTGTGATTTCCTGGTTTTTTGACATCGCTCTGCCTCGTGGATGTGGTTATGGAGTCATCAGCTCTACTGAGGGAAAACAGGCCTGACTGCAACAGACAGGCACATATATAAAGTCTGACTTCTCAGACCTAATGCCTCTCTATTCAGTGTGCTCCACAAACTAGTGCTAAATGTTCTTAGGGTATTTGAAAAAGAGGATACACAGTCAGGAGTGAGAATGCGGCCCATCAGCCGAGGTATCTCGCTGCAACGAAAATCTACAGGCTCAATTAATTCCTCACCTGAAGGTATATTCTCTCTCTCTCTCTCTAGGTTGATCCCTCCTCATCTGCTGAACACTGTAGCCAATAACCCTTGCTTTCCCAGTGTAAGCTCCAGCTGAGGGCTGTAGTTACGTTGAAGAGGAAGTGCAGCTATTTGGAGCTGAGCCAGAAGGGCAGAAACCACCCACAGCATCTGAGAACACACATGCACACGAAAACAAAGAATGAATGTAGGCGAGAACATGCGAGTACATACGAGAGATTTGTAAATGGGGACGATAAAAGCTCATTTACTACGAGCTAGGCAGTCAAGATCATCCATCTTTTGATATGATGAATGCGAGTAACGTTTCAAATTTAATAAAGTTTGCAATTTTGGATGGTTGTGCAATCTGTCAACAACCCTACACTAGGGGAAACTGGTTTAAAATGGGCATATAATAGCTAACAATCAGATACTCGCTGCTTTAAAAAGTCTTTATCAGACAGAATCAAGCATTTAACCCACTGAGACAGATCTGATACACTTAAACATATGTATTATGCTGTGATTCAGTAGAATGGGATGCAAAAATCTGAGTATTTCTATGGTAGTTTTGTTATCATCATATATTTTATGAATATAATAGAAGGAGGGGAGGGTAAGGAATGTAAGGAATTTCAGTGGCAACCCATGTTTGCAATGGTATACTTTAAAAAAAACGAATTGTATCTAAAAAAAATCAGAAAAACAAAATTGCATTCATCACTGTGCATGAAGAATATCACCCACAGTATGTTGTTTCAGTGCTGGTGTAGAACATAGAGGCGAGTTTACTTTAAATGAGGAGTCTGGATCATGTGACATGTCTGTGCTCTTAACAACACAGGCAGACTGGTGATTGTTTTTCTTTGGAGAAAACCCAAACCTTAAAACGCAAGAGGAGCTGCAATCAAAATTAATTAAAGTAATAAAAAAAAGTGATAAAAATAAGAAGAACTACATGTCATGGATTTACTGTTTCCCATGAATGCCTCCATTTTGTCCAATACAAGCTGTTTGCATCCAACTATTCATATCTTAACCATTAAGCCAGTCACATCATCACACCCCTTTTCATACAACAAATGCACACCTACTAAATAATTGCAAGCGAGCACATCTTGAAGACGCGCGGAGCCGCATCAGTCAGAGAAGACGAGAGAAGGATGAGAAAGTCGAATCGTCTCTCAGGAAAGCTTTTCATGTCCTCCAGCAGCTTTTCCAAGTTGCTGAATCGCTCCCTGCGAACGCTCCTCCTGTCAGCATCTGATCTGATAAAAGCGAGGACACAGAACGGCTCATCTGTGCAGCTCGCCACGATAAGACTCAACTTCAAAAACCGGCAGGTCTCAATGTTGAAACGTTCAGAAAGGACCCGGTGACAGTCCGTCCCTTTTTGTCGGCGGTCAGCTCGGCTAGACGGTAATCTGTGGCTGTGTCCGCCGCGCGCTGTGTGGGCCTTTGAGTCTCCGACTTTTGGTTTTGACCTCACAGCTATAAGCTTCCTGTCAGGGTTCAGCTGTAAGCAGTCGGAGTGCGGACAGTGGATAGAAAAGAAGACAGGCATGGGGCCATATGGCAAACCATAGATAAAGACAGGATCAAACTGTGTGACACTCAGATTATAGTCAAGATAAAAGACGCTCTGTCTGTTTGATAATCGCATCTAATATACTCACCTGTCAGCGATGATACTGGTCCTCTGTTGTATAACTCTCATTGTGGTCTTCTATTAACTGCCTGTTTTCTCACTAAATATCATATTTCTCTTCTGCTGCTGCTGCTGCTGTGACCCCTGTCTCCCTTCAAGCATCATTTAAGTTTTATCTAAAATGATCAAATTTAATTAACACTTCAAGTAAAGTCACTTAGTGGCTTGTTACATGCTGTTAATTGTGTTAAATATAGTGAGTGAATCCAAAATTGGAACCAATCCACTTCAGCTATATCTGCCGTAGCTGTCAATTTTACATATTTTAACTATCTGTTGTATTGTGGACACTGTCATTAAAATTGCACTCAATTCATCATAAAATGTACCGAGTCTAGACCCAAATTAGAGGGTGTATTACCGGTGAATCAAAGAGCAGGTTTTTGTTGTTTTTGACTGAGTAGGAAACACTGATATGCAGCAAAAAATAGCAGTTTAAAATTGGATTTGACAGCAGCAATTTGAGCAAATAAGAAAGATCTGTCAAACAGTGAAGAGACTGAGAAGTAAATCTTATAAAGTCCTTGGAATTTGGATTTTTCTAATCATCTTTTGAGTTTGAAATTTGTATATGAGGTGATATATTTGATTTACTTTTACCGCTAGTTGACATTTTCACGCTCTCTTCCCGTCATATCTCTGCCACTTTGAGATCAGAGGAAACCCAGACCGTCCTTGTCATATTCACATGCTTGTTTCATGTCATTCATGCATGCTCACACACACACACACAACAGGACTATAATACAACAGAGGACTGTTATTTTTTTTTTCACATTGTGCTTCATCGCTGCTGGCACACGGGTCGACCGGTCCGCTGGGAAAAACCTCCCTCTTCTCCAGATGGTTTCTTGGCCCCTGCTGCCAAAGTCTCCGTGCTACATAATCATAGCCAGCTGTTTAACTAGGTAACGGTGAGGTCAGGATGCCCATAAGTAGTCATGGTTGTTGTCATGAAGCATGAAAAGCAGTAGTGTCAGAGAGGTCCCTTGCTGGTTAACAGAGTGAGGTGTAACTGTGTGTGTGTGTGTGCATACAGTACCACTGTAACCATGTTGTATACGGCATATCCAAGGATGCAATCATTTCTAATATTTCAGATTATTTGACTTGTGTGGCTTCTGTAATGCTGATCTGTGAGACCAGAGTTTTGGATGTACAGTACCGGTTATATGCCGATTAGGTTTTAATCAGAGGTTTTCTTATATGATTCAGAAGTGGATAAATTCAAGGGGGAGCATGAGGGAGCATCATCCATTTTCTGTGGGATCAGTTTAGGTTTTGGTCTGTCAATGTTTCATCTTTCATTTTCTTCTTATCTTTTAATGATGCTTATTAGGTCAGGGATAAATATTTGGATCTATTAACATGTCTACAGCAGTCCTTATTGTTATGGCAACCCTACCGCCTGCTGCGAAACCCTAGATTATATCCAATCTTTATTAAAATCTGGGTTTCTACAATATATCGGCTCATGGCATCTAAAGTATAGTTGAAGTTAGGGAAAGAAAGTGTGACATATCATGCTTTTTGTATACAGTTTATATACTGTTTTGATGTCAGATGTCTAAGTTAAACAAGTTACAAAACATGAGGTAAGTATGTAAAATTGCTCCAAAAGCAGATGCGATGACGTCCACTTGTTGCTGAGGTTGTTCACGTCGTCCACTCTCATACTCCAAATCTGAACATGTATAGATGTATTTAAGAAGTTTCCATTTTGAGAAAAAGAACTAGAAAAAGAAGTTAAATCTTGCTATTTTGTTTACATAAGAAGAAAATGGACTCATCAGCAGGGGGGCCTTAAAGAGACAGGAGCTAAAACGGCCCATTTCAGACAGAGGCTGAGTTGAGAGGCTGCATAAAGGGCCACTAGAAGATAAATAAGTAGTTATAAGTAGTTTTTTTTACTGTAAATAATGCAAAGATATTCCAGTAGAGCCCCGGAATAAAAATATGGACCCAGAAATGTGCATGATAGGTCCCCTTTAAGGTATGGTTAGAGCAATAAAACACTTGGTTACGGTTAGAGAAACATTGTGGTTACGGTTAATAAAAGACATGAAGAAGAAGTAGCCAGTAGTGATACAGGACTGAGGCTCTGCTCGTGGAGCACCGCAGCAGTCACTGTTGTAGGAGTGAAGTATGAAATGTTGAGCAGTATGGGGATGAGGTCAGAGTTGCAGTACCCTGCAGTAGTCATGGTTGTAGGTGTAAGGTATGAAATATCCGACAGTGTAACGGTGGTGCTCCTGGGCTCCGGGAGAAGAGCTCTGTTCGCTCTGCTGGGGGATCAGGCTCAGCCAATCAGAACCATTCCACATCATTGGCCAGGGCCATCTCTTATCTAGCAGAAGTGGAGAGGCTTTCCCTACTAATGCCACCCAGCTTGCTAGATCCTCCATCCTTTGCTTCAACACTCTCCTTCTCTCGCTAAACCATCACCATCTCTCTTTCTCTCCCTCTTTTTTTTCTTCTTCTTTCTGTCTCTTCTGGTCTCTCCATCCAGTAAAACTCTTTACACCACCTCTCCTTTCTCTCATCTGCTGCACTCCATCTGCCTCTATCTCTTTTTCATTTTTTCAGTCATGCGTTTTTTTCAGTTATTGGTTACGCATTGCTGAGGTGTGTGATAGACCTCTATACACTACGCTAGAGAAATAGGCCTGGTTACACTATACATCTGTGCCGAATTCTAATGAATGTGTGTGTGTGTGTGTGTGTGTGTGTGGGCTTATGTGTCATGTGATACAGTACACAGCGAAAATGACAGATGAAATTAGAATATCGGGGACATTAAGTGCTTTTGACTCGCTTGATATTGCAGACGGTGACACAAAGAGGCAAATCATAGAGGTGATGATATTTTTTTTTTTTCCTCCTCAGTTTTTCCTGAAAAAGGACAGGAAAAATGCGGCAGGCACAAAAGAAAAGAGGAAGCACGCAATCATGTTACTTCTAATCTGTTAATCTTTTGCTTGGAGAAGGAGGTGGGATGGTTAAGTGGACAGGGGAGGGATGGGTGGGGGGGGGGGGACTGCTGGAATGAAATATATTGCAAATGGGAAAAGACACCAACAAGAGATCGGTGCTCGCAGATGGAGACCCTGCTTAATCAAGACAAATTGCAGATGGGCTCGGATTTTTATTCTCACAGAAAATAGACTAAAGCTGCCATCCGCAACACTACTACAGCAGCCTAAATCAACAAGCACACATGGAAGAATAAAAAAAAAAAAAAAAACACTTCCAAGATGCCAAAGAAGATGATGCACGCACACAAACCGGCACAGGAAACACACAAAAACAGTCTCACTCGAAAGCTATTATTGCTCACATAGTTCTAATCTTCTTAAAGGTTAGAGAAGGACAAGTTGTGTTTTGAATGTTGAATATTAGTTTGATGTAGTCTCGGCATCAAACGGCATATTAAAACAGTGTCCCCAGTCATTCAAAGCTCGCCTTAGGACGTGCATGACTCCTCTGGCTGCCACATCCCTCATGTCACACTACCCCCCCCCCCCCCCCCCCCCCCCCCCCTCCCCCCGTTTACATACACAAATCAACAACAAATTCCCATTTATTTATTCTTGCATCATCACAGCGGCAAATTGCTTTGTAAATGGCACAGTTCCCTCAGCCTCTCCTGTAAATACAATGTCATCGGAGATGTTAATAATCCTTTTGTTTGCTTGACCAGGAGCTCTCGAACGCCGCCCGTTTCCTTGATTCAATTACTGCGGTTTAGGGAGTGGGGAGAATGAAGGCTGGACCTTAAAGCCCTCCGTGTTAATGACATTCAAATTGATCACTGCCACATGTTGCTATGGTGTGGCCTATTTAAAAGCGAGGGTAATGAAAAGAGGAGCTCTCCATTACGGAGAGCGCAACTAAACATGACACTTCCTCGCTGAAAATTACAAGGCGTTCGCTCGCCGCCGCGTCCGTGTAATTCAAACCTGGATGCGGCCGAGTCGGAAGCGGCTCGGCAAAACCGGGCAACCGCAGAAAACATGCAATCTGGAGCACCGTCATGCCTCATAGACATGCTGATAGCCAGAGGTGTGTGTGTGTAAGCATGCATGTCCATTCAACCAGGGAAATCATTTAAGGAGGAATTATATTGCAATGTACACCAACGCCACAAAGCAAACCTGTAATGAAGCTAAAACGTGGAAATGTTTTGGCTTGAGGCAATGAGCAGTGACTTCCAGCGGCTCACTGCCTACAAGCTTTGGCTTGAGGCAGCAAAATATATAACACGTTTAACAGAGGATGATGCAGGAGAACCTGTTCTACACTTACCAGCAGTCAACACCAAAGAAGTGGAGGAAGTGTTCAGGGAAATATTCAAGTCCCAAGTAAGCTGGGCTACCGTTGTCATTTTCATTACAGCAAATGGCCCCACAGGGAAGCACCGTAAAACCAATTGCTGCCAAACTCATTCCGTAGGTATTTATCACAGTTGCAAAGTTATTAGAATACTATTACTCCTCCTTTTCTGTCAACCTTAAAGCTGTATGTTGCCATAGATAATTCAAATGATATTTTTCTTGCATCTGTGATTTAACATAATACCCTCACTGTACAGAAATATGTAATTAAAACAGTTTCCACAGGTATATATGGCAACTAAATATGAATAGATTTCTGGTATTTGGTCACTTTTGGTGTAACATGAAGAGGTATTGACTTAAGAATATTACTAGATGAATAAAAGATGTGAAATCACAGATCATGCTAAAGATAAAAGAGGAGTGAATATATTTTCTATTTAAACAAGACTCTTATTCAGTATTGCTACTTTATTCATAGAGTGTAACTTAGCAACTGTTGGTAAAGCACAAAAAAAGTATTAAAAGTCAACTGTGTCACAGGCTAACGCAAACAGTTATATAAGTTTCTGAAGATGAAAATAATGCAAAAATAAAAGCTCAGTAAGAATACATTTTCCAATATCATAATTCAAAATACCTGTTTTAATAATACACAAAAATAAAACCACACAACCAGTGTAATTTATTACATTTGTTTAGATATGAACATGTTAAGATGGACAGTAGCAATTTAATTTTGTTCATCAGATTAATTGATGTGATTCATTTATAACTGACAGCCAAAGATTCATAACTCCTGGTCTCTGTGGTGTTTTTGAGGCTCGTAACTTGATGATCTGCCTAACTTTGGCAAATTTACAATACTATGACTGCCAGTCATCTCAATGAGTTGTCAGCATCATGCCTGTCTAACAGCAAACATCACCTTTGCCCTTTTGGCTTTTTTTAGATGCTACCAGTGTGAAAAGGCACTATGGTTGTTTTTACAGTAGTTTGTGCTGCACATCTAGTTCCTATCCTTCATTTCTAACTTTCCCATGTGTTCCCAAAGCTCAGAAAAAACTGCTTTTAGCAGGCTATCTGACTCACTTACATTTCAGCTCACCCTACGCCTCCATCCCACAACATTGTCTCCAATCTCACTGGAAATAATGGCCATTTGCGGATTAACAGCGAGGTTGGAGACTGAAAAGTGTAGTAGATGTTTTTAACATTTGTCAGTCCTGGACAAAAGTTTTAAATGTACTAACAGCAGTTTGTCTCTGAGGGGCCTTCGAGGCTATTCGCCAGTAGACTGATGCTGTCACACACAACAACTCACAGGGGGAATGCCAAGCATTAGCTCTGTGTGGAAAAAATGCAGCCTTCTTATGCATATTAATGGAGTCCAGAGTACCGATGCCCAGAGGGGAAGCAAAACAATGCAGGGTCGTCCACAAAAAATTCAACTTTTGCTACGAGGTGCTGTGCCGCGTGGGCCAATCACATACAAGCACACGTTCCTGGTGGATTACTTTGTAAGATGAACAGCGTGGTTCTGCTGTTTACCTTGCGATCGTCACAACGTAAGATAAAACAGCTGGTGCCGTTATAGCTTTCCTGAGTTGTAAAATCCTGTCTGTGAGTACTGGACTTCCCTCTGCGTTGGAATGCAGGACTGTTTTTGCATTTACATTAACTTTTACATTTTGTCATTTGGTAGACACTTCTATCAAAAGAGCTTTTGGTCTGAAATCAGATGATGGAGATTCTGAGACGTTTAACCTCTGCAGGGTCGTTTACCCGCCTTCAAGAATCTACAAGTCCAGTTGCTCTTGACTCAACCGTTCTGGATGGATACCATGACCTGAACGAGATCGCAGAAAAGCAGAAGTAAGTATACTGAGTAATCAACCTCACTGAGCAAAATAAAACTATGAAGAGTATACAACCTACGTCAAAACACAGACATGAATTAAATATGTACATCCATACACCAGCGGCGAATCAACACAACGGCCTAAAAAATCAGCAGTTTTATCAACTTTGCTCCCTGGATCTGCACATCCTGACATACCTTGACGTACCTTGACTACTTCTTCACCCTGTAGCTGGTGCGCAAAGTGGCCGGTGTGTGCTGTCCTTTACTATTTCGTCCATAGAGTGTACAGCAAAGCTTCCTCTGCCGACTGGTTCAGGATAAATACATGCACCTCTATACTCGTAATCGTTTGATGGCCCTTGGAATCATCCAAATTTTCCCCACTTATGGTGCCAGTACATTTAGTGCACATTTAGTATGATAATGTATGTCATTTTTTTCCTCTCTAAAGATAGAATTACAAACTGTGCCATTAAAATCCACTTCTCTGTACTAGCAACTCTAGAATGGAGATTTGCCATCTGGGTTCTCTTAACTTTTGAATCATAATGTATTTTCTTGTTCCGCACCTGATGCAGAATCCCCATCTCTGTCCAACCTCTTGCTATCTCAAACCGCTCGCCTCGTCCCCTGTGAACATATACATCCATAATTCTCCGTGTGAATAACCCAGAGCGTCTAATGAAGCAGCTCCCGGAGACCCTCACAAACCTGTCCCCAGGGATCTGAACCCACAACCTACCTACTGCAGAGTAGTCCATCTCGCTCAGACAGTCCTGTCTCCTTGAGTAAATCTCACCTAAATGCTGTAATCACTCCAGTTGGACAAAACCTCCTGGTAATGCATTGGTCAATACTAGCCTCAGGGCTAAAGGGGACGCACTGGCATCAATGCATCTCTGTTTACTAGATTGCCAGTCACAGAGACAGGCAGTCTTTACGGAGACACGGCGTCCCTCGTAGGGAAACAGGAAGAGTGAACAGACAGCATTGGGTCACTTTTCATCTTTAACTCTCCCTTGGCAGAGAGATAGATGAGGAGAATCCTGTGTTCCCAGATGGAAGACGTCTGTGTGTCTCTATTTAATGAAATGGCATTACTGCCAATGTTGCTCAGCCAATCGGAGACCGAGACAGCTGCCATGTGACGTGTGGGATAGATAGCCCATCTCATAAAGTGCTTTTACATCACAGCCCGCCCGATGAGAGCAATATCATCACATTTATGAGAAAATAATGATTTCTTCCCTGAATTTATGAGCATCTTGGAGAAAAAAGGGTTTATATGAATTATATCAGTATGAAAGAAGAGGAAGGAGAAGAGGGGGGAAAAAATGCTTCCTTTAATTTGTTTTTCCCCTCAAGGGAATAAATACAGCTCTGTAATATCAGGCATAAAAGTCAATCTTGTCGACAAAGAATAGCCCAATTAGTTGAGCGAGGAGGAGATGAAACAAAGGAATCAAAGCAGATCAATAAGGTAGATTCACTCCTGCTCTACGACCGCTAATCAATACGAGCTGCTCTGAGAAACGGACGTGGTTAGAGATCACCGAGTCACAGTTAACCTGTCCATAATCAAGAGGTAAACTTTCATAACTGCGGCAGTCGTGTGAGGACAGAATTCGTCCTGTTGGATTTTTATCTGAATGTTCACAAAGAGGTGCGAAAGGGACAATATAAGGTGTGACTGATGAGCTTTGTCTGCCCAAAATTAATTATATGTGCCCTCAATTTTAAATAATGCTCTGAAATCACCATAGTTTAACATTTTATACAGATATATTTTTGGTTTTGGGGTACCATATAGCTGATATTTTGAGTAGGTTGAAAAAAACCACATCAAATCAGCCAAAAGACAGTTGCCAAAGACTTAAATCGCAAGTTTTTCAGGCGACACTCTTTGGTTCCTCCTGGATCGTTTGTCTTCAAATGATGCATAATAGAAACCTTAAGCTGACAATACACGATGAGCAGCGTGATACCTCCTGACCCGGTGCCAAGTGCAGCTCACACTGCTTCATTAATCTGCTGTGTTGTTAATATAAATGTAGTGTAGTCCACTTCAGGCAAGTTTATCAAACTGTCATAGATTTATATGCACTATTTATCTATTACTTGATTTTGTTGATATTTTCAAGTGGGTGGTTTGACAAGGTCAACACAATAGTACAATAAAAGGTCATCCACTGGTTTACATTGGAGCCATTTTGAAGCCCAGAGTTGCAGCTTAGGGTTGGCTCAGCACCATCCATTTCCATTTGGAGCCAGGACCTTCCAAATAAGGAGTGCAGGGTGTTGACTTTCATGCTCTGGAAACACGACCCGCTACCTCAGACTGAAATGAACATGTAGTTTACTGGGAACACCGAGCGCTGCACACTTAAGGCTAAGGTTTGCTGTGTGATGGCTTTCTTGCTAGTTACCAAAAGTATGTTAAAGAGACACTCATGCCATAACTTTAATGGGAATTTTGCCTTCTATTCATAATATTTTATCTCTTCAGTGATCTCTTGCCCATATGATAAGTTTAAAGGAAAAGCAACAGATAAACACATTTATGTTTGTAACATCACTTTTGTTATGCTGCGTCATTGATGTACAATGATATAGCTGACAGCAAAGACTGTCCTGAAACCACCACCACATGTCCAATCATCATATTGAACTTCTGAAAGAAATAAGTCAAGTCAAGCCCTACTTGACTTTCAGACTCAAGGGATTAATATATGTTGTTATGTTGTGGAATGAGGGTGTAAAAAACTTTATTTCCCCTTCAATGCTTGGAATCATAATGTCAAAATAACCCATCTTACAGTATAGAATAAAGGTCCCAATTATTCAGTATTTTTATCATAATTTTATTCTTGGCAGGGTGGAAAAAGCTCATTAACTGTGTGTATACAGTATAATAAGACACTTAAACTCTCCATAATAATAAGAAAATATATTCAAGCGTACTTGTGTGGAATCCAATCAAAATGTCTCATTATAATGATTTCAGTTTAATGGCTTCCCATAGAAATTGATCAATTAAACACTGTCATCAAACAAACTGCATCACATCCATCACGCCGACCGATATCCAATTTTGAATAAGTAGTGACCCGACATATCAGCAAACCAATTAATCAGCGTAACCCAACGAGGTGACGTTCCTTTGCGAGTTTTCACACAACCCCGCTCAGTCCATTTGGTTGCTCACAGCTGAATGAAGAGGTGAGACCGGGTTATTATAATGTAATTATGATGCCAAATTCCATTGCAGAGAGTGAGATGACGATCTGTGGAGGTTGTGCAGGACCAGAGAGTCCCTGCGGCCCATGGCGAGTCCCGCCGCTTGTCATCAAGTGATCCACACCTGTCCGACACAAGTTCTTGCTCTGTTCCTCTAAACCACCTTTCCCCCCACCACCACCCCCTCCCCTCTCTGCGCAACATCTGTCCCACGGGTCTGGGCTCTCATCCAATCACACACCGCATAAATCCATAACTTCAGCTCTCCCCTCGGCCCCCAGGAAAACACAATAAACTGCACTCATCTTTTATGCATGATTTTCTGTGTCTCTGTAGCTAGCTTCGCTCTTCGTGCGTATCAATCATCACGGGGACGCTTCAGGGCAGGGAGACAGAGACTGAGAAAAAGAGCGATGGCGGGCGGGAAATATACATGGTTGCACAACAAGGCAAAATGAAGAGTCCTGTTTCTTTATCCACTGACTTGGATTTCTATTTCAATTTTGTCTGCCCCTTCCCCTCTTCCCCTCCTCCCTTCCCTCTCGGCCTTTTCTCCACCTCCTCAAGTCTCCCTTTGCAGGGTGAAAAAAAAAAAAAAACCCAACACGCTAGTGATTTGTAACTGACCTGCTCACCTCTTGCAGTGCATCCATAGCTGCAAGTTAACAGACGCATTCTGGTGTTTTTAAGAGACACCCTTTCTCTCAAGCTCAGGGGAATAGGGGGTTGAGGGCACTGTTTTTCCCCTCCTACACAGTATATACACACAGATTGGCTTCGCAAAGATGTGTACAGTGCATCTACATAGGCCTCATTGGCATGCTAACATATTCACCGACAGCCCGAGCACAGCTGGCTCCATGTGGGGGAGGCCAGCGGTTGGGCTAACATGAAACTGGACAGCAGAATAAAATAAACGACTCCTTGTAGCTGTGAAGTAAGTTGGATTTAATAATGATAATAATAATAGTTTAATTTATTTATAGAGTACATTCTTCTGTACAAACAAGTGTTTTCCAGAAGTGGGAAGATAGAGGACATAAGTGGCTTTAAACTTGCAGCATGAATTAAATTAGGCAGCAAATGTTAAAACAATACACTAGAAGGATGTAAATGAAAGATGTAAACTTGCAGTTACATAATAAATGATCAACTTACAGAAGTGTATAAAAGCAAAACACAATCACAATACAGGAAAATCTGAATCCTTTTTTAATCCCTTATTTAACTGTAACTAACTAAAACTCAAAGATTGAACTGAGATCATGTTTTGTTAGCATGGAGGGCACCACTGTAGTTGTGAGTGCAAGCATAATTAATGTTCATAGCACTGAAACAACATAGCACTAAAAACATTTTTATGATTGATTAATAATGAAAGTCATTCATGGTAAACATTATACCTTAACACCAGCATATTAGCATTGCCACTGTGAGTATGTTAGCATGCTAACATCAACATTTAGCTCTAAGCACAAATGTGCCAAAGCAAAGAGTTGCAGAGCTGCTAATATGGCTGTAGTGTGACTCTTAGTGTTGTTACCATAGACTGTAAAAATTAACGGACATAGCCACCTTGACGTCACCCACTGGTGTGTGGACTCTCGTTTTGAAGGCTCCAGTTTGCATTTTGATTGTCACCATCTTGGATTTTTGGAGCCACAAATGACCATATGGAATGAAAATGACCACTAGCTGCTTGCTGCTAGCTTGGTTAGCACATTGCATTTACAGTCAATGGTTAGATGGGATAATGTTAATGCTAATTTTTGCTAGCAAAAAAAAACAAAACAAAATGTACTTACTGGAAAAAAAACTGAACATCTAACTCCTTAGAGGGTCTTTTAGCACAACCAAACACTGAACAAGACTTTTTTGGGGGAACCAAAATGCTACGATTAACTTTAATGAACTGAAAACACACTGAAATAGCGACGGCTACAGCTACACCTATACCCTGTGAATCTGGGATTACGCCATGATTACGTTAGCTAACCAATGCTGTCGCTGTGATAGCGATTGTGACGGCACCCACCTGTCACACAAAGCAGTCTCACCTTGCATAATTAAGTCTTAATAAAATTTAAATGGGTGAGTTATATAAAAATTCACACCCATGAATGGGGAAATTAGCTATAGAGACCAAAACCATTTTTGCACCAGGCTGTAAACATGTTTATTTATGCTGTAAAGTTGGGCAATTAAAATGGGGGTTTATGGGGATTCACTTGCTTTTGGAGCCAGCTTCAAGTGGCCATTTGGGGAACTGCAATAATCAATAATTAAAATATTTGTTAATTGTGTTCCTAGTTCAAAACCTGTGGCAACTTTCACATGTTTGTTTCTTGCAATCTACTTACTCAAAACACAAATTTAAAAATATTAAGTTTGTAGACTTCATTAATCATTCATATGATATGCAGAACATTTTTACTTAAAGATTCAGACTACCAGACTGAATCTGATGCAACGCAATCATTTCAGAGGAGTAGTCTGACCATTATGTTGGTCTGTTAAACTGCAAAAATGTCAGTCAAAATTACATGTGAGCTGGACTGTACAAACTCTAGGATGGATTTTGTGAGAAAAAAAGGTTCTATACAAACTTAAATTGTTTCATTTTTTTTTTGTCTGCATGTCCATAGATTTTCAACATAGAGCAAATATCTGTATGTGAATGGATAGAGGAGAGTGTCCGTGCCTTTGTGGTTCCAGAAAATATACTGAGTGTGTATTGATGGATTTTGTCACCCCTGTTATTCCTTTTCTTTCTCCTATTTGGGATAATCATGCTCTTAGTTTTGGAGCTCTCACATTGCGTCTTTGTGTTCAGAACTTACCCTGAGAAGGAAAGGTGCATTTTTTTCATGATAATTTTGTCAATCGCAGGCTAGGGGTTAATTAGTAACAGCTATAATAATCTGCAATGTTTCAAATAATGAGATGACGGTAAATGCAAGCTTAAAATGAGAAGCCTCCTACATGCTTGTAGTCTCGCAATATCAGACAATCTGCTGAAGTCTGGGGATCTCTAAACGCATGGTAGTTGCTTGAACGGTGGCAAGAACAGCCGCTTATGGTTTGTCATGATACATCTTACCGGAAATTATGTTCTCCCTGCGCTCTCCTCTGTAGTGAACTGTACGTCACCGCTCCAATATGAAGGGCCACCCTAAAGACTTTTGATTGGTTCTATAATTGTTTCCATGAAACCTCGGAGATTTTCCTCAGTCTCTATGAGCAAAGTGTTTAGAGACCGACTGATTGTGTAACAGACTCCTGAATCTGAAACAACCCACCTTGGCCCCCTGACTGTGGAAGCATAGGGGAACCTGCTTTACAGGTCCAAGGCTAAGTTGAAGCTAACTCTGGGGTTGACCGCATCAACATATTCAGCTGCTGGTAAACATTACAAGTGAACCTTGCTTGGTTGTTGAAGAGTTGCAGCATTTATTTTCTGCTCATATTGAACATTTCTCCGTTACATTTACAGTTTACTGCTAATGTCCAGCACACCTCACCAAGTCTCTGCCACACTCGCCTCACACACTCCGCACTGAACGCTCCTCTGATGTTTTCTGACTTTACTTCTTTTTAGCCTTGTTTTGTCCTGTATCGTCTTGAATGAAGCCAAAGTGTGCCCATATGACCGACAAAACAGTTGTTTTGTCTTCACTGTAACTGGTCAATTACATCACTTTGTACAAGTAGATATTCTGCATGAAGGAATTAATTGATTGAGCATATCAATATGACTAAAATTAGGTCAGTTAGAGCGTCATAATGTTTGTTTTGCTTACTGTTCGATTAATTGCCCAGCCCTACCTCCTACCTGAATGTTTTGTACATTGTTCTTAGCTGGTAAAAATAAGCAAGGCGAGAAAAAAGATTCAGTGAAAGATTTGTGATCCTCAGAGTTTAGAGAATTCACATTTTTTTACCAAACTGGAACCCAAAATGAAACACTAACAGAACTCGACCTGTAAGTGTGAGAAACCTGCAAGAACAATCTCTAAACCTCGGTTACGTCTATGCATTATACACACATTGTAGCATTTCATGTATAAACTGTACTCTGACATGTCTGCCAAGCTATTATTTCCCTCACAGCTAATTCTTGACAAATGTTTTGGACAAAAGGTCTTTTACAAGAGAAGTTGTGCTTTGAATAACCACTCCGGGCATGAAGGTGTTCATTATTCTGATCCACACCCCCACAGGCCAATCCATCACAATCAATCAGTCAATCAAATGCTCTTTTCATGATGCTTTTAACTGAACCATTTGTCACCCTTCACCTGCAGTTTCACAGTGCACAGCAGGAATGCAAATACAAAACAAAATGTTTTGCGGTTATAATGGAATAGTCTAAGGATGAGGTGTTTAAAAGCCTCTATGTAACTGCGGCGAATGTGTTCCCAGGTACGTCAGGGGCTGAGCGGCGGCCACAGGGAGGCTGAGATTACAGAGTAAAGCCCTCCTCTTCGTCCCTCAAGTAATAACAGCGAAATGAGACTGACATTTCACTCTGGAAGACACACACACACATACACACACACACACACTGTGTCAGCCAGTCACACATGCACACACACTCAGTGAGCTGAGAGACCACAGGACAAACACAAAGACACAGAGCAGGAAACACACACACACACACGCCGACGCAAACCACACAAATATCATAAAAAACAACCCATACAGAGAGACAGAAGTACAGAGAGTGACAAAGGTACAAGACAGACTGTACAGAGGAAGGAAATTCATAATTGCAAATAAAACAGAGTCAAAGCCAGTTTCCTAAACTTTGAAAATGCTGCAAAACAGCATGTTTGGCATCTTTCCATCGAGCCAGTCCTCAAAAGAAAAACAACAGTATAGGTCGAAAATTCAGCCGGCAAAAACAACCTATAGTTACGTTTGAATGACAGACGCCATCCAGCGGCCGTAGTAATTATGACCTGGAGAAGTGACGAGTTCAGATGATGTCAACATAAGGTGACAAATTTCCATAATCGGAGGTGGCCGATTGGGTGGATGGTCCAGATAGATAGATGGCAAAAAGTGGACTTAGCAGGAGATCATTTCCCGCTACCGTAACTACGATTATTATGGGTTTTACTGTTGCCATGACGATGAAGGTTGCCTAACTTTAAGGAGGTAGTAACTTTAACCCACACCATGATCGTTCTCTAACCCTAACCAAGTGGTTTTTGTGGTGGTGTAGTGGTTCCCAAACCTAACATACCACATCTGACAAAGATCAAAATCAAAGACTATACAAACCTGATTTACAGCTCAAATTATCCATTTTATCACTTACGCCCTCTTGAATATTACCTTTTAACCTCATAAAAGATGAAATACTGAAAGAATTGGAACGATTGACCAGACAATCCAGGAAGAACAGTCTGGGTATCACGCCAACAATAATTTTATCCTCCGTCTCATCAATCACAAGGTAAGCAGTAGAGTTTCATATTACAAAATAATCTACTAAGTATGCACAATTTCACATGTTTGATTGGCTGACTGCTGTCAAATATTGTATCATATTGTGGCAAAAGTTGAGCCAATTTTTTTTTTTCCAGAGACCTCCGTGTCCGGACCACTACTTGTCCTACACAGTGGTCTCCTTGTTTGGTCATGGAAATTAAGAGTATCAGCTTCATTCTACACTTTGAAGCCAAATCCACTTTCCCACAGCAGCAACATTTCAGAGAGGTCTCTCAGATATTTCTTTTTGTTGTTGTTTCATACTCCAAGATGAGATAACTCAAAATTCCCCCTGCACAAGAGTAAAAGCAGCTGTTTCAGTACGTCACACAGATTTATCGTGGTGGTTTTAGGAGTTGAACCAGCAAACTTTTTGGTGACAAACAAAAGTCTCTCTAATGCCACCACTGTGTTTTGGTTTGTGTTAACATTCGTGCCAAGTTTCCATCACTATTCAACAAATGTTTGCTACAAGGGTATTTACTGAATAGCATCTTCTTGCAAAAAAAAAACAAAAACATACAATTTCATGACATTTTTTCCTTTTCCATTCATCCTTTCAAATTCAATATTTAATAATTCACAAAAAATATGCAGAGGGAAACCCGGCCAGAGACAAGACAGACAAAGACAGAATGAGAAAACAAGGACGCCGATAGAAAGAGTCATTAAGCGCATATTAATGTTTGCTCTCCTCCTCCATGGCTCTCTCTCCTGAGATCTGCCCGTCGCTACTTTAAGCATGAATACTTAATCACACACCAAACACTGTCTAATTCCTCTCCCCAGAATGCAAGGAACAAGACGGAGCCAGAGAGACAGAGAGCGAGAGAGAGAGAAAAAGGGAAAAAAAAAAAAAAAAGATTGAAATGTCACGGAGGCAGTGCTGGGATACTAATAAAGCTATGCAAATAGCAATTAGCTGAACCAATAACCTCCGAGTCAATACCAAGCCACCCAAATGGGAATATTCCAGCGCCAGGCTCATGAGTTCAAAGGTCACGCTGTGATTGGAGGTCACAGCCCATGCCAATAAGTGAGGCATTTCAGAGTGAGAAGGTTGTAATTGTGGCCAAGAAAACGAGGCACTAATGTTTGCAGGAATAAAGGGAGTCATTGCCGCTTTTGTTAAGAAGAATCTACCGGCGCATGTCTTGCGTACGTGCAATTTGAGTGCTATTTTCACTCTTGTGTGACTCTTCCAAATCCATAAATTTAAGACCGTGAAGAAGGAAGATAATGAATCACCACCTCAACTGTGTGCACCATTTCTGATGAATAAGAAACTCAGGTTTTTACAATTAAGATTTAGGTCTGAGATTTGCAAGATTTTTTTTTTTTCTATTCTTCAAAGGCGTCAAGGATAGAATAACATCTAAGTGCCAGGAAAAGCTTTGTACTAATACTTTTACTGCCACTCTGGAGATAAAATTAGCATAGGCAATTAGCAGAAAAACAACTCTGGAAGCTTCTTGTAGTTGTGAACATGGGTGGCTTGTGTGTGTGTGTATGTGTGTGTGATGTGTGTGTTCTCTACAGTAAACATGGCTTGACAATCAGGGACTGACAGGTGCAACGTTCGCACTCTTCCCATGAAACATACCTTCACAGCGCAAGATAAATAAAGTGGAAAAAATCAGTGTGCAACTCTGTGTGCGTGACAAAACGTACAAATTTCACTCAAGTCTTGCTCGATGAAAAGTGTATCATGATTTCACACCTTTTCCCTCCACACAATAGATGCATTCTGAACAGACTTACAAGAGCGTGTACGTGACGTTCGCCCGGGGGGCCAGCACTGCTCCGCTTGGCTGAGGTCAAGATCTATTCCCACTCGGAGAGACTGAAATGTTAAAATGACACAGTGTGGTAGTTTTTTTTTTTTTTTTTTTTTTTTGGTCTGACAACACAAAATACAGAAATGCTGAGAAGAAAAGACAGAAAACACTGCAGAAAATGATGTACTTTTTGCAAAACATGATTAAGTTTTCACCTCATCGTTCCTCGTAGATGTTTTGTCTGGGACAGCAACAGTTCTATTCTCAATGTGTTTTCTACTCCACTCCATGCTTATCAAAAGCAGATTTAAGGTGGATTAAATTAGTGGATTCATAACAAGTTTAAAGTAGATTAAATCAGTAGTTCCCAAGATAGGTTTAAGGTGGACTATGGCACCATTTAAAAGAAAAACAAACTGGTTAAGGGTTGACTACATCAGTGGTTTCCAAAACAGGTGGACTTAATCAGCAATTTCAAAGATCAGTTTAAAGGGGACCTAAGTAGCAGGCATTAAGGCCAGGTGGTTCCCAACAGTTTATTGGTGATACAATTGGTGTTTCCAGAAACAGGTTTAAGGTGGACTGAATCAGTGGTTTTTTATTGGTTAAAGGTGGACTACATCAGTGGTTTCCAAAAGAGGTTTAAAATGGACTAAATCAGTGGCTTTAAAAATAGGTTTAAGGTGGACTAAATCTGTGGTTTCACAAACTAGCTTAAGGTGGACTAAATCAGTGGTTTCAAAAGTAGGTTTAAGGTAGACTTAATCAATCTTCTTATAGCAAGTTTCAAGTAGATTAAATCAGTAATTTTGTTTTTTCAAAAACTGGCTTAAGGTGGACTAAATCAGTGTTTTATAAAAACAGGTTAAAGTTGGGCTAAATCAGTGGTTTCAAAAATTTGTTTAAGGTGGAGCATCATCAGTGGTTTCTAAACCCCAAAACAAATTAAGATGGACTTAATCAGTTTTTTCTAATCAGTTGAACCACTGGTTTAGTTTATATAAACTAAACCAGTGGTTCCCAGAGTGTTTAAGGTGGACTTAAGCAATGGGCTAAGTCAGTGCTCCCTCCGGGTAGGTTTAGGCACAGAAACCCCTTGGTTAGGGTTAGAAAAAGATCATAGTTTGCATTGAAATGATCTCTTGAAATGTGGTTAAACGGGGCAACAGTTGGTTATGACGCAATAAAATGCATTAAAATGTCCCGACGGAGGTGAACGGTGGTGTCAAACTGTCATCTCTTGCTTGCCATGTTTAATTATCTAGCCAATCATCTACCCAAACCCTTTCCCCCTAGCAAGGGAAAAATCATCTTATCAAGTCATCATATATTGACATCATCTGAACAACGTCAGCAACAACGTCAGCTGGTTCATAATTACTATGGCAGCTAGTTGCCCTTTGTAACTCAAAGGTGACCTCCACCTTACTAATGGATGATAACGCTCTTCTGAACCTACTAGTAGGCGTAGGAGGCCCCTTCTAACCCATATCTATGAGGCTGATAACCACTGATAATCCCCATTTAATGGAGTGATATCATTTGATGTATTCTCAAGGGGGCGAAAGATAAATCTGAGGGTTCATGAGATGTTTAACAGGATAGGCAAGAGGAAAATTACATATTTCTGCTACACAAAATCATGTTTTTGGACTTCTTTAATCCTTTTTTAAGCTTTTTTCTTATAAAATAATGAATCTTTTTTCCCCTTTCAGGCCTTTAAAATTTATTCAAATTAAACCATTTTTGAACAATGAATACATGTCAAAATGGAAAATGCTTTGTTTTGTTTTTGTTTCAGAAGCCATTGAAATGAATGTTAGAATTAACGATACACATACATATCAATCCAACATATCATCCTTCATCTTAAAACATTTAGCATTGTTACTGGTCCTCTAATTTGACTAAAACCTATTATGCAAACATATGTACAGAAATCACACAAATGTTTAAATTTAATGAAACAGTGTTGAAATGTGGAGCTGTCAGTGGCGGTAAAAGTGTAAAGACGGAGGCGTAAAAACCTCTTCAGTCATTTATTGTGAGAATCAATCTTATTAAATCACATCCCGCGGAGACAGAGACGGAGAGATTACTTGGTTGCTCTTCATTTGTTCTTGAGCCTTTTAATCTGTGAGAAAGCACTGAAATGACCTATGTTAGACATACACACATACGCATAAACACACACAAACCCTGTGCGGGGGCCACTTTTGATATGCCGTTAGTCCGGGTGCGTAGCAATCAGGAGCAGCATGTAGCCCGAGGCTAGCAAGACACCATAAGATCTGCTGCAGAGGAAAAGCAGAGAGATGCAGCGGTAAGTGAATGTGTGTCGATGGGTGATTTTTGAGGAAAGCTTCTAAGTGTTTACAGAAGGCAGAGCAGATATAAAAGCATAACGTGGGAGTTTGTCCCACAGTGGATTTCTGGAATGTGCTGTAATACTTTCATTTTATCTGCTTCAGAGGGAAGTCGGGCTTTCAACCCTCTGTGCTGCTGATGGAGTGTTTGGTTTCTCTAAACTGTGCGTGAGAATCTACCGTGCACAGCTTTGGGTTTCTTTATGTACACTTCCTGTATTGTCATGTCTAATGTTCCTATATGTTTACATGGATGCATGTATTTGTCATGTCCTTTTAGGTCTCTGTATGTACGTTTTCTTTGAGTGTTCCCTTGTGTGTGTGAGTGTGTGTGTGTGTGTTCTAGCCCCATCTTGTCTCTAAGCAGGTCTTGCTGTGACACAGTTGCCACTAATTACAGATCAGGCAGATTAAAACCTGGAGAGGAACGGGCAAATCAAAATCTCCCCTGGAACTCTGCTTCCACACCTTGCCTCCTCTGTATCTCTTTTATTTCTCTGTTCATTACCTTGCCCATCTTAAACCTCCCTCTGCATTCCATTGACTTTTAAGTATTTTTAACTGCTGAGACCTGAAGCTGAGACTTCTAACAAGGTAAGAGTAAACATGGTGTGATAAGAAAAAGCTCAAAATGATGGAAAATCCAACATGAAGTACAATGATGGGCAAGCTGAAACTTACCTGGTGGCATCTGAGATATGACTGTATGCTTAAACCTATGAGTCCAAAGCTGTTTTTGCGTGGTTTTTAGGACTGCTGCTAACGATTATTTTCATTATTATTTTCTCGATTAATCGATTAGTTGTTTGGTCCATAAAATATCAGAAAATGGTTTCCCAAAGCCTAAGGTAATGTCTTCAAATGTCTTGTTTTGTCCACAGCAGACCACAACCCAAAGATAATCAATTTACTCTCATAGAAGACTAGATAAACCAGAAAATATTCACATTTGAGAGGCTGGAACCAGAGAATTTTGACTTTTTTTTTCTTAAAAAATGATTCAAAACGATTAATAAAACTAATAAAACTACCTCCTGAGCAGCTGTGGCTCAGAGCAGGTCGTCCACTAATCAGAAGGTCGGTGGTTTGATCCCCAGCTTGTGTGTGTGAATGGGTGATTGAGCATTAGAAACATTGTAAAGCGCTCTGGATAAAAAGCCTGCTCCTGATAAGCAGTTTGTCACCTTGCATGGCAGCCTCTGCTGCATATAAATGCAGTCCATTTAATTGATTGTCAAAATAGTTGGCGACTAATCAATTGATCGACTAATCGTTGTAGCCCTAGTGGTTTTCACACCCTTTATGCAGCCTTTTCAAAGAGACACTAGGCATGTTATATGTTGCAGAAACATCATCACTGAAAACGAGATGGGCCAATTCAATTCTTAAATTCCATTTGTGATTATTATGTTTTGAATTTTGGCACATGAGGAAGTGTATTGTTGTGACTGAGTCAGTACGTTAGCTTAAGGCTTCATGTAAGCTCCATGTTTTTTAATCCTATATTTGTCTTGTCATTTTGGGGATCCTGCATTATGAAAAGTCTGTATTAGCTACCAGCAGTTCCTGTTTGCACTTTAACCATGTATGTAACAGACAACTATCACTGGATCTTTAATTATGAGAAACACATCGAAACACTTGACATCTACGTGTTGTAAGTTATGACTCAGAGGAGGGGGTGCTATTTTTTTTTAACACAAAATACACCAATCTGGTGGTAAGGCATATTTGTCAAAAACATGAATCTAAAATAATCCACAGTAACAATTAAAGATAGAGCAGAAAAAAAATCAAGAGCAGAGAACTGAGAGAGAGGAGACAGTGGCAGCTGCTTGGCAATGTCAAGTCTGGGGATATGAGTGGAGCAAATGAGGATGAACCAGTGACTGCTCCAGACAGGCAGCTGAATAGACGAAAAGAATGGAGAGACAGGATGGGAGGGTGAGAGGGAGGGGAGGATTGGAGAGAGTGTTATTGTGAGCACCGACAAGTGATGGCAGAATCTGGGTGCTGGGTGTCACTTTGGAACAATCAGGACTGACGTCCCAGGTGGTGTGCAGCGGGAAAAGGGAATTTGCCTTCCAGGGCTGCAGCATTTTCCATCCTAATCATACTTGGAAATAAATACTGTGCCAAAAAACAGCCTAGAACCCTTCACAACACCATATTTATTAGAGTTAAAGAATTATGACAAGTTTTTGAAAGATTTGACGGAAGGTCTGGATTTGGACAGTTTAGCGAAGACTACATTGGAAGATGGCGGGTCATGTGGGATGATGTCACATGTCAGGAATTGTGTTTGTGTTTTTTAGGCTAGCTTACAGCACCATATCGTCCAGCAGAATCCACAGTCTTTTTACCCATCTGTCTTCAAATGGTGGAAAAAAGAAGGAAATAAATGAGCCTGCATTCGAGACATTTTTGGTCCAGTTTTTCTTCTTGCAGAGGCTGGAAGAAGCTAAATGTTTCTATGCCTCAGCAAAAGTTGGCATGGCGCTTCTAAGAGAGAGAATCCAAAGATTGGGTTACAACAATTTCCCATGGCAGTTTAGATAAGTGTGTTTTCAACAATCCACTTGTCAAATTAAAATTTGATAATAAACGGTTTGGCATAAACCAAATTATGCTCAGTAACAATTTTTATGAACATCTAATGAATGCAATTATCTTATTCTTCAATATCCCTGCATGGTATAGAAGGTTAAGGACCTGATTGATGGGATTCTCTTTCAATGTCAGCCCAGATGAAACACATTAAAAACAATTAAATATAAATCAAGTACATCGAATGTGCAGTCTATACATGATAAATACAATACCTAAACTGCAGCTCCATCACTTAGAGAGGAAAAATAAAATTTAATTTACTCTACTTTTCACAACTTTGTGACAATATATAGACAAAAGACAGTACAGAAACAAGTCATGGTTATGGTTTGGCAGCTACAGCTACTTGGTCATGGTTGGTCAATGCCACCTTTTCCATTTGGAGCCAGGACGTTCCAAATAAGGAGTGTGGAAAGACGCGCCACTGCCTCGGAACAAAGTAAACGCTAACTTACTTTAGCTAAATTGGGCTAACAGGCAGCTATCGTAATCAAGTAACGTTAAACTTAATGAAATATTGTGACAATATTGCAGGTGAGGTGAGCAAACTGTCAATCGCAGATGTCAATCAACACCCACACGACTGACATCAAAGCTACTGTAAGTCGCCGTGGGTAGCATTGTACTTTAAGGTACTGCTGCATTAGCTTCAGGCTCAAGCTGTAGGTAGCGCTTGAGAAAATCCAATAACTCTTGGTTTGAGATGAGATGTCAAACCCTTTCACCAACATTTAAGACAAATACGTTACACACTGATCCACCAACCTCCACAATCATACATTTTGCCTCGCTACATTAAGATTACACTGCTTGGCATTGGATTTGACAAATTTATTGCCAAAACATCCAATATGATTCTAATTCCTGGGAAGGTTTTTTTTGGAGGGGGGGGTGTGAGCAATTTGTCTTTTTTGTTTTTGGCAGTGAGCAATTTGTAAAACCTCACAGTGCCAAAAGAAAGGTCCATCACAAAAAACAGTCTAATTGAAGTGGACACTCAGCACTGACAACTGGTAATGACCATTCATTAATCTATTGGCCGCAACAAGCCTTGATATATTGAAGTCATATTAGAGATAAGATTTGCTGTCTGAAGCTTCTTGTTTAGTTGTTACAGATCTTGTTTTTATCACAACCAACATGTGCTAGTTCACTCATAATTCAACATGTATTGTCTCTCAAATATTTTCTGGTTTTGTATACCCGTGTTGGATTGAATGGCTCTCATGAATGATATAGAAGCAGGTCATGTAGCAGCCCAGTATGATCTTATAACCATTATCACAGTAATGATTTCAACTTCATAGTTAGATTTTTCCCAGGCTTAATTGACAGTTTTCCAGGTTGCATTATGGGAGTATCTCAGGTGTTCAGCCACATATTAATCAGCAGCTCAGCCATTTTTAGCTCTAAATAGTCTCCTTTCACCCATCAACATCATTTTGTATGCCAAGAACGTAATGCCTGGTGGTTCAAAACATTATGTTAGATAGTCTGTCTGTCTGAATATCTGCCATGAAATGTGGAGAGCAGATTGGCCTTGGGCAAAGGAACCGTCGATTAGATTTTGGTGGTGATCCGGATCTGAGACTTCTGCTGTTCCACAATTATTGTTTTTATCTTTAATCATGAAACTGTTGGAGATAGAGACTTGATTTAAATTTCTAAAGGTATGTTTTCAAGGTCAAGGAATCAATTTAACTGAAAACATCAGTGGAGGGAATGATTTTTTGAGTGTAGCCTGCTTAAGAATTGGTCAGTCACTCTCCACATCCATTTTTTGCATTATGTAAAACTCCCATTTAATCACTTCAAAAATTAACACTCGCTGCACCACAGTTATACTGGTCATATAACTTGAGGCTACTCAATAAAAGACAATAACTTCTTTTTATTACTCCTTTCTGTCTTACTTAGTTTGGATATTATTATCTTACAACCACTTAAACTAGTTTATGCTTAGGTGAATGACTGTTATGTCAATACTAATTTCCATAAAAATGTTTTGATTTAACTTCTGAAATGTTTGGGCTAATAAACAATAGCGAATTTTTCATGCATGTTTCCATCAGCTACCTCTATGTGAATATATTCAAGAGGATGTTACAACACTACATAATTAATCAAGCACAGGTAACTCTAATACACCATGGCATCTCATGGCTAAATCCAACCTAATCCACCTGTTCATACTACTCACAACATGCTCCGCAAAAAAAACATGCATGTTTGTTGGTCTGTGGGATCCCTGACCCAATCATTTTGCATTCCACCTCTTTCCAAAACACACCAATAATCAGACAACCACTGTGCTGTACTTGTTCAACAGCAGCCATGTGCCTTCTGTAGATTAATCCACAGCGGCCACCAGTGTCGGAGAGCAATGGCAACTGCACGGCTCGCGCAAGTATGTACAAATTATTGTTGTGGACAGTGCACCTGCAGAGGAGCTTGCAAACGGGTTTCCTGCATGGACCATGTTGAGAGATTAAGATGGCATTGGTGGTGTACTTATCAGCACTATAGGAACAGTGTAATGCAACGTTGCTCTTTTAATTCTTTATTTTTAAGGGCTTTTTGATGAGTGGAGGCTAGTGCCGCAACAATTTGTCGATTAATTGATTAGTTGCCAACTATTAAATTAATTGCCAACTATTTTGATGATCGATTTATTGTTTTGAGTAAAAAAAAGTCCAAATTCTCTATCTATGATAATAAACTGAATATCTTGGGGTTGTAGAATTTTTATTTCATTTTGATTTGATTTATTTGATATATTAAAACAAATAAACATATAATGTCATACACTGCGACAAATATGTCTTCATTTAAAATGTCAAGGATAACACAATAAAGTTTAAAGAAACTTTCTATTGTGGTCCTCTTTCAAGGCAGACAAAAATAGCAAGACAAGTCATAGTCACTTTCATTTTAGTCAAATAACCATTCCCCACATGCATGTTTACATCTATGACAAAACTGACTTGATTTTTTTTTCTACTGGACGTCTATTTCGCTCTGCTGCCGTGTACAAGAAGGTATTTTTTTGCCAAGAACAGGTTTTAAATCTACATGGCACAATGTCTGTGGCCCTGCCTCTAGTTGAATAGCTATGTAGGTCCCTAACGAGCATAAAACAATTCTTTAAAAACCTTGGCCATTACCTTGCAGGATCTTGTTAGTTTCAATTTTCAGCTGCCTTACCCTATTTTCTACCGTCAACCATTTTAATTCCTTGAATTTTGAAGGGCCGCAGTGAATCATGGGGCTAAGGTTCATTACCATCCCAACTAGTTTATTTAGAGCTTTTTGAAGTTTAGTTTTAATCTCCTTTGGGGTGCTACTCTACCATGTCATACAAGTGTAGTCAACGTGAGGCTGAATAAAAAATGTTACTAACATTTTCAGGGTTTCCTTACTCCAAAAATGGGCCTTGCATGCCAGAACTTTGAATGTCTGGTACACCTTGGTAATAACTCTTTGTCCCATTATCTCTCCACTCAAGGATCTATCCAACTCACAGCCTAAGTATTTAACACAAGTTTTGGCTGCAATCAGAGTGTCTGCTACTGTAATACTGAGCTCCGAGGACCTACTTCACCTTATTTTTGACCCAAATAGTATAGATTCAGTTTTCCCAAGATGCAAAGACAATTTATTTTCAGACAGGCAGTTACTGATGTTTTTCAATTCATTTGATGTTCAATTCTGGGACACCAGTAAAGCTGAGTCATCCACATAGAAAAAAAGATTACATTTGCAAACAGATCTCATGTTATTAATATATGACAGAAATAGCAAAGGACCTAGGACGTTTCCCTGAGGCACACCACAGTTGATTTCTCTGGCCTCTGATAAAGTACTGTTAATATCAACTCTTTGACACCTGTCAGTCAAATATGACCAAATCCACTCAAAAGCCATGCTATTAAAACCCAGAGCTTTTAGTTTTGTGAACAGAATCTGATGGTGAACAGTGTCAAAGACTTTCTGGAGGTCTTGCCACAGAATTTACCCGAATCAATCTCTTATATAATCAGATAAAAATAAAAAACATGTATCTGTTGAGTGTAAGTCTCTAGATTGCATTACATACAATTAATCAGTATTGCAAATGTAACTCCTTAATTTGATCATGTATTATTTTGTCCAGGACTTTTTATAAAATTCCCAAAATAGAAATTGTTCAATTCAATAGTTTCCCTCTTGCAATTTGCTCCCTTTCTGGTGAGGTGAGCTTACAGAGGAATGACAACGGCAAGTTTCAAATCTTTTGGGACTCTACCAGACTTAATGGAGAGATTAAAAACATGAGTGAGATAAGGCAAAATATGTTCAGCAGCATCTTTTAGAAATATGGCAGGCATTTCATCTAGACCAGTTGCTTTAGAACATTTAAGATCTTTCAATAGCTTTAACACCTTGTCCTATGAAACCATAGAAAGGTCAAATGAGTCCACTACTGCTCCCAATTGTGAATAATATTTAAACATTGATTTTCCATCATACTCCTCAAGGTTGCCTGGCAGCTTATCTACTAGTTGTTTGGCTACAGAGGTTAAAAAAAAAATAAATAAATAAACTTATCTGCTATCTTTGATCTATCAGAAGAAAAATTCACCATTAATATTATTGAGACAGATATTATTTGCTTTAGTCTTGAGCCTTTTACTATAACTCATTTGTTTCAGAGACTGCCAAAGTTTCTTTGGCATACTTTTGTGTTCAGTTATTTTATCACGGGAAAACATGTCTTGTAATTATTCAAGCGAACCTGATCTTTGGACTTCCTAAAAACTAAAAAGGCTGTGTTTCTCTTGTTAATAGCTTCTAGAATATCACTATTCATCCATGGTTCATTTACTGCATTTTAATAGGAGCAACCTTGTCCACCACCTTTAAGAACAAACATTTGAAGTGCTCCTATGCGTTATCAACATCTTCACACAGCACTGGAGACCAATTTAATGAATTTATGTGCTCAATAAAATCATTTGAAGTGCTCCTATGCTTTATCACCCTCCGTACTTAGCACTGGAGACCAGTTTAATGAATTTATGCACTCAATAAAATCATCTCATCACTGTAGTTCTTGACTGACCTAATTTTGATTGTATTGTGTTCCTTGGATGACCTTTTGCTTTTTCCTTTTACAATAAATCAAGGGGTGGTCACTCATGGTAAGATTTACAGCCCCATTCTACAAAGTCAGACAGCAAAATGAGATTGATAACAGTTTGACATAGTTTAGCTACTCAAGCGGGCTTTTGAATTAGTTGTTGCAAATCCAAAGCATAAGAAAAGCTTTTTAAAGACTTTAACATCCCATGCTCTGCATTTGAAACATCCATATTGAGGTCACCAATCTTTATAACCTCAACCTTGTCACAATCCTTGCAGGAGATGAATGATTCTTCCAACAGTTGATAGGAGTTACTTTGATCAGGGGGTCTATAGAAAACACTAATTAATAAAGACAAGTTTTTAGTTAAAGGTACACCTTTTAGATCCTGTTCCTGTCGGTGGATGATGAGTGCTTCCAAAAAGTCGTGAAGATGGCGTTTCATCCAAAACCAAAATGTTTGTTGCTTCAGGGCTTTTGTTGAACACAGCCCCTATTGCAAACTTGGTAATTTACAAAGTTTCAAACAAAGGAGTATGCCAATAGAGCTACCAGAGCACCTGTCATACCTGCTGCCATCTTGCAGTTACGACACTGAATACAAAGTGGTTGGTCGGGACAAAATAAGACATTTGAGGACATCGTCTTGGGCTTTAGGGAACACTGACTAATATTTTTCACCATTTTCTGACATTTTATGGACCAAAAAACGAATCGATTATTCAAGAAAATAATCGACAGATTAATCAATAATGAAAAGAATCATTAGTTGCAGCACTAATAGAGGCCTGTTACGGTGAGAAGCAGGATGACATAACTGCTTTGTATACAGCGGAAGAAACAGAGGCAATGTCAAGGTGTATTCAAAAAATGGTTCTAACATTATTTATCACATATTTTCTTGTTTGATATGCTCAGTCAAGCATAAAACTTCTTTTTTCTCCAATACTTTTACAAAAATTTATTTTTTTATATATTGTAATGCATATAAAAACTGGAGAAAAAGAAATATACCTTACACTATCATCACTTTGCAGGTAAGTTAATACCTCAATCTATAACATTTAAATGTATATGGGGAGATATTAGAGGGGAAACTGATGATGCAGAACTAGAAATTGGCTCTATGGCCTCATACAATTTTTTGTTTGAGATATTTCCTCCAAATTATACATTAAATTTGAAGGTAGGGCTTTGAGCTGTGAACGAGAAAATGTCCCCATATCCCAGTAAAACACAATGGCTGCTGTGTTCTAAGAATTGTTCCATTATTTACTGCCTGGATTTGTCTCCAGATAACATCACCACTACAATCTGTCTCTGTGTTCGGCTCAAAGAGAGAATAGTTCATACTCATAAATTAAAACTGAGCTGTGAATGACAGGACAGAAATCACATATGTGTAGTCTATTTTGGGGGTGCCTTTACTTCTTACATGCTAATAAACCAAAATTATCCTCGAACTGTTGATGCAGATCAGAGACACAAATCAAAAGAAATAAAAGGAAACCTAGCCAGCCGCTAATGATGTGTGGATTGTTAAACAGGCGGGTGAGACACCAGGAGGTTTCTCCGTGGTGTTAGTCAAGGGAAAAAAAAAAAAAAAAAAGAGACAATAAGATGGAGAAAGAAAAAAGAAGGAAAAAGAGATTCAGCAGCTTTAGAAGGAGGGACTGGCAGGCTGACTCAGAGGGAAGAGCAGAAAAGTGTTTTCATCTTCCCTCTCACTCTTTTTTTTTTTCTTGCCTTTCTATCCTTTTCTATTTCCATCTCGCTACATCTATCACTCTTCTCTCTTCTCTCACTTTCTCTCCGGTATTGTTCTCTCTGTCAAGAGTTGTCATGACAAGGCTGTTTATTTCTATTGGTTGACATTTTGCCCTGTGCCGCTCGCCTGAAAGAACACACCAGGATGAATGCTCTGCGATTTTCAAAGGAACATCTTGTTATTAGCCAGCTTTTTCCCCCATTCTAACACACTCTGCACGCAGATAAACACACTCTGCACAAATGCATCAGCATACACACACACACACATGCACGTAGACAACTGCACACACAGGCGCAGGGGTGCATTTAAAAATGGAAAGATCTATCGGGCTTTTTAACCTTTCATCTCTGAGCAGAGAAAAGCAGGTTTCTGACTCCCACATTATGTTTCAACCCTCAGCCGCATTCTCTCCTCCTTCCCTCCACCTCCCTCCGGTCTTCTCCATCTCCTCCCTCCTCCACGGGATCAAATTAAGGTAGGGGATTAATAAAAAGATGTGGGCTCTGCTCTGTGTGTGTGTGTGTTTATGTAGACTACAGGCCACTCATTGTGGCGCTCTGACAGTCACACTCATACATACCGAAGAAGAAGAAAAAGGGAGGTTTTGGATCTCTTTCTCCATCTCTACTCTCTCTTTCAACCTATTCTTTGCCATTTTCATTTTCTGATGGCCTTCTTCTCATTTTACTCTCATGTCTCTTCCTTTGTCTCCTTTTTTCCTTTCTCCATCAGCTTTAATACATTTTTACTCATTTCTGTCCATCTGGCTTTTCAATTTTTATATATATTTTTTAATATTTTACCTTTCTTGGTTTGGACATCCGAACAGAACAATGTTCTCTGGAAGAGTGGATCTCAAAGTCAGAGTTCTACAGAAAAATGCAGAATATTTGTCATTTGAAGCTCTAGTTAGCAAGATATTTTTACATGCTCTCATACTTAAATGACCAAAACAACACATATATGAATCCAAAACTTACTCAGATAATCATTTCTGATCTGCCAAAAAAAAAAAAAACTACTTGGGTAGAGAAATTTGTTGTCATTTGATGAAAATAATTAGTACCAACTGTTGGTAGAAGATAGAAGATATCATCTGGCATTGCCTTCCCAATTTAAACATGTGAGCATGGGCGTCATTTGGTGGTACTATCCAAAACCATTACAAATGACTGGTACAAAGTGAGTCTCAACGCCTCACATAGAACCTACTCACAAGCTTATCCAAGTAGATTGTAGACTATCTGCATATGCACATCAAAATGTTGGTGAGCTTAACAGATAGGTTCACAAATATTGTTTTATTCTGTCCTAAAACAACAGTCAGGTGCACAAATGAACATTGAAACATGTTTTTCTAGTTGTAATCATTCCTCCTGTTCGTCCTGACCATTAAGAGATCCTTTTATAACGCACTTGCAATTTAACTTGAAGCTAATATGAGGCTACAGCGGTCCAAAATCAAGTCAATATCCTAGTTGTTACAGTCTTTTTAGCGGCAAAGTCCCTCTTTTGTTATGATCCTTCAACTGCAGCTGAACAGGAAAACACTGTCTGTCCAGACACAAAGAGGGATTTTTTGTTACTAAAATGACTGTAAATGTGGAAGATATCCACCTAATTTGACTAACTCTTGACAGCTGAATCCTCATATTATCTTCAGATAAAGTTTAAAATACATTTCTGCACAAAATGAGGACTGAGCATTTTTGTCCTGCCTCACTTACATGTTAAGTGCATTTGGAGGGGATCTTCTAATGGTCAGTATGAACAGGAGGAATGAGTACAGTGAGCAAAACCTGTTCCAAACTACATATGGGCTCTAACTATTGTTTTCAGACAGACTTGAAAAATTGTGAACCAAAAGAATTTGACTTACATTCGATATGTGCTCAGAGAGGAGTCTGAGTCTTTGATTTGTTTCTGATAGTTGTGTAAGTAATATTAGGGCCCCACAATACAATACCAAATTCAAACCAAGTTTTCCTATTTGGATCCAATGAAATCTTATCAAAGGGTGATCCACAACCTTTATATGAGTCTGTCTGGGAATCCTTCAAATGAAAACATTTGCTGAGGAGAGATAGATGAGCAACAGTAGAGCAGAGAGCAGGTCGATAGGCCGACACCAAAAAGCAGGATTTACTCAAAATGAATTAGATAGCCTTAACTTCTAAACTGTATATTGCAATTGACAGCTGGAGCAGGATCAAAGCTAGCGTTGTGTGAGATCCTGGCAAGGTTTGGTCAATTCCCATCAAGTCAACTGGACGTGGAATTTGTCCATAGGTGCCTGATTCAATTCGCGGCACTGACGCGGACGTGAAGTGAAATTGAACAGTGAACTGAATGTGTAAGGTAGTGTTATTGGTCTTTTCCTCCACTGAGGGAGACAGAAGGAAAAGGCCACTCTCTCTGAGGTGTTGTGCACACCTTGTAGGCTGCCAAGCCCCATTAGAGGGTGACAAACAGACGTCCACTCGGCTCAGCGCTGTCAGACCCCGGTAATGAAAGACACATCAGCCTTAGAAAAAGCAGAGGAGGAGGAGAAGGGAGAACAACAACAGGCCGTGCACTGACACAAACACATTTTAAGACTAATGGCTTAAATGCAACTGCACTGTGTAGCAATGAAGGGTGGAAAAAATGTTCTCTAAACTATGTAATGAGAGGAAGGCTAGGGACAAGAAAAGACAAAGAGGGACTGAGTAAAAATAGATAAAAGGGAATCATACAAAAGTACAAGATAAAAGAGAAACACATGAACAGAAGGTTCTGCAAGATCTAATGAAAGAGAAAATGCACAAACGCGAGAAGGAATAAAGGGGAGAGGGTCCTTTGCGACTCATTGAGCTACATGTGTCAGTGCCATGCCATTAAAGATACAATGTCAATAATTATCTCAGTTGTGGCAATGTTGCCATCAAATGATTTAGTGTTACTAATAAAACCATAACATAACAAAGCATCTGTCTTCGGTGCTGTGGTGGAGAACTGTGCTCTCCATAATAAAGCTGGTTTAGAGCATTTCTATTCCCTTTGCAATGAATCAGAGTCGCACTTTGTGAGTCATGCAGGAATCCATAAGTACATAATAATGAATTATACACAATGTGGCAGACAGGTGCAGTTCCAGACATTGTGGATTGAGTAGTCTGGGAGTCTTGTCATCATAACCTATGGACGCTGTTGTAGGAACAGTCTCTTGCTGATGTGGAGGGGATAGCGAGGCAGATTGTGTCATTCTCCGTCCCTGCCTGCTTTGTAATCTTTCCAGAGAGGAAGGATGAGACTTGGCTCTGTCCGGGGGGAAATGTATTTTCTCTGCATGGATGTTGAGCGAGAGCAAGTGGCCTTATCAAATCTATATTTCTCCCTGAGCGCTGCCTTGAAAGTAGGGAAGAGAGGAAAGACATGGAGAAAGGGAGTGAGACGGGTGGTTGGGGGTTATTGAAATGATTAATTTAATGGCGTTTGTAGCACATCAAACACCGTACTTTTCACTGTGTCGCCTCTCAAGCCAACCAGAAAGAAATGTGTACTTGATGAAAAGTTATGAACTAGAAGAACACAAACAGAAATGACAAAGAAGGTGATAACTCGACTAGTATCGGTTGGACCGCTATCAATTTGCAAATGTCAGGCCAGTATTTTGGCTGTTTATGAAAAATCTGATATTTTTCACACAGCTGTTTCAGCTCTAAACAGATGGACATTATGTTGTTTCTTTTATTAGATTGTTGCTTGTAAAAAACATCAATTGGGTCTATTAGTTTTTTCATAACCAGACTTAAGATCTACAGCAGCCCTCCAGTAGCTCTGTGAGGCTGCAGTAGGAACAATGATGCTTTTAAATTATGCTTTTGAATGATGCACTTTGAATTGCCTTGTTGCTGAAATTTGCTAAACAAATAAACTTGCCTTGCCTTTGAGCTAAATGCTGATGTCAGTATGCTAACACTGGCATTGCTAACATAATGACGTTTAACAGGTATAATGTTTACCATGTTTACCGTATTAGTTTGCAGTGATTAGCACTAATTACAAGGTACGACTGAGGCTGAATGTCAGTAGTTTTGCAGGTATTTGGTTGAATTGAAACTTGGATGAATTGAAATTTTGACCTGATGGTGGCGCTAGATGACAAGTAAAAGGATCCCAAAACTTCTTACATTTAATCCTGGGGGATATATGAATGCCTGTACCAAATTTCATGGTAACGCATGCAATAGTTACTGGGATATTTCAGTCTGGACCAAAGTGGTGGACTGGCCGACCAATATGCCATCTCTAGAACCACAGTGCTAACATGGCTAAAAATTTTGTTTTTCCAAGCTACTGTATTGGCCCAAATGTAGGACGATGTTTTATTCTTTTTGAATGGAGAGAGTACCACTGGCTCCGACAGAGAGTGTTGCATTATGGGTTGTTTGTAGCCTTGATGTTACTAGGCTAGCGAGTGTCTTAAACACTCTAAAAGTGTTTCGTTAGTTCAGTTTGCACAAATTTCTGAAGGCTCATAGATAGATAGATAGATAGATAGATAGATAGATAGATTCATACCCCAAAGGGAAATTTCAATGCTACAGCAGCTATCACATAAATGACAAAAAACACAAACAAGACATGTAGCTCACACACAATGAGGTGTGTGTGTGTGTGTGAATTAGAATAAAAATAGAATTTTAAACTTTAAGGCAAGATATTGCTATTAATGTGCAAATTAAATGTAAAATATGCATTGTGCATTGCAAATTAAATCTGAAATGTTCATTGTGCATTGCCACTCAGTGGAGGAGTCTCCTCTCTCGGAATAGAAGGGAGTCATTGTAGATGGCTATTGCAGTAGGCAGGAATGACCTCCTGTAATGAGCTGAAGGAGCCTCTGACTGAAGACACTCTGTTGTCTGACCAGAAGGTTGTGTAGGGTGTGTGTGTGTGTGTGTGTAGTGTTGTCCATTATGTTGAGCAACTTGTGCAACATCCTTCTCTCCACAACCAACTCTAGGGGCTCCAGAGCAGTCTTCAGCAAAGAGCCTGCTTTCTTTATCAGTTTGGTAAGTTTCTTAGAGTCAGTGGCTCTGATGCTGCTGCCCCAGCAGATGGCTGCAAAGAAAATCGCACTTGCCACAACAGACTGGTAGAAGATATGTAACATCTTGCTGCACACATTGAAGGACCTAAGCTTCCTCAAGAAATAAAATCTGCTCTGTTCCTTCCTGAAAACAGTCTCAGGGTTATATTTCCAGTCAAGGATGTTGTCAAGGTGAATCTCTAGGTATCTGTAGCCCTCTACCAACTCCACCTCTTGTCCAAGGATGAAAATAGTGTTTAGCATAGTCCTGGTCCTCCTAAAATTTACGACTGCCTCCTTCATCTTTATACCATTTAAAAAGAGGTGGTTGTTCCCACACCATGCCACAAAGTGGTCCACCAGTTCCCTGTAGTGAGTCTCCTGTCCACCACTGACACACCCCACAACTGCAGAGTCACAGTGCTGCCTGCTTTGTCCAGGTAAGAGTGGGCTCCCTGAAGCAGGTAGATGAAGGTGTCTTTAATGCCAACCTTGGGGCAGTAACCAAACTACAGTGGGTCCATAGAGGTGCTCACTTGAGGTCTGAGATGGGACAATATCAGTCTCTCCAGGACTATCATGATGTGTGATGATACGGCAACCGGTCTATCGTCATTGAGGGCAGATGGAGAAGACTTCTTAGTTACCGGAACCAAGCAGGATGTCTCCCACAGCACTGGAACCTTCTCCTGGCTCAGGCTAAGATTAAACAGGTGCTGTAGGATCCTACATAGCTGGTCATGGTAATGTGTTTTTGCTATCACAGATGATGAGGAGCTCAAACACAAAAAATGCTAACTGCCAGAGAAAATAATTTGACCGCTTCCAAGAGCCTGATAGAAGAGAGTGTGAGTGTGTGTGTGTGACAGATAAAGGAATTATTTCACTTTCACGAGAGAAAAGGCTTCAAGGATGAGGACTCACTTGGGTTATCATTTTCTCCAAGAAACTTTCCCAACAGTACGAGTGTGAAAGTGTTGTTCAGAAAGTCTTTTTCCAAAAACAGCTGTTGGAAAAGGGGGGTCTTCTTATAATCAGGGTCATCTTATATTCGGTACAACATAGTACTAAGGATTAAATTTTTGGTGAAAATTGAAAAAATGAAAATTGCTCTTCTTTCTTTTGGTAATTTGTAACCATTCAAATCCTTAAATGTAAACATATTGATTATTGGCATTAATTCAGCTAGCTCCACTTTAAAAAAATCTCTTAAAAGCCTTTACCAGCACAACAAAGATACAACACAAAAAAACCTGCAGTGTGAGTGCTTTATCTGAATGTGTGCATAAACGTGTGTGTGTGTGGATATCTCTCAATAGAAATGACACACTGACATTTCCGTTGTGGTGCGGATGCTTGAAAAGCAGCACACCATGAGTAACACCAACACCACTGAGCAATTCAATACTGGCCTGACAAAATCATTACGCCGTTTCCTCTTAGGTTAAAACCCCACACTACATGGCCACTTAGGAATATGGATCGGACTTGTAAAATGGTGAAAGGGCAGGTTAATGCAATCAATTATTTTTTAACAGTAATGGCTATGCAAGAGTCCTTGACATACCCACACAGTCTATCTCTGTGTAATGTAATGGGCCTCAGTGATTCTTTTGTGTGGGTTTTTGCTGTAGTTGGGCCCCTCATGACATTTAGAATGGGACAAAAGATCAGTCCATTGGAAAAATCCCATTTTATGGTTAAGTCTCTGTTTTAGGTACAATTAGAGAAAAACACTGTAAGGCACCAGAAAGCCTCCAACAAGGCTGAACAACCCTCTAAATGAGTGTTTCTTTGTTGCTGTTGTTTTTAATAAAATATAATTTAAAGAACTTTTAATTCTATATCTGTATATAGATACTATATTGGTATCTTCATTGTGCTGGCTTAGGGCAGCCATGATTTTTATCTGTGGTCAATGGTGGTTGGAAGTTGTTTTGATGTTGCCCATATGACCCACATTAATATCTGTTTGATTGTGTATCTGTATATAAATCTGTAAATGCATTTATGGTTTTGGTTTTGGGGAGTTAATGTTGGGAAGTGGCCCTGCAAGGTTTTCAATTAGGCAGGTCTGATTACAGGTAGCGAATTGGTGCACCTGTTGGTAATAAGCTGATTGACACTCATTGTTGTTGTAAAGTTAAAAGGACTCAACCATGGAACTGATGGACTATTGCACACTGAGGAAGGCATAACTGAACTGAACTCATTTATACTACGGCAGCTACATGGGTAGACAGGTTCCTCAAAAGTCAAAGTTACGACAGGGTAAAGGAAGTTTTTTTTTAAAAAAAGGCCAGTTAATCTTCTTTTCAGTAACACACATCTAAATCTTGCGTGGAGAAAAACTGTTTTGGCCATATCTGTCATCACATAGCATTGCATGAATGTGCACTGTGAAGTTCTGTACAGTTCATGTTGAAATGTTCAGTTTTTAAATGTCAGATAAGCCTCACATTTTTGGGTTACGTTCCAAATATGATTAAATTTGAACAAGGTGAAAAGGTGGGAAATCTGTTCAGGCAGTAATAGGTATGGACTATACTTTTCTCTTTCAGATGATTTCTTTCAAATTTTTGCCTTAATTGGATGGACCACAGTTTATATGCCAACTGTATCTTTGCTCCAGATCCACACACTTAAAACTAATTAGTTTCTTGGCCTGTGATTCCACCTAATTTCATTGACATCTATTCACACCTTTGCAGGATATTCTTCTAACTGACAGACAAACAACATTGTTAATCTACCTCCTCAGTGGAAGCAAAAATATTATCTTCTCGTGTTCAAACTGCAATCTACATTGTAAGCTACTAATGGTATTTTGTGTCTGTTTATACTGCAAAAGCCTCTCCATTAAAACTAAACATAAATCTGGAAGGGACTATGTCAATGAGCAAATGAGCACACACCGTATGAACACACACCGTGGGGGGTTAGAGGAAGAGTGCAGATTTTTTCCCAGCACTCCAGGGACCCTCATTACAGCAGAGCGTGGGTGCAGGAAGACACGGCGGGGCGAGCATGTGAATAAAGCAGCATGGGGGCAAGATATTGGGACCTCTTGCGTCAGTCTTTTTCCTCCTTATTAGTCACCTTGTGGTACTGCATGTACAACTGACCACAATACTGAGATCACCACCATCACCAGAGTGAGTTTGTGCAGGGGTGTCTGCAATATGACAGTGAAGAAGCCTTTTTTTTGCAAGTCGGGGGCAAGAATTTGGAGGAAAAACCCACCTGCTGAGTGTACGGATGTCACCTAACCGGATTTGTGGATGTTCAAGTTCAGTTTATTCTATTTGCTATTTTTAAAGCTGCCTAGTGCAGCTTTTATAGGATTCATTCATTAACTCTAGCCGTATCTAGCCATGCAAATAGTTATGGTTTTATTTGATCAGGTTTTGTGACATCTGCCTCTGAGATTTCTGCCTCCACTGAAATACAATTGAGGTGAATGGAATTTAGTTTGTGGTGCTCACAGCATTGAAAAGAACATATCTAAAAGATTCATCAGCAACATGTCGATCCAGAATCAGTGCCCCTGCTTCACTAGAAACTACTTCGTACTGAAGATATAAGAGTTTTAAGGTGAGCACATGGAAATTTTTCGTGTTCAGCAGAGGAAAGTGAAAAATGCCTTCTTATATCAAACTCAGCACATACCAGTGGCGGCTGGTGACTCAGAAAATTCAGAGAGGACGGGAGGAAAACCAACACGGAATCTTACAACAAACTAAATCAAACTATATCATTGTCCCCCACCTGATGAAATCGGAGGGGTGGGGGGCAATTTTATATGCCAATAAAACAATTTGCTTTCAAAAGCAAAAACCCCTGAGTGGTGAAAAGGCTCCTTCTTTAAAGACATTCAGCATATACATATTGTTTCTAAACAGTGCTAATTTTAGCCGTGGAGTGGTTCAGGATGTGTAATTTACCAACAAAGTGCTTAAAAACAGACTAAAGAAATTGTCACAAGCAAGCAGCCAGACCTCCTGCACACTCATTCACAAATCACACAACATCAACAGGTGACTGAACAACCACGCAATTAAAAACGCTAGCGTCCTGCCGCTGCTGCACCGCACAGTCCAGATCCATTCTCCCGTTAGCTGAACAACAGTCCTTAACAGTCCTTCCATGACTGTATAAAGAGTCCTTCAGGCTGCTACAACAAGCTAACTGTTGCGTTGGCTAACACAAGCAGCTATCTACTGCGTTATCTACTGCTGCTACTCTGCCTTAAAGTGGAGAGAATTGAAGATGAAATCTGGAAACTATCATTGGACCAACGCAATGTCAATATTGCATTCTGGTTGTTGATTGGTTAGGGAGGACGTCCTCCCTTGGAGCGTCATTTTACATGTCTCGGCCAATCATAGATTAGCATGAAAAAAAAAGATGTACATTAAATTGATGTAAGAGATCCCGCCCTGCAGAGGACAGCAGGAGCCGGTCCTCCTCTGCCCCCTACTGCCCCCCACCACCACTTTACACACACTGCTCTTTCTCCTCCTGCCCTGCAGGTGTCGCTGTTGGAGCATTTTAACCAGAATTTCAATAATGGATTTTTTCCAAAGAAGAGAGAAAAAATATTTTATAAATAATACTGATATTTGGTAATGGTTTATTTCAACCAAATATTCTTTTTTATATTTTGATCTCCCTCTTGCCTCTCAAAAAATAGAGGATCAACCTCCTCTGCCTCTATGGACCAGCCTCCACTGGCACATACTGTGCATTGTTCTGCACAGTGAAACATCCAAGTGAAGTAACAGTGCACACTACAACTTTGTGGATAGATGGGGACTTTAAAGTAATAACCTGTGACCTCGTTTCTCCACTTTTTATTGACGATATAAGACAGATATAAGCCTCTACCCTTTTATTACTGTTTGTAAACACCTTTTGTCTCGTAGATTGATTCTGGAAGAAATACTTTTTGTGCACAGGAACTGTCATGTTTCACATTTATGGCTTGTTCTAGAGTTTCTTTTTTTTATATAGAGAATCCAAGGACAAAGACATCATAGTACTGCCATGCTGTTTGATTGACAAGTGATCTTGGAAGAACACACAGCAATAAGTACTAACCACCAAAGATTTAGCCAGGATGTAAAAAAAAAAGAAACGGAGGGATGTCACAGGTGAGAGCTTTAAAAGCTTGCTTTGGTGTCACGGGGCGCTGCTGATGTGAGTACTTTGTGTAACAGGAATAGCAGGTCTTTAATGACTGACTTAAGTAACGTGATTCATTTCTTTTGACAGTCGTGTGTTATTGCAAATCACACTATAGCAACCGGAGAGCGTGCACACATCTTAAAAGCTACTGACTGAACTTCTGCTTCCCAGCCCACGCTGAAGACAGACAACAGCTACTTAGCCTTTTCCAATTATGACTTTAAGTTAATTGAGAGGAACGACAAGCACATTTTAGTCGGTGTCGTTGAATTGATGGGCATGCTGCAGCGGCAAGTACTATTAGAGCTTGTTTATGAAAATAACACTAGAGTAATATCCATATTCTTCATAATATGTTTATCTTGTACAACATATACTGTTCCCTTATAGTACTGGAGACACAGCAGCGTGTGCAAGATGCTTAAATGTAAGGTTTGAATGCATAATCGAGCATTTTTCTCTGCACTCTCTCTCTGTTTGTGTGGTTGTGAGCGTGTACGGGGAGCTTTAAAAGGGCTTTCATTCAGCCGCTCAGCTAATTTGATTTTAAATCTGGCGAGTGGCGGAGGTAATATAGGGGCTGAGCTGTCATCTGGGGGCCGCATCAAACCCTTGGTAATGAACAGGGATGCAACCTGGACTAACACACTCCACCACTGGTTCTACAAAGAGAGGCGGGGAGAGAGAAAGAGAGAGAGAGAGATTGGGGCTCTAACTCGGAGGTATCCCAGGTCATGAAGGAACAGGAAAACCAAATCAGGGCCTTTTGATTCAGCTCAACCCACTGGCCTCTTGAAAAAAAAACCAATTACAACTTAATCTGCACGGAAGACGGAGGCGAACAAGTTAACATGGTCATCCAAGCAATGAGAGCAGGGAAATTGGAAAATAAAATACTGATTGAATTATAGTGCGTGGGTAGTTTTCAATTGAGGAGTGACAGCAGATGTTACATCTTGAATCCTCTGCGATGTTTAACTTAGTTAGCAGAGGTTTATATTTCACTGTTAAGTTATGATCACTGGAATTACTGAGCGAGTTCAAATTATGAAGTCATTTGTATTTATTGGGAACGCCAACAATTAGTTATCAAGTAATCTCCAGATAATCTCTAGATAAAGCTGTTTGGTTTTGTACTTCAAAAGAATGTGTAGCCACACAAGACCTACCAACCTTTTCTTCCAAGCCATTTTGACCCATTTCAGTTGCCAGTGTATTCTTTCAGTGCACCAATAAAGTCTACATTCACATTGCGTTCACAAGATGTCGGTTAAAGAACTTTCTGTGGTTGTTTTGAAACTTCTTCCCACCCGTGAATCCAAGCTCACCACAGCCTTCACTCTCCATGAAGCACCAAGCTACATTTGAGTGTTTTATACTCAAAAGATTTACTTTAAGCCAGTGTTTAAGATTAATTTGACCATAATACCATTTTACAAATGTGGCCCGGTCTGTTTTCCAATAAAACTGCTGTGTGGATCATTAACAGAGAAAAGCATATTTGAAACCGAATACGGGAAATGCTTGCAAAACACAAGGGTTTATGGGTATAAGACAGATGTTGGCATCTGCCTGTCAGCTATTACTCATGGAAAACCTAACATAACACAGTAAACTGAGGGCAAAACCATGCTAAAACGTTGTGTTCTTAGGTTCTGATCTCATAAGATGATGTTTACAAAATCTCTGTTGAGTAAAGAAACTATGTGACTGGCGTCCACAACATTTCAGACCAATGAAAAACAAATTAGGGTCAGACCACAGGGTACAAACTGCTCTCTTCAAGCTCTGTTAAAGGCTAATGAAAGGTTCCACAAATCTGACAAATTTTCCGACCACATCTACCAAACAACTGATCAAAAAAAAGATGAAAAACCGCCTAGCCCCCATGTTAATTACACTGCAAAAATATGTTGGTCTAAATGAAAAAGATACTTAAGATGAATGCTGTTCTTAAAATGTTTGCTGTTGCAGTGCTGAAAAGAAGACAGAGTCATTAAAATCAAAAGGTTTATAGCCTCGGCAGCACTGATGTGCCAGTTTGATTTCACTGAATTCTATTTCCTTGACTAACAAACATATATCGTTGACAAACTTGACAGTTCGGCTTGAGGATTGCTCAAAGGGAAAGCTCATGTTCTCATTAAATTTCATAGCAGTTTGCACTTTCAGTTTTTATATTTCTTGAGATAGCGGATGGTGAAGATAAACAAAAGGTCTGAGGGTCACCAAAGTTATTAGTGATCATTTTATAGAGATGCTGGATATTCGTACAAAATCTCATGGCAACTGGGCAAGCAGGTGACAAGATATTTTACTCAGGACCAAAGTCTTGGACCAGCAAGCTGATGGTCATTTGAATATATTTTACACTTCTAAACTTTGATGAGTGAAACTGAGTGATCAGGAAAGAAAGATTCACAGAAAAAGACAAAAAAAAAAAAAAAACCCACTATCTCAAATGGTTTAAACATCATGACACAGACAGGCTCTTTAGGTTAAAGTCAAAATTATAGCTTGGAGTGAAATGCACATAGAAAGGCAGGATACAGTTAGTGATACTGGCCTTTCATGGTCTGTCTACATTCATGTCTACCTCCTCTCATCCTGCTGTAGTGGTCAGTGTGCTCCGAGGCAACTTTGATGAATTAATCCAACAGAAGAAATTGGTCTTTCAAATGTAAAGAGCACCTTGGTTCTGGAAAGTAACTCATGAAGAGAGGAAGGCAGACAGGCATGAATCAGCATGAGAGGAGAGGTGAATAGATGAGTCTGAAAAAACCTGACTACACGAAAGAGAAGACTGTGTGTGTGTGCCACAGAAAGTCAAGAGGGAGAAGCTCGTTCCAGGTTTGGTGAATGTGTTTTTCAGGCAAACTACACTACCAAAAACCTAAGAACCAAGCCTGACAGAAACCAGGTCTTTAGTCCAAACTTTTTGATCTGCCTAGGTTATAGGTCGACATTTACTGTGAACAAGCATGGTGTGTGTTGGTGGAACAAGTGATAAAAACAATAAAGGGACCCAGTGTTGAACTGGAACCATTTCCAGTGGAGAATTGTTAAAGAACATACTATTTGAACAAGCACATTTCAGAGGTACTACCTTCTACTTTGCAGGTTATGTGCAAGAAGTGAAGTGAAACCATCTCCATTTGTTAATAGAGGTAAATGGCTGTTTGGTTGGGGTATGTAAAGAGAAACATTGAAGAATTACAGAACATTTCATCTTTTGTGACTGTTCATGATTACTCAAACTTGCTGAAAGTAAAGGTTTTGCTCTAAAAGTTTTCTTTTCTTTTCTTGCTCAAACAAAGAATCAGAACCAGGGACTGACAAGAACCAGAATCAATGAACAGAAAGAAAACTGATAAAATCTAAATAATGCCCAACCTTTCCCGCTCATAAAACAGTCAAAAAAGTCTATATATATATATATAAATTTCAGCTGGAACAGTGTATTATCAAACAGTGCATGTTAACTTTGGACTCTGGACTCAGGCCAATTCAAGTCGCTTTTCTTTTAGATTTAAGGGCCTTGTTATGATCAGGTTCTGGTCTGTGTGTTGTTTGACACAGACATGATCATCTTAGGTTTGGGTAAGATCATCATGGGTCCATTGTACAAACAGCAGAGTCTGTTTTACTTATTTTGAGATTAACTGCAGTGATAAAGGGTAAGACAACCATTTGGCTAAAACGATTCAAGAGAATTAATTGTGTGCCGACTGATCCGACATCTGCACGAGCCCATCTGTTGCAACAAATACATTAAACCAACAATACAAATAGCCAAATCTGAAAAGTTTTTCATCTCTTACAGTATCTATTTGCAAAGAGTGTTCTGTTAAAGGTGACGAATTGCATAAAGGAGTGTGTGTTTTGATCAAGCATCTCTAGAACTGGTATATTAACTGATCATACCTGTCACAGTGTGACTTCACTGTGGTTTTCACCACTTGTTTAATTAGCGTGACTGACACGAATTAAATAGAGTTCATTGTAATCATGTAGCATATTAGAGGAAAATTATGGGTTTTTTTAAATACATATCACTCTTCATCAAGACAGACCCTATAACATATGTTTGCTCATGGCAACTACTGTAGGATTTTTCATGTTGGCTTGCAGCAGTTGAACATGTACTTGTTGGCATGGTGTTATATTAGTACAGAGACATTCCTGGGGCAATTTCATGTCGGATTTCAGCCTGGAGGAATGAAAACACTCAAATGTGGAAGTAAAGCTCGAACTGCTCGCGTATCAGCTCAGAATGAGCACATTAACACCCTCGGTGATGATTTAAACCCAGATAAAACGCTACTTCCTGCTTTCAGACCCAACTTTGTACAAATAAAAAAGGAGCCAATGCATCACACTTATGCACCTCTTTGTTCAAGCACTCTTAAAACAAGGGAAGGCAAAAAAAAAAAAAAAAGCTGATAAGTTTCAATTGAGCATAAACTCAATCAGGGCATCTGAGATTGGCCTCCTGAGGATGAAGCAATGTGACAGGCCTAAAGAGGTTAGACGCCAGGTTTATCCAATTACAGCTCAGCAATAAACAATCCCAGAAACCTTCTATCCCCCAATCGGCTCATTGCTCCGTCTCTCTCTCCTCACTCAGTTTGAAACTTGACCCACATCTGTATCTATATAGTGCTGACAGATGCCCTTGCGTTGAGCACTGACACTACTTGTGATGAGTGTGTGCGACTTAACGCTTGCCAATCTGCCCCAGCAAGCACCCCTCAGTGCTCCTGCCCGCTAAGCAAATATTCACAGACTCTGATGGCGTCGTTTTTTTCAAGATTAGTGAAGAGCCGTCTGCAGATGATGATAATGAGACACTCTATTTCCCCTACTCTGGCCATTTGAGAGAGTCAGACGGCCGGATAATCTGGTTTGCGCTGGGGGCCTCATCCATCGAGTCCCACCGTCGCGTTGACATTAGCACTAAGACGTATTAGCACATTAGCCTCAATGGGCGATGATGTGTTCTCAGTCAGTTAAGCGGAGTATGATAGCGGCTGTGTTATGGTTATGGTGATGGCTTTATGGAGTCGCTGACAACTCCATTGATCTCCAGACGCACCTGCTAATGCCAACATCCAAGTGAACTACAAAACAGTCAGAGATTTGTGAGGATGATAGAATTCATATAACAACACCAGAGGGTTGATTTAGCTTAATTAAAAGGCGAACTGGTAAATAAAAACAGGATGGAAGAAGCTACAGCATTAGTTTTAAAACAGGGATTTAAAAAGTTAATGAATAGCAGCTTCCCGCTATCTTAAGGATCACAGTCAAGAGATCGAGACTAAGTGAACTGGTTTGAGAAGGGAAGCTTTTTAAAGAATCTATTTTGATCCTAATTTAGCGGTCTGGATATCCCTGGAAAGCAGGAGCCCTGCAGTCTAGTCATTACACGCCACAGGCCATAGACACAGATCTATAAATGTTTGGTATTAAACGGACCCATTGATGGTCTGCCCTCACTCCCTTTGCTCCCGTTAATGGAGCTTTTATGAATCTCAGGCCTCATTTGTCTCTCATGGTTAGGGGCTTTCTGCAGTCTGAATTGTGTAATAATGGCAAACCCAATTTGCTTTGTGCTACGTTAATCTCAACACGCCCCTTCTCTCTCTTTCATGCTTCCCTAACTGCATTCAGCTCATTCATCAATGATTCTATTATCACTCTGTTCTTCCGACTGTGTGTGTGTGTGTGTGGAGGTGGGGGGGGGCCGGGAGGGGAGGGGGGAGAAAAAAAAAAATCATAAAATAAACCCAAATTATGCCACTCTACTCATAACAGACAAGTAAAGCAACAATGATGAAATTCTGAAAAAAAAGCCATTAATGACGAGGCCATTATCTCCTTTAAATTCCTTTTTTTTGTTCAACATAAACCAAAACATTTCCTCACACAATCGGACCATTTTTAATGAATGTTTTAAAAAAAAAAAAAAAAGAGTAACAGAATGTGGACTCGGCAGAGCTACTGTTTAAGCTGACGGTATTACAGGTAATTATTGATTGAGGTTAAAGGGCTCACATCTGTTTTGGGAATAGACACACCGGTCTCACAGCCATGCAGGACTCTAATTACAAAGGGGAAACTACAGTCGCTGCTTCGCCTGCATGTAGAAAATGACAAAACAATGACCTTTCTACAACAGACTACAAATCGTTCCTCTTTCTCCCACACATGTACAAACAGATATACAGCATGTGGACAATGATGCAGCCAATGAAAACATTCAGAGGCGAATGTTGTTGGAAAGTTTTTGTATCTGCGTCTGGATCCAGATCTGCATTAAAGACACCCTGTGGAGTTCTCTTGTAAACAAGCAAAAGTTATGTTTACATTTAGTGTTTCTCACCAAAATGTATTATGTGTATCCCTGAGGTCTAACAAACTTCATTTCCTTTCTAATAAAAATATTTGTGGAGCTGCTGAATATTTTAATTGGTGCATTGTTTACTGTTAAATCCTTAAAACTATTTAATCCTTTAAAGAAAACTCCACTGATTTAGCATTGTACTTAAAAAAAATAGCAAAATAAATGCAGCAGAACCAGAGATATTGTTTTTTTTCTTTTTTATTCATTGCATTCTTCTTCCTTGTCAAAACCTGGCACTTACAGTACCCACAATGCAACACAACTCGACCTACAGGTTCAGGCATGTTATGCTAGCTTGTGCTAACACACCTGCAGTCTTCAGCCCCAACTGATGTTGTGAGAAGACTGGAGGCAATTTATCAGACTAGTGCAGCTCCCTCTGGAGCCGCAGTAGATACTTTTTTCACACATGCCAACCTGTAAATAGACTTAGATGTCTAAAATCGGTAGCATTCCCCTTTGAAAAGGTCATTCAAATACATTCTTGGGTTGTAAAAAGGAAATCCAAATGTACCCAAATATACTATTAGCTTAACTTAGTAGTTGCTATATAACTATTTGATATAACATTACAAATATCCAATGATAACACCTTGAATTTGAATGTTGTTAAAATGGAAAATAATACCAATCTCATTATTTAAAAAGATACTAAAAGGCTCTCAAATCTCTCTCACACAGTCAGAAAGGACAAGATGTAAAATTACAGTGCGTCAGAGGCAGAGGGAGCGATGGGATGTTCAGAGAAAAGCTTAGGTTGTGGACAAAAGTGAACGAGACGGGACTTATCCTTTAAAAGAATTTAACAGAACCACCTTCTGATTCTGTGAAAGTGTGTGCGCATATTTTACGTCCTAATGAACAAAGCTCTGTGATAATCAGTCTGTTCATCATGTAAATCAGTTACTGTATCAAGTATGTCTATCAAGTTGATTATCTTGATTTTAATGCATAAGACATCTAGTCCCTTGATTCGCAAATCTTGAAATACGGAGGTGCTCTCGATGGAATAACGCCGTATGATTTAAGTCCATTTCACAGGTTGAACCGTCGCTTTGCGGAAATGTCCACTATGTCTTGTTCAGTTGTTGCTGTGACTCAGTCAGGTGTCTGTGAGTTTGATAGTGTGAGAGGTCAGTGAGAGGAGTGATGGCAGGGTGAGAATAGTGATCAAAATGAAGCAAAACAGCCCTCTGAACTTGTGATGATCAATCAGATATTTTACTGGTGAATGTATGCTTTACTGTTTATATTAGTACTATATTATTATAATAATTACAATGCTATAACTACATTGTATTAGTGGATTTCCTCTGACATGATCATACATGGAGAAACTAAGCTGAGAAGACTAGTTCTTGGTCCAAAGCTGATTAAAAACAAATTTTGTGATCTCACTGTAAACAAAGCTGGTTCCACAATTTCACAAAGTCCTTGTGTTGGAAATCTCAGTATCCTGTTTGACCCTAATCTCTCTTTTGAAGAACATATCAACAACATTACAAAAACTGCATTTTTCCACTTATGAAATATTGCCAAGATTCGTCCCATTCTTTCTATGGCTGATGCTGAAACACTTGTTCATGTAGTCTTGACTATTGTAATACACTTTCCTCTGGCTAACTGAAATCAACCTTTAGCAAATTACAAGTTGTACAAAATACTGCTGCTATGATATTAACCAAGACTGGAACACTTGATCATATTACCCCTGTTCTCATTTCATAACATTTGCTTCCTGTACTTGCTAGATCTGACTTCAAGATCCTACTTTTAACTTATAAAATATTACACGGTCTTGCAACATCCTACTTATCACGTCTAGTCACTCCTCATATACCTGCTAGGACTTTACGACGACTACAATCATAAAATGTCTTCTCTTACTAAGCCTTTCTTCTTTGGAATCATCTTCCTATCCAAATTCAAGAGGCTAGCAAACTTAAAACACATATTTTCACATCAACCTTCAACCTCACTTAGCCTGCCCTAAGCACCTAGCTTATACTCAGTCTATGTGTGCATGGTTACATATATGTACTGAATATTACACATGTTTTCATCTGTATCCAAGTAAAAATGTTCAGGAGTCTGATGTGCATATTTTTCTGTCTTTCGTATATTTTTAAATATTTTAAATATTCTGTTTATAAAGCTTTTTTATGTAGTTTATCTCACTTTTATACGTTTTTATTTATTTTGCTAATGTTTCCCATTACTGTTTTATTATACACTCACCGGCCACTTTATTAGGTTCACCTGTTCAATCTAATGCAATCCAATTTAACAGCTCTGCGATAAATTCAGCATTTACTAAGCTTATATATTTTCAGTTTTTGTTGACATTGTCAGAAAGGTGATAATTTATGTTTATTATTGAGGTCGTAATGGGTGGTGGTGATGGTGTACTGGAGTGCATTATAATGAATGGTGTTCCTTATATTTTGTCCACTCCATTAACATACACGAGGGGGGCAAAAATATTAGGAACACTCTCTGAACATCCCATCACCTCTGAGTGCTTTCTAGTTTAATACATTTCAACATGCTCCCTGTTGATTTATTTCACTCAGTCAAGCTACTGGTTCCATGAACAGGTACGACTGAGTGTTTTATTCAACCACAGTGGGATCACTTTCCAGCCAAGAAGCAAATGTAGGCAGATTGACAATTTCAGTAGCTGCAAGTCAGACAAAATAGTTCCTGTGGCTCCAAACAAACCTGCAGCTCTCCACTGTAAGTCTTATTCTTTTGACTAGAATTCACTGTTTCAAAATGGTTTATTGATCGAAATGGATAACATATAAACAATACTAACCATTCTGCTTCGTTAAGATTGCACAGGGAGTTTTATAAGTCCAGAAAAATGTATTTAGGGCATAGCAGTGGTTTCTTATTAGTATTTTTTTGTCAAACATAATCTGTGTTGCTACCTTACAGATGAGCCAGAATGAGGAGAAGCTAAGAATGAGAGGCAGCATCATGAAACGAATCTAACAAATACAGAATTATTACCAAGTTTTATTGAACCACAATAGCAAAGCTTTACGCATATACATCTCTATATTCTGTAAATCATGTATGGGATTGTTGTCATATGTTGAAAACAAGGAGCCTAACATATTTAAGGACAAGAAAACATACGGTGTGGTCAGATATATTCAAGTTCCTAGTAGATATTACAGGTGGTTTGTAGCAGACTTGATTGATATGTAACAGACTTACATGACTCAGTATATTGACATGCTATTGTGCTTAAAGGCCGAGGATAAAGCTACATGTCTCAAGCAAAAAGTCAGCCTCCTCACCAGCTGATGGTCCAGATACGGAAATACAGAAGAGGCATTGGTGTCGTTTTGCAGTTTACAGTAAATTTTCACCATTCACAGTATGTTTTCAGTTTTTACGCTACAAGAAAAAAGGCTTTTAGGATGAGAACTAACCGTTGTGTTTGGCAGGCGTTATACTATCTCAGGTAACGATGACTGGGTTGGTGTTTAAAAAAAAGCAATTCAAATGGCATTTGCAACTATTTAAAGGACCAGTATGTAGGATTTAGTGGCATCTAGTGGTGAGGTTGCAGATTGCAACCGACTGAATACCCCCCCATCCCCAACCTCCTCGCCTTCCCCTCCCCTTCCTAGCATGTAGGAGAACCTACGGTGGCCGCAAAAATCCCAAAAAATGTGAAAACCCCTCTCTAGAGCCTGTGTTATGTTTGTCCATTCTGGGCTACTGTAGAAACCAGCTCTGTGGAAGAGGACCCACTCCCTCTGTAGATATAAAGGGCTCATTATAAGTCAACGAAAACACAACTATTCTTATTTACAGATGATTATACACTAACCAAACATACTTATTAATACTATATTCCATTTCTGCCAAGTCTGTTCCACCAAATTCTACACACTGCACCTTTAAACATTTTTATTAATGCTGGAGATAAAGAGAAGTTGTCCAAATCCTGTTCAAAGCTTCCTCCCACAACAGACAAAAGCTCAAAGGGAAGCTGTGATGCAGCCTACATTGTTTTACTGCACAGCTATTAAGCTGTCAGACACATTACTAAATTGTTGACTCATTTAAATGTAGTTCTACTTCATGTGTGCACTGTGCAGCTGTGTTATGAAGGGAAACAGAAAGTATAATTATTAATACAGGTATCAATAGATATGCAGTATTAAGGGACTCGGATCGGGACGTAGCTCTAAATCAACGCATGAGCACTTGCTGAAATGTCCGTAATTTAAGATTATTCTCATCTTTCTAACCTTGTTAGGACATTCGGTGCTCACTGGATGGAATTATAACAGCACACACATTTGCAGAGTACACATGCGGAGTGAGAGACACAAATGCGATTTGGACAAAATTAAAGTGCGAGCACTGCCTGAGCATCTCAGCGCGCGGAAGGGCTACCGTGGAGAAATAGAGAAAATGTATTTGAGAGAATTAGATAGGCAAATGATAAAAAAAAAAAAAAACTGACTGTGAGGGAGGAGTACAGAGAGCGTGGGAGTTGGTGTGAAGGAGAGAGTTTCATCTGTGCTGCAAAAAGATGGCAGAGAGAAAAGGAATGGCAAAAGAGAGAAGAAGAGCGCGGAGGAAGAGGAGGAGGAGGAGGAGGGGCGGGGGGGACAGGGCGAAGGACGAAGGGCGTACTGGGATATGTGAGTGAATGCCAACCGGACAGTTTTTGTTATTATACTCTACTACCAGAGGCTGCCAAAACACCTCCTACACACACACACACACACACACAAATACACAGTAGTGCACACACACACACACACAGTCTCGTACCCTGATATCGTGTGTGTGTGTGTGTGAGTGAGTGTGTGAAGGAGAGAAACTGAAAGAGTGAGAAGTAGATGGGGGAGAGGAGGGAGAGGGGAGGGATGAAGACGAGGAGGCCAGATTGCAGGAGCAGCTTTAGGAACATAACTCAATTCTCTGGCTATATTGACGGCAATGCACACTCCCGCACACTTCGTCTCTGTCTCATTCTCTCCGCCTCTGTTTGTCTTTCTCTCTGTCTCTCTCAAACACTCGCATACAAGTAAAAAAAAAAAGAAAAAGATGGACATTCAGCAATGTGGTGGTGAATGAAAAGGTAAACTGTGACCTTCAGTGAGTGATCAGCATTGTTCAACAACAAATCCTGGCATAAATAAAACTAATCTAATTAGATTTTTTTAGGCCTCCTACTGGAGCTGAGCTGCTCTGGAAGCACAAATAATCTTAAACCTTGATGCGCAAAGTCAGAGAACCATAGTACTTTCAAACTGAAATGACAACATACAAGCAAAAATTTCTAAAGATTCATATTTTTCTGTTTCTTTAAACATTAATTAATATAATCTTATAGGTCTCACGCTACGGCCATCACTACAACTATCAAGATAAGATCAAAGGTGACTAGTATCCTTGTATGCATCCTTCTCCTCTTTTACTCTAATATCGCTCTCAAGATAGCAGACGTGCATATGACACATATGCACATCTAGTGTCTAGTGTTGCCGACTATTTTCAGTGGAAAGTAGCTAAAGGCTCCTTTAAAAGTCGTTAGATGACATCACGCGCTAATTTGATATCTGTGACGACATGACGTAACCACATACTGTATATATATAAGATTTAAAAACATTTAAGTGAAAAAAAGACAAGTTAAATATTTTGCACGTTCACAGCTTATTGGCGTCTCTGTCTGGCTGATGATTGGTCCACTGAACATGCAGCTGCTCACTGAACACAGACAGTCCACAATAGTGCACGTTCACGGAGAAATATCGCCGACTCCTTTCAAGGAGAGAAAGTTCTGCCCAAAAAGTTGCTAAATTTGTCGCTATATGGGTCTTAAAAGTTGCCAAATCTAGTGTAAACTTCAGTGGACTATTGATTATACAGATGGAGAGCGAAGAAATGGATTATGCTTCAAGTTTGAAACATTTCCACGGATGTTATTACACTTTTACTGCAGTACAATCTTGCAACCATACTGGATTATGTTGTAACTGACATGAATCCAAGCTGACCACAGCTGCTGTTTTCTGAGAAGGAGGAAAATATCAACTTCTACCAGCCACCTTTCAAACAGGTGGTGGATATATGATGGGAAAACTGTATATTTGAGGTGATGTATTGCTTTTTCTTTGTATGTTTTACCCTGCACAACATGTGTGTGTATATATATATATATATATATATATATATACTCATCAGGTGCATATACAAACACAAATATACTATGAGATTTAAACAAACCAATTTGAACACACACCTTTTTTAACACCTGGGTTGTGTTGTCCAGCTGTTAGGCGGGAACAACAGGCTGTCACATGCGAACAGAGAGGAAGACCCAGGAGAGATGGACATCTGGACTGAGAAGAGGGAGAGAGAGAAATGAGAGCCAACGGAGGGGAAGGCAAATGGTGAGAAAACGCAAGAGAGGAAATGAACATCTGGCTGTAACACAGCCCTGGAGGGCATATTGCATTTAGCCATTTGTAATGTGAGCAGAGAGGCTCTCGCTATGCATGTAGCGCCACGAGTCTGAATGCAGAAATTATTCTACAAACAGCACAGTGATTTATAATTTGACCGAAGCTGTTGAGGGAAGTCTCTCTTACCTGGCTGGAATCTAGTAGTTTACTGTTATTACTAGAAGTAGCAGGAACCAATTTAGCTAGAGCGTCTACCAAGGAAGCATTACTGACTCACTTTAAACTGCTAGCAAAATCCTTTTTCAGACATCTGTGTTATTTTTCACTTAAATTTTTACCTTTTTCAGGCTAAAAAGAAGTCTAAAGCCTCACTATCAGCTATATACATTCTCTACACATTACAAAACTGATGGATGGAAAAAATATGAATGTAATTTTGATAGTTTTAACACTTGGTGGGGCAAAAACTGATGTGTATTTTGATGATTGTCAAATGTTGCAAAGGTAAAGGCCATAGTATGAGAATGCACAGTAAATTTCATGTCAATCTGCACATTATAATACTTCTTTATTATTATTATTTTAGCAATAGAGGAGAAGTCATGGAGTCATCATAAAATATTAGAATTAACCTCCTATAATAACTTTGAATATAAAGGTTTCCTATAGCATTTTATAGCAGAGGCAGGCCACCTAGCCTTGAATACAAAGAGACTTAACAAAAGTCTTAAAAAGTTGCTGGTTAATGCACTTTTATAAGGCAAAACATTCACTTTTAGGGGATGTAATTGGTGGTATACTGCTTACAAACTCTGCATGTAAGTTTCATGGAGCCTCAGTCATTAGTTTAAGATATACTTTGTCATGGACCAAAGTGTTGGTTAGCAGACCTTGACCTCATGAAGGAGGTAGTAAAGTCAACAAAACCACATCCAAAAGTCTCGCAATTAAACTCAGTGTTTCATCAAGATACTTTGTCTTGTTAAGTTATAAAGTCCCTTAAAGCAGGACCGAGTGTTTTACTGAAAACCCTTGGATGCATGTTCCATAAATATGAGCAGCAGTAAGTACTAAACGAATTACAAAAAGTAAAGAGGCTAGCTATTTAGGTAACATTTGTTTGTCTGGCAATAGCTTCACAAAGAGGTTTAAAATGAAAGAACGTCCTTGTTATTACTCGTGAAGGGAAACTGTCTTGCAGCTGAAGCCTGTCAGCCTGTCTATAGCTTTAAAACCACAACAGAGTTTGATAAAGTGAAATTCGATGTTTCAAACCCTGACTGACCTCACTTTGTCTCTTCATGTCCTCAGTGTGAGGTAATGGGCTATCAGCGAGGATTTTTCACAAGTTTGCAAAAACTCGTCTCCTCATAGGAAAGGCATGGGGACCCAAATTATACAGCTGAACTGTTATTATTCAAACTTAAAGGCAAAAGACCAGAGGCACAATGTTGATGAATTAAATTTAATTAAATTAAACTGCGACCCAGTACAGCGTCTGTACTCTAGAGTGCTTACCCAAAATACAACTTCTGAGGAAAACCGTGGTTAGACAGACTCATTAAAACAACGAACGTGTGACTGAGTTCATTGTTTGTTTGAGTCAAATTACTATTAATCATCTTTACACATGTAACTATTCCATGTTCAGCTTTGCAGCGGTTCCTTTCCATAACAAAATACTAAACCAACCGTGTGCTTTGCCCTTTTTGACTTTGCTTTTCCACCGGTTGATAAAAATAACTACCTTCATGTCAGAACTCTGCCCACACTTGCCTGAAACCACTATTCTTGTTCTCCAGTGGAGAAGAAAACGTGCATCAGAGAAGCCTCGGCAGTCTATTTGGCTTTCCCTTAGTGTCAACACAACATGCTGCTACTGTGCTAGATAAATGGACGTGAGTTGTGTGGCAGCCTGCAGATTTGGCAGAGAATATTTCATGGCTTTAAATAAATAAAAATAAATAAATAAAAGAAGAAATATAAGGTGCATTTACTGCTGCTGTGAGTCTACAGAGGCCAGCGAGAGAAGAAAGAAAATATGGCCCTGGGGGGGCGGGGAGAGGAAAGTGAGCGATATATACCGCAGGGTCCCCGGGGCCTGCTGTTAGAGCCACAACCTTTACACCGCCCTCCCCTGGGACTAGTCAGGCACTGCTTGGCATCAATATTTAACTACACTACACCCTGACTGGACTTATGGCTGCATCAGAGGGAGACATACATGCACAAAAGCACACAGACACACTCTGTTACGCTACACACAAAGGTCAGGGTGACACACCACATTTGTCCTTTTGAACCGAGTTAACTTAGACCTCACTACGACCTCGTTTCAACATAAATATTAGTGTATTACTTGATGGGAGCCTCACTTTACATCACGTGATTTTATGTGACCTTCGTTGGCTGGTGAAGTTTGCAACTTTCTGTTTCTAAAGTCAGGATTGAACAAGCCGATGTAGACAAAGGATAATCATTCCTCCTGATAATAGCCATTAAAATATCCCACCCGAATGTTCTTACAATGTATGTGATAGGGAGCAAAATCCACAGTCCTCATTTTGTGCAAAAATGTAATTAAAAGTTAGTCAAATGAAGCGGTCATCTTCCAACGTCCTGGGACAGCGTTTCCCTTTTGAGCTGTGGTGGAAGGACGGTAACTTTGGAAGATATTCACATGATTTGACTCATTTGGACGTGTGAAATAAATAAATACATCTTTGCACAAACAGATTGTGGATTTTGTCCCTCATCACTTATATTGTAAGCACATTTGGAGGGTGTCTTTTAACGGCCGGTATGAACAGGACGAATGATTACAGCGAGAAAAAACTGATTGTTTTAAGACAAACTTGGAAAAACTGTGAACTTCTCCTCTAAAGCGCTGAGGGAATAAAAAAATCTGAACGGATGTAATTCCATGACGACTGGTCTGACTCCATCAGCGGATGAAGATTGTGTGATGATTGAAAGCTACGGAACAATTACTAAATTGACCTTGTTCTAAAATAGTTTTTCACACAATAAAATAAAAGTGACAAAAAAAATATCACTCGAAAAACTTAGTAGTTCATCAAAAGTTACAAGGCCGCTGACAGCTAGGCGTGATGAAAAAGGAAGCATACAGCTACAGTTTTGATGAAATAATGATCATTATGGTCATTTATTGAGCGGAAAGCCTTGTCTTCACCCTCTTAAATGTGAGGATATGTTGCATTTTTGTGTTTTATATCATTGTAAGTTGAATATCTTTGTGTTTTGGACTGATTAGTAATGAAATCAATCAGTTGCAGCCCTAAAGTCCACATTTTTGATAATAAAGCTTCAATTTAAAGTGGATAACAAAGTGAATGAATTCTTAAACGAATGACATCACCGAAATAATTAGTTTCACTGCGTCTGACTGGGGAAAAAGTAAAAATAGTTCTGTCACCCGGTTCCTTCTGATGCAAAATTTCTCTGACTCCCATATCTGCTTTGTATCCGCACTCAGCCGTGCGGTGCTTCTGCCCATTCCATCAAAGCAGCATCACACTCAACTGCACATTACCGTCCTGTTGGAACTGTTTGCTCAGTCAAAGAAGGGACTTTGAAGGCTTCCTTCCAAGTTAATGGCCCAGTTAAGGAAGCGGCGGCGGCGGCGGCGGCGGCGGCGGCGGCTGTTTTTAGAAGCTGTCCGGAAAACGATGCTGACAGGAGCCTTGTTTTACCTCATTTCATCTCATTTGAAACTCATGTCCTCATTATGTCAGCGGTGCGATGGAGCTGTAAATAAAGGTGGAGGAACAGACAACAAGAGACGGAGGTAAAAGAAAGAGCGATAGAGAGACTACGTGTCCCGTGGCTTCCAGAATACAAAGGCTTCAATCAGTATACGAGCTCTAATTTGCCAGGACCTGTCTAGCTGGTGCAATCGCTCTCATTCTAAAATGACACACACACACACACAAACACACACACGCGTTCAATCTTTAAAAATACACTCACACAGATGCACAAACACAGAGCCAAAAACACAAGCACCCCGGGGTGCTGCTGTATGTACATTTATATATATATATGAAAGTGTGAAGGTACGGGAACCAAGCCATGGCTCGTTCCCGTGCCATGGCTTCGTTGTTTTAAATCTCTGTGTGTTAACGCGTGTGTCTTCTAGCCATTCTGATTTCCAGTGTTTTCATTGCCTCACTAAGCTCCAGCAGATGTTTCTCTGCTTTTCTAAAGACCTTCTCGGCAGCCTGGGCGGAATATCAGAATACCTCTTCCTAATCCACTTTACCCGCTAATCCCTGCTCCGTAGACCTGTTGGCTTGCTTTTTACACTAGTTCTTTTTCTCTCTCTCTCTCCACCATTCACTGGGGGTCTTAGAGAGATCACTATCGAGGAAACCGGCAGAATTAGTCTGCGTCAACGGACCAGGGGAGGGATCTTGTTGCTGCTTGATTTACTGATATTCAGAGGAAGTGGAATTGATCGGAAGCTGCGGGCCCTGGCCGCTGTCTGCCGGGGCTTTGCAGGAGTGAGTTAAGGTTTCCCATTCCACTGTTGGCCCTCCAAAGCGATGGGGACGGGATTTAGCTGCCTGACAAAAGCTTGAGAGGGATGTGATATGTCATCTGCTGCTGTGGGATACAAGGGGATATTCACAGACACAGCGTAAATAAAGGCAAAAGGAACAGCCAGTGCTGGAGACGCGGCACAGACAGCCCACATCCCACAGCCCTGAATGAATGACTGGAGGGTGAGATTTGATTCAGGCGACTGGCAGTGGGACATCTGCAAGGGGAGAGGGACAGAATTAGGATAACTGGTGCATTTCAATCCTTGTATTCTCAGAGTCCTTGCACTCAAGGGGCCCCGGAGTCTGAGAAATAAAAGGCTGATTCGGTTGCAAGAGGTTGACGAATGGCCGATCTAATATGCCAGGTCGAATGTCCTACCTGCTACAGTCTGAAGAGCAGCTGGCTGGATAAATAACTCCACCTGTTGTGGAGGGCAGACAAAATAAGCATGAAATGATAAAATCTCTGTAACGCTCACATTTAACAGCTGTATTTCCTGTAGTTTATTGCTTATGTGCTCTGGATGCCCTGCAGTGTCTGCTTGTCAGGTAATGTACTGGAGGAGCACTCAGATCACCTCAAAGGAGACACTTTTTGTGATTTTCTGTCATTTTTTAACTGTTATAATGTTGAATGTTTATGTTAAATATGTCAAAGTTCCAAAACTTGAGGTGAACGTATGTTAAAATGCTCCCTGTAACACAAAAGCCAGAGCTTCAGTCTGCTCTGAACGCTTGGTTTGCAAAGTTACCTCTACTTCCTCCTCATGATGACATCACATTGTTCATGCATGCCCGCAAATGGCCGTCAGTTGTGTAATTTTTGTTGCTAAGGTTGTTCCATGGGTTGTTCACATTGTTGCGGATCGGATTTAGGCTCGAACATGTTTGGATGTATTTTAGAAGCAGCTTCCGGGAGCTGGCCAATCAGAGTAGGGTGGGCTCATTGGTAGGCGGGCCTTAAAGAGACAGGAGCTAAAACAGCCTGTTTCAGACAGAGGCTGAACTGAGGGGCTGCATTAAGTGTCAGTAAAATGGAAGAAAGCCTATCACTTCCTGTCAGAGGTGGGACAAAGTCATTGTTTTCCAAGTCACAAGTAAGTTTTTAATCTTAGTTACAAGTCGAGTTTTAAGTCACCAGATTTGTGACTTGAGTTCTTGGTACTGATCTCACAACTTGGAGGATCACTGGGACAACAAATGACTAACAGCGGTAACATGTGACCTGTTTCAACAGGAAGAGGCCTCTGACTGTGGAAGACTGACTGCCTCTATGTGATCAGGATCAGAAATGCAGGATGGAAATGCATCTTTTTGAATGTCCTTAATAATTGCTGCTGATTCAGACAAAATCTTCAATTTTCTAACCAGCTCAAACTTGAGTGATGGGTTTTAATATCATCATTTTTACTTAAATTATAAAAAACAACCAGAAGCAACAAAACAAACATCTACAGGTTTAAATTTAAGGGTTCGAATGCCAGCATCTTCTGCGTCTCAGACTAATCTGTAGGTTTTTCTGTTTGTACAATGCTATTTTCTAACTTTGTTTCTTAGCAACGGGCGCTGCCATGTCAAGGCATTCTGTCAGAGGTGTTACGCCGTGTGGGCAGTAAATTAAAGTTTGATCTCAGATGTTTTAATCCTTATTATAGACCAAGGAGACCAACCGAGTTAGAGTCTGAGTCAAGTCTAACCCTAACCATAACCCTAACCCTAACCATAACCCTAATTGTTTAGACAATACTGCTATTTCTAGTAGTTTCACTGCAGATTAATTACCTACTTATCACACAAACCAAATATTGATACCAGCCATCGTTCACTACACCTTCTTGCCCTCAGAAATGTAAGTAGATACATGTAAGGACTTTTCTATAACTTGTGAATTTACTGACACTCCTATTGAGGAAGAGAAATGAAATATATAGTTCATCATCTGGAGTCACCTCTCTGTGAAAGCCAGTAAAAGACCTCACCCTCTGCAATTCCTGCCATGTCAGAGGAGATTGAAAAAGTAGAAGGCTTACAAAGCGAGTATATGAATGGCAGAGATAACCACACCAGGGTAGTTTAGAAGGAGTGGAGGCTCCATCACGGTATGTTTAGGCGGCTTTTTGATATGTCGAATTACATAGGCTCAAAGAAAACTGATGTATGACTCACTTTGTCTGTAAAGAAATTGATATTAATATACATTTTCTCAGCAACATCCAGAAATACTCTCAACATACTCAACATTGTTAGCACGTTCTCAAACGTAAGATATAATAATAAGCATTTCTAGCTAAACGAAAGGGTCATTTTCATACTGTTAACATGTCAGATATTTCTGTTAAACATGGTCAAAAGTCTAAAACTTGAGCTGAATGTATGTTAAAAAAAAAAAAGCCTCTACTTCCTCCTCATGATGACGTCAGATTTCTTAACAAATACGCACAAACAACGCTGATGTAGCTTGTTTAAATGCTAAACTGGATGATTCAAGTAAAGTGTTACCAAAGAAAGAAGAGATGACTTTGTGAAAGGAGGCTCAAGTTGTTAAAGTTAGCGGACTTGAAATTTAAAAAATCACATAATTAGTGTTGAAAATAAAATGACTAGAAGAAACCGATCTTGCCCTTGAATTAAACATAAGGACACGATTCCATGTGAAAAACACTGCAGATAACTTTATAAAAAAATGATTCTTCAATCAAGTCAATGACAGGTCACTTTTTTTTCACATTTCAGTCTTTTCAGACAATTTAGGTTAACTCTTAATTTTGTCTGACAGTTGGACAGACAGAGTTGGAGTGAGTGAGCGAGCGAGAGAAAGAGAGAGAGAGAGAGAGAGACAGGCATCTGACAGGTGGTGACGGACCAAGATCCCAGAGAGAGAGAGAGAGAGAGAGAGAGAGAGAGAGAGGGTGAAGAGAGGAAAAGAAGGGTGGAGGGATGACGAAGCCGAGAAGCAGATGGAGACTCAGCTCTCGCTCGCTCTGCACGGGCAGACGAACAGCCGATCCAGATATCTGAGCCACGAAGAGAAAGAGATGGAAGTAAAAGAGAGAGACGGAGAAATGCCAAGTGGGCATAAGATGCAGTTTTGTATTAACCTGAAGTTATGTTGTGAGCTCCGTGCATTTTTTCCTTTTTGAGTGAAATCCATCTTCAGATTCATACATGAGAGCTGCCCAGTACAACAATAGTCTTGTACTGGTTTCTCCGTGCCAGGTTTTGATGGAGATCTTGATAATTCATTAATCATTTTAACGTTTTCTGTTTGAAGCTTCTCAAATGGGAGGATTTATTTGTAATGATTTCAGATCTCAGTTAATTGTAAATTGAAAACTTTTTTAAAATTCAAATGTCAAACTAAGGATGAGTCATTTTAAGACATTACTTCGGGATCCGGTGGGTGTTTCTGGGTTCATTGTCTTGCTCAAGGGTGCGGGGACTGTGACAGTTGACAGACGGGGAGGAGGTTAAACTGCAAAACTTAAAAAATAAAAAGTGTTTGAAAGAGAAGCTAACCAATAATCAGGGTGCAGTAAGACAAGAAAGAAAGAAATGATGAGAACTGAGCAATAAAAGAAGAACATAAAAAAAAGAGAGTAAAAGGAAGAAAGAAATTTAAAAAAAAAAAAAAGAATAAAAGAAAGCAAAGACAAAGAGAGAAGAGTAGCGCACAGGCTTCCACTGAATGGTAATTAAAGGGGAAAATGTCATTAATTAGCAAACAGGCCAGCTGTGGCGCTCTTTAAAGCTCTGCTTCCTAACATTAAATATAGATTACAGGACATGCAGAACACACACACACACACACACACACACACACACACTCACATAGAGACAAAATAACAGTGATGCACAGATCTAATTAGTGGGATCGATTTTCTCTAACCCCAGTGGAGAGACAGCAATAGGAGAGTGAGATTCTCTAAATGCCACTCCTCTGCAGGAATCCTCTCACTCTCTGGGGGTACGAAATGAAAGACAAACTGACAGAAAGAGAAAGAAATGGGAAAAGAGGGTGGGAGAGAGGAATAAAAAAAAAAAAGGCAAGGCAGCTGTCGGCTGCAAGAAAAAGCAAGAGGGAAATAAATAAAACCAAGAGGAAAGAGATTGAGATAGAGAGAGAGAGAGAGAGAGAGAGAGAGAGCGCAGTAGGAGGATGAAGGAGAGGTGGCCCTCGCAGAAAGCCTTTAGATTTACGGGAGCATTGGAAGTAAGATTTAATAAAGACAGAAAATTAAAAAAAAAAAAAAAAAAGAAGAAGAAGAAGTAGAAGAAGAAGGAGTGCTTTGGTGGTCTGCAACACTTTAACTTCCTGCAACAGCCAGGAAATCCACCTGGTAGTTGCCGTGGTAACAGCAGGACAAGTGGGAGGCTTCTCTTAATTGGTCTGCTTTTAACCCCCCCACCGCCACCACCACCACCACCTAGTGCCTCTACCCCCCCCCCCCCCCCCCCCCCACACACACACACACACACACACACACACCTTTCATTCACACATTTTCTCTCACCTCTGGCTTTCATTCAACATACAGTACACATATTACTGTGAGCTGTAGGTTTCTGCGCATGAAAGTCGCTGTTTAAATCCTCACTGTCATCGGTTTTCAAAGGGACTATATTATTCAGAGTAAGCAGGACACTGATTCTGGAAAGCCGAAGCTATTAAATGCCATTTTTAATGCCTTAAACTCACCGTTTTTGGGCCACTTAGGTGGCAACAAGTTGTGAACACCTTTTAAGTTGATAACTTGTTAGTAAACAGTTGCTTATTTCCACCATCCAGCAGTTACGGAGCAACATTATCATCCGTTTGGAGTCGTGTTTCTGTCCACCTGGTGAATCTAAGTCCAATATCAGTTCTGTTTTTTACTCTCGTCCAATTCCTGAGGGAAATATCTGGCTCTTTAGCTGCTAAATGCTCCACTATGTTCATGTTAGTGCTGAGCAAGTAGGGTACAGTGGGGTTTTTAGAGGTTCTTCTCTGAAAACGACGCCATGAGAGCACCGAGAGCGAACCAAAACATTAAAGTTGCAGCCGAACAGCTAAACAATGAGCTGAAACTCACTATAAAGCTCCGTAAAGCCAAGAGGAGCTGCAGAGTCGCTGATAATTCTCTGTAGGTTCATCACTATGAGCAAAACCTCTCAAATCACACATTGTCATTTGATGCATTGTTATTATCAACAAAAGCACCAAAAACCTACAGCTTTAATGTACTGAGGTGGAGGCAAAAATCTCAAAGGCCAATATCTCAAAATTTCAGCACATAAAACCAGAAGTATTTTATAAGACTAAGTGGAAAAATCTGTGGAAAAAGGTTTTTTTAGTTTTTACAACTGTGTGGTCACTTGTCCACCAAAGATATACATTGACATTTATTCATTTTTCTTTTATTCAAAGTGACAAGATACAGTAGTGAGCCTTTTAGATGTCCACACCCAGGGGACCGTCATATCATAATCAGTCCGTGTGAAGGCCAAAAATGACAAGACCAGAGGTGTGAAAACAAATATATATATATAAAAGCATGCAAGTACTTTCTTCTTTTCCCCAGTAAATCATCTGCACAAATAGCTGCAACGGTGTTTACAGTGAGAACTTTTTTCCTCTTGAGTCATCCCAGGCTCCTCCTTTCTCAGCTGGTTAAATCACAATTGCTTTCTGACAATACAACAAATGAGATGCTGCAACCCCCCCCCCCCCAAGCAGCACAGCACAACAACCTGCTGAAAATAGCCTGCTATTTACATGACTATTAATAGTATTCCCACTGCTCTCATACAGTTGAAGGGCATTTGTTTGAGATATTATCAGTGAGGGCTTTGCTGGTTCTGCTTAGATGCTTGTTAAATAAACCCAATCTCTGTGCTAACTGCTGTGAAACTGTGTACGGTCAAACAAATACACGCTGTGCCCATTCTTTGCGCTGTGCGCCCGATACTGGGATTGCATTACATGCAGATGATGATTGTGTGTGTGTGTGTGTGTGTGTGTGTGTGTGTGTGTGTGTGTGTGTGTGTGTGTGTGTGTATCACCAGCGGAGCATTTCAGACTGTTCAGGGGCCCTTGAATGACACCAAAAACTGTCCCCTCCAATATCCATCAGATGCATTGAATGCGGAGTGACACGAAACACATAGAAGACAAAACCCACACATAAAGAGGGAGATGCTCTCACATGCACACATGCCAGCTGACACACACACACACACACATGCACACACTCGATAGTGCTGAAGCTGAGGCTGCTTTGGTTCAGGTTTCTCTCTTTTCAATTACATTCTTATAGCATTGTGCCGACATTAGGTACACATGCAATATATTATTATTTTCAGCTGAAATTAAGCTACTCAGAAATGTTTGCATGTGAGTGTTACTGCATGTCATGGAGTGAGGGAATTAGTTATCTGCTACACTCAGAGTCCGCTGAAATCTGATTCATTTTAGGCAAGATTTTAATATATATGAAGCGCTTCATCTAAAGTATGAATCCTAATTGGATATTACAGATTCCTATCAGTGGAAATAACAAGTCTTTCTCAGAAGTAAATGTGTGTGTTTGCGAGTTAGAGTGAGTTATGTTATGGGAGGAAGGTGGGTTTTTTTTCGTGCAAAATGCGTCAATAAGGCTGGAAGGTTTTAAGTAAAGACACACAAAAAAAGTTGCAAACATATACATGCATCTGAAATCAGGCAGACACACAGTGTGGGCATTTAAGGTGAAGCATAAAGTAAGTTTTGCAACGTGCCGTAGGATATAAACAAAGAATAAAGATCAATCCCCCATAGACGGCGGGGGAGAGGGAGCGCAGAATAAAACTATTCCTCACTCAACCAAAGTGTGTGTTGATTCCCAGAGACGCTTATTGATATTTCCTGGGTACACGCTATTTTTTTTTTTTCTTTATTACTCTACTCAAGCCGGGTGATTGTATGCAAGTGTTTCTGTATGTGTGTGTGAGAGTATGGGAGAGTGTTGGTGGTAGTGCTGTATCTCCCAGGCTAACAGAGTCTGGTGCACTGTGGGAAAACAGGAGGCTTTTGTCTTCTTTCATGGTTTACAGCACTCTTTCGCTGCTCTATCGATCCATCCCTCCATCTCTCCCACACACTTGGCCCCTTCCTCATACCGCCACAGCGATGTGTGTGTGAGTGTGTGGGAGAGATACAACTTGGTTTGTCCACCTCTTGCACGTTTGTTGCCATTTACCGCACAGAAATAGTTTCCCATGGAACAAAGAGTACTCAGGAGCATGCAGGCCTAAACCAGAAACTAAAAAAAATCTGCGTATCTGTCTTTAATCTTACATTCAGCATTAATGACAGAATAGTTCTTAATATAGGCAGGGTTTGACCTGATGGTGATGCATTGATTATAATGTCCACATATTTAGTAGTGGTCTTTTATATTTTGCATTTGAATGTGCAAAGCAATTTCTGTTTTGGCTCAGGATGCTCAGGTGGGAAATGCAGCCTGATGGTGGCCACGAAAGGAAAGGTCACAGGTCACCATAATCATCAGGCTTCTACAGTCCGAGCATGAAGTATAATCCATCTGCAGTTGTTCATGTTGTATAATGAAAAATCCCTTTTTTTCGGGCTATTTCCTAATTGCATTGTCCTAAGACGTGCAATGCAATTCAGCACACCAAAGCATCAGCTTGTTCCCTTATCCAACTCCAAACTTTTAGGTGTGTTTGTAGTCTTGTTGTGTGCATGACTTTATCGAGTTAACGTCTCCAACTAAACACCATTTAAGTGGTTTACCTGCCCAACAGCATAAATAACTGTTAGCTTCAAGGGATTACCAACGCTATCAATGCTAGCTGTTGTAGCTAACAAATTGCTGTTGTATGCTAACGTTACTCGTTTGTTATTATCAGCTGTTTTGCACCACATTTGGATATTTGCTGCTCTAAGTCTGTGTGAAATGATTACATTTATTGTAGAACTGAGTTAACTTGACCCTCTAAAGTCATATATGTAAGGATTAAGTGTGTTGTGACATGCATTGCTGATTTATTAAGCTCTAGTTGATCTTTGTGTTCACAAATGTGTATATTACCAGCAATGTGTTTGTGCATGCAGACTACAAAGTAAAGAAATGTTCTGAATAATATAATAAATGTCATGTGTCCTATTTGACAACCAAAGTGCTGACTTGGTTTTAATTAGTTTTATTGTGTTCACATCCATACTGATTGAAGCAACTGTAGCCCCTTTATTAAGTGGTCTGCCCATTTTAGGACAATGCAGGAGGAGAACGATCCTAAATATACAGCAAATGCAGCCGGAGAGTTTCTTATTACCCGGCAGTGGGATGTTCTTGACTGGTATTGTTGTGGGAAATCTTCAGATGGGCCAATAAATCTTCAGGTCACCCACAACTTGGTATTAAACTCAAAACTTATAAGAGAAAGACTCAAAGAAATACACTGGAAGCTAGTAGAGTTCAATGTGAATAGGTTTACTCTGCATTAAGAGCAATACAAAGCAAACTGAGGCCTTGATCCCGGGATAAAGAACCTAATGAAAAATCATAAAACATTAAATTATATACCTCTCATAACCTCTCCTAATGTGGTGCTTATTTGAAAAACCTCACCTTGCTTGATCTTAACACTTTGGTAATAATCCAGACATGACTCATCTCAGGAAACAAAGGTGTCTCAGACTTCTCTAGCACGTATCAGTTGTATTTGGCATCTTCCGCATTTCTCACAATACACAAGGCCGAGCGGCCTTCGCTCATCACACACAGAAGATTAAAATATGACATTGCTGATTCTCCCCTTCCGTATTCCCATAGAAACTATCTGCTATAGATGTAAATGTTTTCTTTGCACAATTACTGGCCTATTCATGCAAGGACAGTTTTCTACCACAGCATCATCATTCACCTGATATCAGTCCAGCTGAGCGGGTTTGTCACTTGCCAAAAGTCAAAACAAAGGCAAAAGTCAAGTTTATAGTTCAGGTCTGACATATAAGTGTCCTTTGGGATCACAGACTTCAGACAGTTTGGCAGCAAATATTATATACCACAACTAAAGTTTGTTTTAACTGGTCAAATGATCTTTGTTCCACTAAAATTGGAGAACTTTAGTTACAAGTACAAGTACACTGTTCATCTGTGGATGTAAACACCATCAAGATAAAGAGGAAAGATTAACTTCTTAGTCATGGTTTCATTTCAAAGACAATGTGCTGAAAGTACCGATTAATTACAACAGAACTGACAAATATGTGTCACTGTGACATGAGTCTTGAACAGTTTTAGCAGTGCTATTACAGTTCCCTTATTAAACCTTTGCTGGTGCACAACTTGTCATTACATATGTGGCTCTACTGGAGTAGACAATATGTTGGGACTTTCTCAGGAAATTTTGCCTCAATGTTTTCCAGGTTTACTCTTTTTTTACCCCTGAACTGGCTTCATTCACCTTGTTCTCCTCTTGCAGGCTGACAAGACTTACCAGCACTCAGGCTTTAAGAGGCATTGAGGCATGTGTAGTAAAAGTTAAGTGAACAGATTCAAACTGAATTTACTTAATTTATTTGAGACATCGGTTTTAAACTAACAAAACATTTTCTTTAATTACGGAGTTTCCACAGGACCAGTGTAGAGAGCTCGTTAGACACCAGCGAACACAGCTGTGGATGTCAGGTCGCTCACCTCGGATGCTTTTTCTGTGTTTTCACGTCTGCTTTCTGAGTCCCTAACTGTGCCTACCAAGACTTTCTTTTCAATGCAAAGGACTAAGCTGGGTCTTTGCAGTCATTGAAAAATTAATAATAGATGAATTTAGAATTTGATCTGTATTAATCAGTGATTACATACACAGCCTGGCTAATTCTTCTGTAAGAAAGAATACAACAATCAAGAGGAGACATTACACAGTATAATGCCAGACATCTTATCAAAGTATGACAAGATATGTGATATCAGTTCCAACAATGGTGAATAAGACTTAAGAAATCCAAGACACTTTGAGTCACGAGTGTATTAAATACATTTTTTTGAATGCTGTAATGTCTAAGAGTACATTGTTTTAGTTTTTGGATATGAGCACTGTCTACTAGATGACTAGAAGAGATGGTTAATCTTTGTACAGTGCACACAGGAAACATGTACAGCAGCTCATACTGGCCCTTTAAAATGAATTCTTCATCATAAATCATTGTGGTATTGTTTTGTTGGATTTGTATTCATCAGTGATGGTGTTTACCAAGCGGCAACCTCTGGGGCTGTAAAATGAAGCCAATGGGGAAGCGCCAAAAACTGCAGTTCCTTGAATGGCCACTTGAGGCTCCAAAAGTGATTCAATCCCCATAGACCCCCATGTTAAAATGCCCAACTTTACAGCAGAAATAAACATGTTTACAGCCTGGTACAAAAAACGGTTTAGGTCTCTGTAGCTAATTGCCCCTTTCATGACAACTGTACGGGGGGTAAATTTTTTTTATTACTCATTCGTTTAAACTTTATTAAGCTGTAAAGTTATGCATAATGAAGGACATGGCTGTTTTGAGTGACAGGTCCGCCAGCCGCTAGGTGGCTTGTTTCAGCCATTCGGCCCACCTCTTTGCCCATTTTTGATTGGCTGGGAGTTAGGCAGAGTCACGTACTGCCAAGATGGCGACGGCTGGAGGGGCTCGCTTTGAGCTTCTTCAGAAACCAACGGGTGACGTCACAGTAACTACGTCCATATTTTTATACAGTCTATGTGGTGTACGCAACATGGTCTAATTCTGTCAGTTAAAAAAATGCAGTAATTCATGGAATAAAGTTAATTTTACTTGTACTCCTGCCACTGTTAAAAACCTAGTAAAATGCAAAATGTCTTAAATAAGTGGAGGGAGTCATAAATACTTGCTAACTTAAAGAAATAATGTGTTGAATGATGTTTTTCCACCCTTAAAGCTGGAGTCCAGGACTTTTGTCTCCCCCTTCTGGCAGTGAGACACGTACTCTGTCGCTACTGTTGTGGCTGTAAAACGGTGGATAATTTGTTTTGGGTGTCACAGAACCCCTGTGAAATGACTTGTTTCACTATCAGAATTTGATCCATTTGGTCCAATAACATCTGGAAAGTCTAGAAGAGCCTCACGATTAAATTATTTCATCCCCGCCTGGTGTAAGTCTCTAGTGCCCATAGATTATATGCTCAGTATGCATTCATCCAGCCAGCATGGGAGTCCTGCACTACAGGTGTAAAATCAAATAAAGGATGTGTATGGTTATGAACTATGGGTGGTAATTTAATGCAACACATTTGCAGCAAGTACACAAATAATTTATTGTACTTTGGAATTTTCACTGAATCAACTCAGTGACACATTAAGGCACTTCGAAACTTTCTTGTAAAGGAACTGTAAGTTATAAATTTAACAATATGAAAACCATATCTAGGTCTTCAACTTTCACATAATATGTCATCACATTGTGTAGGTGTTATCAGACACGTGCTGTATATAAATACAACTCAATGTAAATTACCAGAAGAAAGATTTAATGTATTTTAAATGTATTACAAGTATCCAAATTGTATGATAGTATCAGTGGAAACTTTGTGATCTTCTACTATTATAAGTTTAAATAATGTTTGATCACACATCAGAGTTTGTAAAAAAAAAAGATCAGTTGATTTATATGACAAACTGGTTTAAAGTTGTACGTAAATGTGGGAAACATTAGGTCAGTTGTATTATACTCAGCTCTTTCTTGTTGATCCTCTGTAGGTCAGCGGAGATGAAAAAGACTTCATTAGAAAATGAGGGATGTTTGCAACACTTGAGCCCGGCCGTATGATCTATGATACATTTAATAATGTGTGATCCGTCCGTTAAATTTGTTTTCTAAAATGCTACTCATGCTCCATTAGCAAGGCTTTGAACTTGCGATAATTCTCTTGACAGTATATATATATATATATATATATATATATATATATAGGGCAGAGTCTATCTCCTCATTTAAATCTCTTAAAAAACAAACTTTTATAGTCCAACCTTCCTGTGATCCTTCTATCTTACCTTTCCCAAACAAGTTGTTTTATTGTTATGTTTTATTGCTGTGTTTATATTTTCTTGCGTTATTTTATTTATTGTTTTATTAATGGTGCTATTGTTCTTATTGTTTTTTACGATTAACACTTCCATGATTCCTGTTGTTTTTACCCTTGTAAACCTTATTTTGGAAAAGGTGCTATAAAAATCTGTCTGTTGGCTCTTTTGCTACATGTGACTTCCAGTAAATTAAATATTGCCAGCCTTGGCCTTCTACCAGTACATCTCACCATAATGAATCTTGAAGAATCAGGGTAAGATTGCCAGCATTAGTTGGTCACTTCATAACATACTTGACATTATCAAAAACATCTTTCACCCGAATGAATAATCCTGTAAGTATGCAGTAAGTACTCGCACTTAATAATGTTGTTTTCAGGATTAAGCAAAACAAAGCAGAGTTTTGGAAACAACATTAAATCTAATCGAAGGCTGCAGATTACCACCCCTATCTGCAACCAGCCCTCAGGGTGGACAAAATATGTATCAGCTTAGTAAAAGAAGAATTTATGGCAGAGCTGTTGCATTAGATTTTACAGGTGTTCCTAATAAAGTGCTTGGTGAGTGTATGTTTCACCGTGAAAGTCAGTCTTGGTAGGTTAGAGTTAGAAACTCAGAAAGCAGACATGTGAAATCCCAGCAAAACCATCCAAGGTGAGTGACCTGACATCCAAAGCTGACTTCCCTGGTGTCTCACAAGCTCTCTCATCCTCTGGAAACTCTGTAATAAAAGAAAATATTTTGTTAAGTTTAAAACAGATGTCTTAGATAAAGACTGCATAAAAAAAGAAATGACTACGAAGTTAATCTTTCCTCTTTACCTTGATGGTGGTGTAGGAATCATAGCTTTAGTTTTTACTAACTAAAGTTCTCCAACTTTAGTGGCAAAAAGATCATTTGACCAATTAAAACAAACTTTAGTCATGGTATATAATATTTAGTGTCAAACTGTCTGAAGTCTGTGATCCCAGACAACACTTATATCTCCCCTGGTGATTCTGCTCTCACTGCTGGATCATAAAAAAAAAAAAACATTTGCTGTATATTTAGCATCATCATTGTCCTAAAATGGGCAGTCTACCTAAAAAAAGGGGGGCTACAGTTGCTTCACTGTTTACCCAGTCTGGATGTGAACACAATAAAACTACTGAAAACCAAGTCATCACTTTGTTTTCAGTCATTGTTTCATTTCAAATCAAATGTGCCGGAGCCAAAACAACCTAAATGTGTCACTGTCTAAATGATGGATCATACTCTCTACTTACCAGCTGCTAGTTTCCCCCTGTCTGTTTCCAGGTTATCCTGGTGCAGTCGTAGGGTTAGTTTACGCATCAACCTATTTATGGAGTAACCACACCTGTCAAATAGGGACACATGATATTTATTATATTATTTAGAACATTGCTTTACTTTGTAGTCTGCATGCACAAATACATTACTGGTAATATACACACTGGTGAACACAAAGATCAACTAGAGCTTAATAAATCAGCAATGCATGTCAAAACACCCTTAATCCTTAAATACATAACTGAAGAGAGTCCAGTTAACTCACTTCTATCATTAATGTAGACATTTCACACAGACTTAGAGGAGCAAACATCCAAATGTGGCGCAAAACAGCTGATAATAACAAATGACTAACGTTAGCATACAACAGCAATTTGTTAGCTACAACCGCTAGCATTGTTAGCGTTGGTAATCTTCTGAAGCTAACAGTTAGCTAAAAAATTTAAATTTAAACAATTTATACAGTGTTTGGTTAGAGATGTTAACTCGATAAGGTCATGCGCACAACGAGATCACAAACACACATATAAGTTTGACTTTAAATGGCTCTAAATGGTGCATCTCAGTAAAACACTTCCTTGTTCAATTTTCATTGTACAAGTTGGATAATGGAACAAGCTGATGCTTTGGTTCTTCTTTTGCATAGCACATCTTAGGACAATGAAATTAGGAAATAACCCGAAAAATGGGATTTTTCATTATACAACGTGAATAACTGCAGATGAATTATACGTCATGCATGGACCTTCTAGTTCTCGGGAGCCTGAATGTGCTCAGCAGATTTCACGCCAATCCATCCAGTCCTTTCTCAGAAAATGTGGCGACAAACAATCAAATGGACAGATACACAAAGGGGAGAGCATAATGTCCTTGGCAGATGATTGTAAACACTCCAAAGCAATTGGTGTCCAAGGCTTTTAAACAGACAATGACAACTGGAAAACTACAAATGCCCAGTAACAATGACCACAACATCTGGTTTTAGCTAAAATAGGAAGTTTGATCACATTTCAAAGTTCAAGATGTTAACCCTGTTCTTCCCATTAAGCAGCACTTGGAGGCGTGAGGTGAGTGAAAGCTCTGCATCTGCAAAAGTCTAAAATCTACTTTATAAAATGAAAGTGCATGTGGTATTTCTATACTGTATCTATTATGAGGGATAAAATGCAAATGCAATAACTTGACTACATGTTGACTACATGCTCTAGATATTTACAATATATTTTGATGGAAATGCATCTGGTTGTCTTTCTGTAAATGCTAAGAAAATAAATATAATCAAATCAAATGTGTTAATTGCATTCAGTGATGTTCCTCTTCTTTCTGAACAGTCCTGCAGTGAACACAGCAGCAGAGGTTTTGGGTGAGCAGCAGCCACATACAAATCATGTAGACTACTTCACTTATTTTTCCTTGAGTGCATTTTTATTCAGAGTGAATTTGCAGTGCAGTTTTCTTTACAGTGGATCCATTTCCTGTGTTGTCTCTGATGTGCGACAGAGTGTCCATGTGCTGGGATGTGCTATCCCAGCTGAGGTACAAACCGTTGTTCCTTCAAAATATCGAGTTCTGTTGTTTGAAATGATTTTGGAAGATGTCGGATGTGTTTGAAATTCGTTTGAAAAAGGTTTTGATCATGCTGTCTCTTACCTGCTTAAAGCTGAGCTGGTGATCTGGTGGAGAAGAAGAAATGTAAAACCCAAATGTTCATTTAAGGTCATGAGAGAAAGATAATAATAGTAATAATATAAAGATAATAATCACAATGTCAGGCAGTGAACTCTGGACTTTCAAATCTTTCAAATCTGTGGTAAATAATACCTATACCTAATATACCTTCTTAAATCAGAGTAATCAAATGCACAGTAAAAAAAAACTGGAGATACATCAAATCAATACTTGGCAGAGTATTTTATAGCTAATTAGTAAGCTACATAATTAGTTTCATGCACTTTTTTCCTCATAAAATAACTGCTGTATTTTAGAGGCCTCAGCTTGGCCCTTAACCAAAAAAACATTTCAATAACAACTTATCTCAAACTAGCCAACTTCATCAGAAAACTGAAACCAAATTGAAGTAGAAATCATAATTAGAAATAAAAATTACCATGAAAAAAACAGATGAAGCTTCCAAAACGCTTGCAATATTAATACTCTCTCACACAAGATGAAGCAGAGGAAAGAAGTTTTAAAAAAAAAATTTAAAAACACACTCTTTCATTCACCATGAACACACACACACACACACACAAAACCTGATCTTCTTGCGTCTGATGTAAGAATTGACGTTTTCCCTGAGACCCTTTCTCTAATCCGGCTGATTTGATAAGGAATCTCATTCCCCCTTGCGAGGCCACGCTGAGGGACCATCCGACAGATCTGACTCCACTTCATACTGCCCTGTCAATGCTATCTCCCATTGCTCATGGCAACCAGTCAGGAAATAAAGCCTGGGCGCTGGGGGAGGGTAACCATTGCGGCCGCAACATTGGCCCCTGCGGGACCCTCTCTGGGAAGGGGTCTGTGAGACCCGAGCCGATCGATTCTTATCGACAAAGGCGGTAATTACATTTCATTAGCTTTCAGCGCTAATCCACATGGCCCTACTGGGGATATGAAGCGAGAGACAAAGAGAATGAGAAGAAGAAAAGAATAATGGAAGTAGCAGAGAGACAAAAATACCATCAAGCTTAATTACAGGTTGTTTGTTTCAGGAATTTTTTAAGATCTACATGCAGTTTAAGGTGATTTTTTTTAGGGATTTTACTGCTGACGGGCTAACCTGAGGACCTTGTTATCATTCTTATCATTATTCTTATTAATGGTTCAAAAAAGTTCAAATTAAAAACAAGACGCTCCCATTGGTGTCTCCAAAGTCTAAACTTAAAGAAAGAACTTTTGTATTCAGTACTTCATAGTCCGTAAATAAAAACATAAAGTCCCCATTGGCTGTCAAACACATAAAGCAAGGGACTCCAAGGATTGATACAAAATTTAGAGAAAACATGCGGATCCGGTTTTACTTAACTTTTAATCTTCTCCTTGCCATGTATTGAAATTTGCACGATGCACGCTTAACCATCCAATCACGCCTAAGAAGACCCAAAAGGGAGAAATCCTCTGTATGGGCAACAACGATGCATGAAAGTAAGCATCTTGTGGGGCATCCTGGTACTCAGGTGGTCTAGAACTTGTGCCATGTGGCCACAGTATCCCCAAATTGATAACAACTGTCTGTTTCTCTGCTGTGAGCCTTCATCCAGTGGCCTGATATCAAAGATGGGTCTCATATCTCTGGTCTACTTGGAGAGTTCAATTCAACTCAGCGTTATGGCCCATTACTTTAAGGTCCACCTTCCTGAAATTTGGCCTAAAAGTAGTGACTGACCACAGGGAACGACATCTGCTTTGAATAGTGGACATTCAAGAGTCCATTTGATACGTTGTCAAGTTGATCTGGACAGCAATCAAACTTGAAAAGTTATTTTTTTAATCATCTGTTTTCAGTGTTCAGTGGTCATGATGTCCTCTGTCTGTACGCCATCTGCCTTGGCATTCTCTGCTGGTTTTAAAATCCATTAGTATAAGGGTTCTCGGCCAACGGGACCGCTGACGACAGTTTCAACCACACTTAACCCTTGGACCAAAGATTCAACCATACTGAATTAAATACTAATTCATCATCTTTTTCTGTCTCCTTTCCATACTCCCTCCTCCTCTTTTCTCTTATCCTCTCCTCTCTACTTTCCGTCCACCCCTGAGGAGCATGTCAAAATGTTAATTTCCCTTAAATTACTTGCCATAACAGAGCAGATATGGGCAATGAGGAAGAAATAGAGTTATTTCTCTAAAGGTGAAGTAGTGAAAGAGCTGTAAGTGCATTTTTTTTTACTCCAGTCTTCTCACAGATAAAGCTTGTTTTCTCCACAGCCTTCTTTTTTTTTTTAAAATTTTGGTATCATTTTGCTCATTAGCAGGAAGCTAGGTAATAAGTTCAAGAGCATCGGCAAGCCTTTAATTAACATTCCTGCCCATTTACCATGAGCTGTGGAAATAAATTGATTCATCAGACCCACAAAGAATTTATGATCTTTTAGTCTCTTCGGCCATGACAAGCACTCAAGATTATGGCTTGTCTTTGCAGTACAGTTTAAAGCAATTAATGTTGCTTTGTGGAAGAACTATTAGCAAAAATTTCTATAAGGTCAAAGTTGAACTGCTCTGCTTATTGACGGGGGCATGTATCTCAAATTAAAATCTTCCATGAACACTCAGACTGAAGATAATTATCTTTCGGACTTCCTTCTTTCCATTTTGCCATTCTTTTTTTTTTTTTTTAAATTTTCTTAGATTAAGATTTGATTTCAGATCATTCAAATTAATAACTGAGGGTTGGAGGTGTCTGTGAAGATTCTCAGTCATCCAGGTCATCGTATATCCAGAAGGGCTAACTCAAGGGCAACTAGACTTTCTTTAGTTTCTTCAAGACGTTTTGCCTCTCATCCAAAAGGCCCCTTCAGATCTGACTGATTAGTTGGGGGGGGCTCCCAGGCATGTACCCACCTTGAGAGACATTGAGGGTGGACATGACACACGTGGGTCATCAGTCCACCTGGCTGTCATGTGAGAGTTAAGGTGTTGCCTGGGAAGAGACATTGTGCAGTAAGTGGCTGATAAGTGGTGTTGTAGACCATTTCCTCTGTTGACGGATGGTTGTTCAAGTTTGACAGATGGCCTCCTTCACTGTCTTCTCTGTCTTCAAAGGAGTGTCTCTCGTCCTTCAGATGACCTGAGGAGTTGGCTCTCTTGTGTTGGACCGTACACTTGTTTAGCAACTGTTTTGTCTCCCTGATGTAGGTCTGCGTACTCCCAGCTGCACTGGACTGCATCCACCGCACCGCTCTGCGTATGTTTGGGTGTGTGGTCTTTAGTGTGAACAAGCTTCTGTCTCAGTGTTACAGTGTTTGTTGAAGATCCTCCTCAGCCATGAAATGTCTTCAAGAAACAAAAAGCAAGTCCAGTTTCTCTTGACTTTGCCCTTCTGAAAGTGGGATCAAGGGTTCTCTTGCACTGATATTCAACTGCCACAAAGGGAGAACACCTTGAGAGAAAGAAAATGTGTCTACTGAGAAATCAATAGAGCAGAATAACACATTTTCATAACTAATTATTTCTTCTTTACGTCCTCTGGGTCTCTTGCACTTGCTACTGCTGTCTCTGCCTACATGTATAACCCACAGATGAAGTGCATGTTTGTTCTGTGTATTGTTAAACTGTACTTTGAAAAACTAATGTAACTTAAACTGAAGTAGAAGTAGAAGAGCAAGTGACCTACCACAGCTGTGTTCAGACAGTCAAAGATACAAGCATGCTGGTGACCTGCTTGGGTCACACTGACCCAGGCAAATCCAATGCCTACAATGTGAGTTGAAAATTTGCACTTATCCTAAAGCTGTATGATTTAACTTCATAAATGTACCGAGAAGAGTGAAAAAAGGAGGGTGACCGGAAAGCGAGAGAAAGAAGTGGAGTTGTTTGTGAGTTCTGAGATTGGCGTCTGAGTGGTCACAAAAATAGACATACAGACGCCCTCCACACATACTGTACACTGTTGGTGTGTATGTGGCTAGCTAGCTACAGATTATGTCTGTACAACTGGTACATTTGCTATTTGGGGCGAATAAACTGCAAAAACTGCAGTGGTCAAATTCTTCTTGAGAAAAATTTGCTTTGTATTCTGTCTGAATGCATCTTTAGATACACACAACATAACTACGACCACCAGAGATCCACAGTTTGGACCCAGTTGCATATTATCTCTCACTTTTTCCTATCTACTGGATGCTGTCAGTAAAGAAAAGTTGGGGGGAAAAAAGGTTTTTGATAATTCTTGTCATGTACAAATTAGATTTAACAGCTATTTTTTCTAATAATCATTAAATCTATCAGAAGATAAGAGAAGCCAGAAACATTTTTCTGACAGTCTGTTAACATATACATGAATTTAGGATGATACTGATTGGGAAAACAAGAATTTGAGAAGTGATAGTCCATATCTCGACACTGTCTGACTTTCCTTCCTTGTCTGTGGCGCATAGCCTGTTTGTCATGAGCATATCATTTTTGATAAGAAACTAAATAATTTCCTAAAACAGCTGGACTTGCTCAAAATAAACTACACTGGCCATGTTCAATTTTATCAAAGAACATGAGTCAGTATAACAGAGTGGCTCATGTTTGTATCTACAAAGGTTTTTGGATAACAGTGCAGCTCTATGGCACAGAGGAACAGGCTATATCAGGCTTTGGATCAATCCATTGTTGGTTTTGGTCTTTTAATGGACTTTGTTGACAACAGAAAATACAGAATATCAGCAGAAGTATCATTTAATTACTGTTGTCATTGGTTACTGTACCAAACCCATGCAAAATAAAAAGTAATAATAATAAATTTGACATGTAAGAAGAATTTGTAAAAAAAAAAAAAAAGTTAAGAAACTGGGGGAGAAAGTGCGGCACACAGAAAGGTGGAAGAGACAAAGGTAAATAAAGAAGATAAAATGTTACAGCTCTTCTTTGGTCCATCGCTTTGCCAGCATGTGAACGAGAGCCTGACTGACGAGTGATAAGAATTACTCACCTTTGCGACTGAACGTGCGTCACTGCTGTTTGTCTATATGTGCGTACAGTATGTGTGTGTGTGCTTCACCTGTCAGCTCACCTAAACTGCATTTAATGTGAGACGTGGTTCATGCAGGATCCCAGGTGGGAGGTGCCTGCTGAAGCGTTTGGCGGTAAGTGGGGGGGCTCCGTTGGTGACTGTGGGGGGTCGCAGGAGATTGACAGATCCGGCGTGGGCGGCGGCTAGCGCGTCGGAAAGGGACCTGCCATCCAATCACCTTCGAGACACAGGAGTGTGGGAGGATAATTACAAGTATTCCTGTCAGAGGCGTCACGTTTCCATTGATGCACTGGAGTGAGACCAGCAGCAATGTAAGGAGGCGAGTGGGCGAGATAGAAAGACAGGAGAGACATGAGAGGTTGGATTACAAAGAGCAATTAATTAAAGTCTGTTTTTGTCCCTTTATGTTCTCACATTGTTTCCCGAATGTTTATAGCTGCAAAAGAACTTGTCGTTTTCTTCTCAGTTTCCAAGAAGATGAGAAAAATATTTTTAAAACACTGCTAGTTTTATGTTTTAAAGCAAAAGTGACAGGAAAAAGGAAAATCTAATGCTTTTGGTGTCTGTTAACATAGCATGCCAAAGCTACAGAAGCTTCACATAGGAAGTAAAACAGAGAGAGGCTTCCACATGAATCTGTGTATTAATGGAGTTCAACACTCAGGCTTTTGCGTGTGAGTGCTGCCACTCGTGTTTATGTGGGTTCTGATGGTTTAGCATGGAAGGGACCTGAAATAGCTGCGCTAAGCTAACAGTGTCACTCTCCCACACAGCCGAACCACTCCAGCAGTGTTACTACTTCTCGTGATTAGACTAACACATGCTATTAGAGGACGGACGGGATTTTATTTCTGTTGAGAGTCTGAAAAAGGCACCAAGCGTCACCTACACCATGAGGAATGTGTTACTACAAACATGAAGGCCTCCTTTTCACAGTTTTTGCATTTCTAAACCACCGACTACAAAAACCCATTATCGACCTCAACCATCTTTATTAGCCAAGTATGTTTAAACACACGCATAAGGAATTTGACTCCGGTTCAGTGGCTCTTAACGTACTTACACTGAATAACAACACAACAATCTTCAGAAATATACACAAGGAATGAACTGTTTCTGTGGACTGTAAACAGGATATAAACAGTGCAAAGAAGTGATGAGATAAATGTTAAATGGCTAAAAAACTTTATATGCATACAATAGTGAGTGAAATGTATTGCCAATTTATTTGACATAAATGTGAGTGTGATCTCCTAATTTCAATGTTTTTTGATAGAAAGTTTAGAGGAAGTACTAGAAAGACTAGACCAAGGAAGTCTTGTTCTGTTTGTATGGCTAAAAATGATTTTTGGAGTAATATGCTATGGTTTCTAAAACCAGCTGTATCTTTTAACAAGCCCTCTGAAAGCTGCTGGAACCCCCTGAGCTAATGCCAATGCATCAATACAAGAACTGTCACTCAGTGTGGTCAGAGAGTCCACTCGCCACTTCCTTAAATGAACACCGTAACGATTCGTCCTATAGATCCTCAAGACTGTGTTAACGTAAGACGTAAATGATTAAGTGACTGTAGCCTAGCCAGGGTAATTGAGGTAGATAAATAGAATAAAATCTAAAAAAAACAAAATTCAGAGATGGTGTGAACACAAATTAAATAAAAAGACACAAACTAATTAAACCAGATGAAGATTTGCTCTGTGAATTGAGCTGCTGATTGCACTCAGTGACATTGAAATATTGAAAGAAATAGAAATTGTTATTGCAAAATGTCTCCACTTGATTCATGTAAAGAGACAAGAGCATAAAGAGAAGCTTGTAGACAAACAGTGGAGTTTCTGGTAAAGACTGAGACCCACATTACATAACAGTTTAGGTGTTATCACTGTTCAGACAAAGTTGGACCAAGTCTCTTCTGGCCTTCTAATCTAGTAGCCGCCTGTTGTTTTCATTAAGATTTTATACATTTTTATAACTTGAATCCTGACCACCAACATCACAAGTGCAAGAAATGATTATTTTTAAAAAAATCTAGGGTTATTTTATTATCCAGGTCATCAATTTTCAGTGAAGAACCACTAAAGTTCACCTCCACCTCTCTTCATTATGGTCTCAATCGCTAAATTCGCTAATAAGTGCGCCGGTGGTCATTTTGGAAATTATTGCTGCTGTTAATAAGATTTGAAGACTTATAGTAGCTTTAATGTCTGCTCTTTGGAAGGTACTGGCTCCGAATGGAAAAGATGGCGCCGACCATAAGCTGCGACTCTGCGTTTCAAACCGGCTCCAATGGAAACCAATGGGTGACGTCACACCTCGCTACGTCCATCTTCACATACAGACTGTAGTTACTCCTTAGTTTCTTTGCCTTTTTTGCTCAATTCCAATAAAAATTAGCAGGGCAACCTGATGTTAATGATTGTCTCTTTCTGTTTTAGTGTAGGAACGTGCAAGAATTCGTGTCTACCACTCGACATGTAAACTGTCGACACACTGTGCAGTGCGACGGTGTGTATACATGCAGTTAATGTCCATACTGTCAGCCAGGAAACACTCCGACTGGAAAAACACAGGTAAAAAAAACACTTCAGCAGTCAAATCCGTGCAAATAAAGTGAGACAAAAATTCACATCACATTTTACCTGAATGGAGTTTAATATTGCTCACAATGATAAGAGCACGCAGTCAGAACGGCCGGTCCAGCATCCCAAAGCGCTGCTGTCAGCAGTATCACAGACAGCCCGCCGTAGCAATGTGTACCACACACACACACAATTTAATAAGAGTGAGGTACAGGCCGCCGCTACAGCTTTATTCTGTCATGGCTAATGATAGCAAGAGCTCTGAATGGGAACAACATCGAGCCATGGTGTCGTCTGAGACAGATGAATTGTAGATAAACCTCACACATCAATATAAACACCAGTGGATGGCCTGATTTCATACACACAGCCATGTAGAATGAAAAATACTCCAAGCACAGTTGTAGAAAATATCACATTGCTTCTAGCTGCCTTTATCTTTCTGATATTTACCCAGCAATCCCACCCACCGCTCTTTTAATAACAGATATTTACAAGCTGTGAGTTTATATAATATGGAACTTATAGACAATCAGTAATATCTGGTTATTAATAATTCTCAAACAAAAGCTGGCACTCATTTTAGATGAATTTAACATAAAACCTAAAATTTAACAGAAAATGGTGGTGGATAGCATAATATGCATTTCCTTGGTCGATACAACAATATAGTCATTCAATATGCACTAAATTATCTGGTTCTTCCTTGATGTTAAGCTGAGGTTGATAAAACTTGACGCTTACTAGCTTTCTAGACTTTTCAGCTGCATCCTGCTGATGAAGAACATGAGTTGAAAGCTCAGAGAAAGCTAACAGATGGACATTTGAGATGACATCATTTTGTCACACAGATATAAGCTTGGTCCTCTCTTCCTTTAAAGTAAATAGAGATACTTAATCAATTGAAGACACACGAAAAGAATTTACTGTTTCCGTTGTCTATCAACAGAAAAATAATCAAGAATGTAAAAAAGATACTCTTCTCTGTTTCATATCATTGCAATTAAATATCTTTGGATTTTGGATTGTCAATGTAACAAAACAAGCAATTTGAAGACATCGATTTGGGCTCTGGGAACTTTTCATAGCCATTTTTTACTATTTTCTGACATTTTTTAGACCAAACATCAACCAGTTAGTTGAAAACATTGTAGATGTATTACACAATAATACAAATATTAAGTAGTCCAGCGTTTGCTAACTGGTAATAAGACTAGAAGATTATGTGTTTTAAGAAGGTAGAATTATAAAGCGAGGGGAAACTGGGCATAAATTATGCAGATGCATGATGGGACTGACCTCTGAGGACATGCAGTGAAGGAATTATGAGCCGTGGCTTTTCATTAAGATGACAGAGAAGAAGAAGTGGAGGGAGTCTGAATGGGAAGGAGGGCTCTTGAAACTTTGTCAGGTGATGCCGAGGCCCCCGTCTCTACAATCATATACAATATTTTCTCAGAAAACTGACTCGGCGGCAAGCCTGCAACTACATTTCGACTCTCCAGGACACACGAGCCGAGGCTGAAATTCAACTCGGGCCTTATCGATAGGTAGCCATCTAATCAGCAGCCGGTTCAATTTAGCCCAATACACCTCTGGCCAGTCACCACAGCAAACAGCTTAGCACTGAGCATTGAGCCGCAAAAATGGCCCACACCCATTGCCTCGCAATGAGACCGGCCAGACGCCGGCTAGACCATACAGCTAGTGTGTGTGTGTGCGTGTGTGTGTGTGTGTGTGTGTGAAAACGGGTGAGAGGCCGAGAGAGAGTGATAGCACATTCCTGAACTGTATGTCTGTTCAAATGTATCAAGAATCACTGCACGGATGGATATGACTCGCCTTGTATTCGTTGACTCTGGGCAATATCACAGCTAAGTGGTGGATCGGGGTGGTGGGTGATCGCAAGAGGAGGGAGGAGGGAGGAGGGGGGAGGAGGAGGAGGGTGAGTTGGAGGTGGAGGGGTGGAGGATATCTAAGACGAATTAGAGAGACATGATGAATGACGCAATATTTTCATGCCAGAGGGAAACTATTGCACTTCAAATTAGACTGGGTGACAGAGAGAGGGAAGGATACAGAGGAGGAATGAAATAAATCCGCAGGAATAAAGGGCTAATGAGAGGGGGAGAGCATTTTATCGCTAGTGGGAGAAAGAAAAGGGACCCGGAGAAGGAGGGTAATATTCAGTTTGTCAATATATCAGTCTGATATTGGCCTTTTATTGAAAACTCACATGACGCTGTCAGCATTGTCCACCATCTCCATCTGATATGACAGACAAGATGTAGTTTGATTGATCTCAGTATTATTGTTCTGTTCAATACGACCCTGGTTTTATATTTACAAAGAAAGAAAAGGACCTTTATTCAAGTGCTTTGCTTGAGTACAGATTTGAGACATTTTCAGTCCTCCAACCTGAACACACACACAAAAAAAAAAGGGTTTGTAATTTCCTCCTGAGCTGATTCATATCGTCTTTAGCCTTCTCCAAAACACTTAGAAATAACCATTATGAAAAGAATTCATATCACAGTCTACGGTTAAAGGTTTGATGAGGCAAATAAAAGAGGAAAGGTCATCGTTAAAAGAAAACAACATTTGGAGATGCGTTGCCTCGTCCTTTTGGACAAAAATATCGTACTTTGATCTCAGAATTTGCTTTGTTAAAAGTTACTTTGAGGATAAAGATCTTTAGATTCAGTGTGAGATAAGCTTATAAAAATCCTGATTTCTAGCTTTTCCTGTCTTCTCCTCTCCGTCTATCCGTCCTTTCCTTTCTTTTACTTTTAAATCATTTTATTCTTTCCCTCTTTCTTTTGTTCCTTTCTTTCTTCACATGTCCTTAAACCATGAAAATCCCCTAAAGACAAGAGTAAAAGTCTGCTCTTTTACACTATGAACACTTTTACCACGGACAGATATTACATTTTATGGCTAATGTGTGTATTTTAACTGTTTAAACTTTTTTTTTATCAATAATATTAAAGGTGCACTCCGGTGATTTTACACATACAGTTCAGTTTACAGTATGCATAACCTTGATAATGATGTTATCAGGGTACCGGCTCAGCTCAACTCTCGTATACTTGACTCTACTTGCTTTACTTTACTAGATTTTGTTTTCCACTGCAGATAGTAACCCACGGCAACGTAGGGCGGGGTTTGCAGTGATGACGTCACTGATCGGTCAAACACACACACAGCACAACAGCTTCAACTTGTACGCTGTAAAGGCTTTGTTGTCGACTTCCTGACTCATTTTTAAAAAAAAGACAGAGAGAAAAAGAGAGAGAGAGAGGCAGCGCGGCGGTGGTTGAGCAATGAGTAGGAGCGGACAGAGAGAGAAAAACCAGTGAATGAGCGAAAATAAAACGTCATTTTCTGATTGTTTCACGGCGGTTACATTCTTAAGAACAAATAAATAACCATCAAACACTCAACTGATGATTTACTGTGGAGAGAGAGAGAGAGAGAGACGCTCTTAGTTTGTTTCATTTTCCTCCTCTGCATTTCTCCTTTTCATTTATTCATTTACATCCAACTGATGCAGCAGTAAATACAAAGAACAACAGGACAGATCCGTGTTGTTTTTTTGTTTTTTTTCCTTGTGTGTGAACGCTGCGTTTCAAGCGAGGCTGTGATTTTTTTTATCTGAGGAGCACGAGCGAGAGAGAGAGAGAGAGAGAGAGGCAGTGAATGAGAGAGATGACGGACCAATCAGTGGTCTGCAGTGTTTTCATGTCACCTTTTAGTATTGGATCAGCTTGTTTGGACCCTCAATGGAGGTGATACCAAAAAAAATACCAGGTATCAGGTACTATCCAACTTTTGCCTGTTGGAAAACCAAAAAAAGGCGAGTAGAGTCGTGCTGATCTGGTACCATGCGGTGAAAAAGGGGCGTAAGGGTGTTTAGTTTTGAGGGTCAAATGAAACTATGTTATTGATTGCATCATGGGAAATGTAGGATCCAGTGTTTTTGGAGATTGACTCATACTAGACGCTAAAAATCAGGATATCTCAAACGATGTTGCTTCGATTTTTTTTTTAAATGTCTTATTTATTTTTAGGGCACCTCCATATTTCCGAATTTCCTCAAATCCCACATTAACAGATTTTTTGGCCACCTGGGGGCAGTGAAAACAAGTAGTGAACACACCACTGAAATATCATCACCTTTTAAGTTGACATGTAGAACTTGTTACTAAAAAACTGCTTATTTCCACATTCAGCAGTGACGGAGCAACATTATCATTCATTTGGAGTCGTGTTTCTGTCCACCTGGTGAATCTAAGTCCAATATTCACTCTCTTTTGTCTCTGTTTATGTTCTCTACCAAGCCCTGAGGGAAATATCTGGCTCTTTAGCTGCTAAATGATCCACTATGTTCACCAGCTAACTGTGTCCATTTGCTGTTTGGTGCTGAGCAGGTAGTGTACAGTGGGGTTTTTTGGAGATTTTCCTCTGAAAACAACTGCCTGCTGTGGCCAAAAATGACACTATGTGAGCACTGAGAGTGAACCAAAACAGTAAAGTTGCAGCTAAACGATAAGCTGAAACTCACTATAAGGCTCAGTAAAGCCGAGAGGAGCTGCAGAGTCATTGATAATTCTCACTACCACTACTACACCATCAGTTCATACACTGTTATTATAAAAAAGTATTGATTATAGCCCCTTTAAGGTTTTGTACTTCCTCCACTACTAGTTGTAGAGGACATTCAATGCCCTCATTCGTACTTGTATATTTCCTGTTGTTGGAGGTTTAGTGGACTGTGGTCTAAGTGCTAGGAGAATCAATGCGTACTTGCCATTTCAGGGGGGATTTTTGGCATCAGAATGGTTACAAAGACCCATAAGTGGTACAATTCAGCGATTGGTGACTTAAATCTAAAACTCTTAGCCTTCAAGGTCCCATCTCAGCCAGGCCTTACAGGGAAAATAGACAAAGCAACAGACCAAAAAAAAAAAAAAAGAAGAGATGAAGAGAAAGCAGATGGAAGAAGACTGTCAGATGTAAACACACACACACACACACACACACACACACACACACATATCAGATCATGGTCAGTTTTGGGGAAATTACACCACTGACCCAAAAATCAGTTTTTTCCCAGTTGGGGACACGGCTATTGTCCCCAGTTGGCCAAACCGTCCCCAATTAACTGGTCCTATAAGTCTGAAATTTGTCCCAAAAAGTAGCCTATGAGAGACCACACACACACACATATTCACACAGGTCTCTTACACATACTGAGGTTAAAGTTGTCCTCGAAATGAGCTGTGCTGTGTAACGTCCAAGCTTCCGGACCAGTGATCAGCCAATCCGGAGCTCCGATCACACTGACAGACAGCAGCTGCCTTCACTTCACTGGCTCGCTCACACACACACACACACACACACACATATATATACATACAGTACATATACACTATGGGTGAGACAGGGAGTTAAGACTTGCCCCTTTCACCTTCAGGCCAATACAAATGATGAAGGCTAATTCCAGCTGCACTGTTCACACACTCATGTACCTGTCAGATGGAAGGAGAAAAGTTTATATGGAGGAGGAGGAGGGGAGGTGTTGGGGGGGAAATATTGAAATAACTTAACACAGGTAAGACAGACAGCGAAAGGCTGTCAGTGAAAGAGAGTCGACATCGGGGCGGTTATGTGGCAACGAGAGCCAAAGTGTCGAACTTAGAGGTGAAACAATTTGTCGATTAACTGACAACAAATGTTGAATTGTTTAAGTCCTTTATCAAGAAAAAAAAAGCTTTTCAAATGTCAGGATTAATTGGTTAATTGGAAAAAAAATAATGACAGATTATTGCTGATAAAACTAGTTGTGGTTGCAGCTCTAGTAGAGTTAACTTTATGTTGAAAACCCGATTATACAAATATAAAATAATCAAATACATATGGACAGCAACAACAGTAATTATTACCAATTAATTTCTCAATTATTTTTGAATTGATCAATTAATTGTGTAATTGAGTCAACAGTGACATTTTCAAATTGCTTGTTGTGTCTGACAAACAGTCTTAAACCCAAAGATATTAAATTTACAACGATATACAACAGGGGGCAGCAAATCTTCACATTTTGAGAAGCTGGTAACAGTAAATGTTTGGCATTTTTACTTGATAAATTACTTACATTTTCTATCAAATGAATTGGCTCATTGTTTCAGCACTAAACTACATAGTAAAAATGTTTCATGAGCGATGTTGGTTGAGTTTGCAAGCAGCAGCTTCAGTGGCTGAACGTTGAAGCCGATGTGGAAATGTCCTAAGATACATTTACTCAAACAGCCACGATTGTTGTTTCCAAGAGAACTAACAGAAAACCTTTTCAAACATCATGGTACAGAGTGACAGACATCAGTATGCAGACAGCAAATTAATAACCAGACATCAATTTCATTTTGTACTTGGCCCCTCCCCGCAGACATTAATCAGCTATAGATGATTAATTTTGTGACTTCATTTAAGCTAAATATCAGCATTTAATCTCTCAACATATCGTCGCATCGTAGCTCTTGCGGTAAATATTTCACCATTTTTAAAACAATTTCAATATAAAAATCTGGAAACTTTCAGCTTTTGTCTTGGTGGCACTTTTTAAATTTATGAAACACACAAGATATTACAGGATAAGGAAAATATTCCTTGTTGGTGATATCCAATTAGGCATTGGCAAATGTTGGTAAGATCACTAAGAAAATCAATGACATACCTTATTATCAGCTAACGATAGCAGCGTTAATGTAACTGACCTCGACTGATTTTAATCAGCAATTGGACGCCATCAAAGATTAAAACACTTTGAACAAAAGCTTGAATAATAAATTCACAATTTCAAAAAAAAAAAGATTCAGACGATTGAATGAAGAAATATTCAGTTAGCTTGTTAAAAAATGTGATACCTTGTCAAAAATCACACTTTTTGAGCGAGGAGAGGAGTGAGTCGAGAGCTGACGAACACGTTTCTGTCCGAAAAACGGTGTTTTTCTTGTCAGCGCTTCACCTTCCATCTCACCTCCCCGATTGACATCACAACCCGGGACAAGGCTGCAATTGATGTTTGAGTCCGATGTGCCACGTTTTACATTCCCCATCCGTTTTACTTGTCAGATGGATGGTAAAGCTGGAGGCCATTACCTATAAAGCTATCCCTGAGGAGAAGCTGGAACGGGCCCCCGGAGATGAACTTTTTAAAAAACTTTTCACTTCTCATTAACTCGGGTCCATCTTCTGTGCAGGTAAAGAACATTCTTGCTTTCATTATGAGGCTGGACCTATGAATAGTAATCACTCGAACAAACACACACACATGCACACACCTGGTGTGGCCTGTACACTCCAGTGGGCAAATTGGGGTTTCTGCCGTCTCCCAAGGTAATTCATGTTGGTCTGCAAGTCTTTTCCTTCCTCTTTAGGTATAAGAGACGGGTCAGCATCTGTTTTCCCTCGGCGAACGCGGAGTTTGCGGCGCAGTGGGAAACAGAAAGGAGAGGGGAGGGTTTTTTTTTTTTTTGATGCGACACAGAAATGGGAACAAAATGTAAACATGCCAAACGCCCCATTTCCCCCTGGGAAATCAGGCCTTGTGAAGACGAGGTGTCAGAACACATTCAAACATGGCGTATTGCTTGCCTTGGTGTGCCTGCTTTAAGACAGAAAACATAAGAAGAGAAGAGGAGACACAAGAAGACACAAGAAGAGGTAAAAAAAAAAAAGAAAGAAAATAAATCGGAGGTATGATGGTGGTGGGGGTGGTGATGGGGGGGGGGATAGAGGATAAAAACTCAAAGCGTTGTGCAGTTGTACAAGCCAAGCAGATGGAGAACCAAACAAGAGGAAAAAACTTCATCAAAGTTTTAAAGTGAGCGTCAGCGGCACAGAGCAGGCATTTAGCGCTTGTGACAGCACTTTGAGATTTTTTTTTTTTTTTCCTCAAACCAACTGCTGTTCTGCATGTTGACTGAACTTTTTTTTTTTCCTCGCTTTTCTGTAATAACAGGCACATCCACATCCGTCCTTCTGAGCGCACAGAGACACATATGTAGATGCATAAACAGTAACGCTGGTGTAAATAAGCTCTTTTTCATTCTTCTTCATGTGTTTCAGGAAGGTCAGAATCATTCATTTAGTCATCCTGGGATGTAAAAGCAGATGTTAACATGTTACATGGTTACCAATCTTTTTACCGCTGAAATCCATTATGTAAAAAATGTAATTAACCTGTCTTAAAAAGGCCGTTTTAGCTCCTGTCTCTTTAAGGCCCCTCCTCTCTTCTGATTGATTAACTCTCAGTTTGACTCCAGATTTTGCTTCTTTATCTCATTCTTTATTTAAAATATAAACTTCTTAAATACATCTGCACATATTAAAGCCCGATCCTGAATATGCAAGTGAACAACCAGGACAATGTGAACAGCGACTATAGAGTGGACGGCTGTTTGTGGGCATGTGCGAATGATCTGACGTCAGTTCAATGAGGAAACGAAATGTTCAGAGCAGGCTGAAGCCCTGACTTTTGACTTGAAGGTGACATTTTTACATACATTCACCTCAACTGTTGGAACTTTGACCGTAGACATCCAACATCATAGACAGAAAACCACAAAAAGTATGTTATGTCCCCTTTAAGACGATGCAAATGCTGCATAACTTAACCACTTTATAAGCCCTCTGTACACTACAGGTACACATATTTTGCTCAAGAGTTGGTGGAGACCAAAACGGAGTTAAAAGGAGAGTGAATATGGGGCTTGATTTGATATTTCTCTGCCTTCTCATGGCAAACAAATCTATTAATGTAGGTTTAAGGGAAAATGTGTCTTTTTTGATGAGCCCTTATGTCAACAGATGATGACTAACGAACCCAAACACACTCTTAATTTGCCATATCAATGTTGAACAGCTTATAGTTCAAGACTCAAGCCTCGGGCATGTGCCGTAGCAGATGCCGACACAAAACATGGCCGAGGCCAGGTGAGGCTTTTATTCTAAACAAACCGCTTGATGACTACTGCAATGAATCACCACAGGAAAGGGAAATATCATTCTACAGTGCTGGGCGGCTGATTGGAGTAATGATTGGGGTGGAGAGACAGAAGGGAGTGGAGTGGAGCTGGTGTGGGAGGGATCGGAGGGGGGGAGAACACGCCAACGCCATGGTCCTGATTTCTTTCTAGCAGGGGGCCGATGCTCCAGTAGCCTGGCACCAAGCCAAACACACTGGGTTTAGTTTGTCATTAAGGGAAGGCAAAGCAATCAAACTGGAGGCTGGAAGGAAAGGAGAGTGTAGAATTATTTTTGATAAGTCGTCTGAGGAAAACATAATCACGGCTGTGCGGTGTGAGCTTGTGATGGGCGTTGAAAAACTTTTTTTTTTTTTCTCCTCCATATCTTTTTCTCTTATAGTGTGGTGTGTGTGTGTATGTGAAATTTTCTGGACTTGTGTGAAACCTAGAAAGGTGTTCCTTCCTCAGCTAGCGACAGATGTGTCAGAGCATGAGACGACATGAAGCTCTCGAGGGACTTCTTTAAGTGTCACTGGGAAGCTTTACTGCACACACACACACACACACACACACACACACAGAATATTTTTTTGTCAGAAGTGCTGAATAATAGTGCTATACTAAGCAGGCTGGGCCAATTAGGCCCGTTGGGACTGGGAACAAGCACCGATGTGTGTGTGTGTGTGTGAGCATTCGTGTGCGTGTGGACTATCCTTGAGTCATAGGCAGACAGCAGGACTGAACGTCAGAATATTGTCAGACATCTGCCTGCCTGCCTGCCTGCCTGCCCGCCACTGCAAAACATACACACAGAAACACACATAACATGACAGCAGGAGGTGGGATGGGAGGGAAGGAGGGGGGGTGGAGAAGGAAAAAGAATGGCAAGAGAGCTGGAAAAAGTGAATGTTTAGGAGCTGTGTATGAACATGCTGCCATGTAGACAAGCTAGTGCAGGATGTGACCCAGTAGCTGTTACAGTGTGGACACCGTCTTACATATTTACATCTGCTGTGAGGCTTGTTTTCCAAGACAAGACCAGAAGTAAACACAGAAACTAGCCGCCTGGTACGGCACATTATGCTATTATTACTCGGCTTAGATGTAGATCCCTATGCAGTTATTCATAATGGCTGAATCATAGACAAGTGTTTAGAGTGATTCATGTAGAAATCGTGTTTATTTGGAAAGCTGTTGGAGATTCAGCAGCTTGCTTCGATATACAATGTTTTGAGTGAGACCTCATTTGCCTGAATGTCTATAATGGAGCTATTGAGTACAAAGTAAGCATGACCCATAGAGTCACATATTTATGGGAAATACATCAGGTTGAAATAAACTAGAATTATCCTTTAAAAGTGGTATTTGTCAATATGAATAAAATCTTCTCATGTATGGTGCACTGTACTTTACTATCCCAGTATCCAGATACCGTCTATAAAAAGGGGAATGTCTGTTTGTGGCAAATCCAGTGAATGAAGTACCTCACAAATTGAGGCATTTCATCACATTGACGCAAAAAAGATCATTATTGGATAAAGTTTGAAATAGCTTGAAACAAAAGATAATAAAGGGATAGATACCTTGATCAAAACCATAGACTGTATATAAAGATGGACGAGGCGTCACTACTTCCTGTCGCCACGCATACTGAAGCCAAAATACCGCGTTTACAGGAGCTGCTATAGGGTTTGTTGCATGGATGTATTAGAAGAGCTGGATACCAGACTAAAAATGGCGCCCATTCAGTCCTGCAGGAATTGCTCGCCTGGCGCATACACCAAAAAGTTTCTAGCTTCCGGGTTTGCTTCCACGTTTTGCTGCACACTGAATATCCGCAGTAGTGTTTCCCCCCGCTGGCCCCACCCACGAGCTCAGCCCATAGACTTTACATTGTGATGACATCACAGATTTTTAAATAGCTTTTCTCGGCTCGAGGAAAGTTTTACAAACATAAAACCTCCATGGATCAAAAGTTCATAATAGAAAGAGTCATAATTGACGTTGTGTGCAGTTCGGGGGGTCCTGTCAACAGTTTTACAGGCGTCTCTTCTACAATGGTGGTCTATGGGGAAAATCCTTTTTGGGCCGCAGGGGGGATTTTTCACTGCAATACCGCGAGTGGCCACTGGGAAAAGTTGGCCCTATCCAGCTCTCATCATACATCCATGGTTTGTTGTTGCTCATGTTTAGCTTGTTCTCAGCCCCTTCTAGTGGTGAAAGGTTACATTTATAAAGGTTATTTTTTATCACCAATGTAACCTTGTCATGTGATGTCTACAGGAAGCAGCTGTTCAGAGTCACAGTGATTGCAATTCAGCTAGTTTTATATTAATTACATTAGTTGCATTTTAGTTGTATTTATATTTTCAGTTTCACGCTTTCCCAACTAATACAATGTGTGGATAAAAGACCATCTGTCTGTGAACTTAGTGAAAGAAAGGCATTTATCCGACAGTCTTCACACTTAGTCTGGAGGGAGATGTTTTTTCTCAAGAGTTCAGTACATTTGTTGAGGTGTGAAAGCCGCCGTTACACGTGGTTGTGGTCTGGAATAGCGCTCTGCATGTTACCTTGATAATGTCAGCTTTTAGCTCGAAGCATAGCTGAGCCTGTACACATTTGAGGCTGACAAATTACAGCTTAGACTGATAAAAGTTGACAATGTAGAGCCGAGTCTGGCAAGCTGAGTGAGTGACGTCCTAAAATGGCCACCAGATCGATAATAAACCCTTTTGTTTTAGGTAACAACATTACTTTTCCTCTGATGCCTCCTACAGGCCAAAAACTTGCACTAATTTCCCAATTAGTTGTACCCAAGAATAACACACAACACACAGTTTTGCTTTCTGGAGTGCAATAAGCGTTACAGTCATTACACGCCGGAAAGATTGACAGAAATATGGCTGAGAAAAATAGCAGGAAGAGAGGACGGAGAGACAGGAGATTAGGAATGAAGTGTAAAGAGAGAGAGAGAGAGAGAGAGAGAGCAGGCAAGAAAACAGACAAGGACAGATAGGAAGGAAGGAAGGATTAAAAGGAGAGAAGATTAGAGGAAAGAGGAAAGCAGAATTGGAAGGAGAACAGGAAAGACTGATGGTAAGAAAGAGAAAATGAAGTAAAAAAGGCGTGAATTGGCAGATGAGGAAGGAGGGAAGGAAAACAGAAGACACCAGAAAGTAGCGAGGAAGAGAGGAAGCAACAGAAAAAAAAAGGGTAGAAAAAGAGAAGAGGGGATCAGAGGGAGCGAAGGAAAGGACGTTTAACCGAAATTATTAGCGAGGATGAATAAGCCCCGGGAGGCACAGTTGCCTGTTGCTACAGTCCAGTCATATCATCGCCTCCTATGGGTTTTCCTCCAACACTCCAGAAGGTGCCACCTACACAACACACACTGCCTCACACATCCACTAGGCCCCGTCTGTGAACGCACAAACAAACACACATACTCACACATATGACAGTCCTCTCAGGAACTCAGCAAATCCATTGAAAATAGTCCTCAGGGGGAAAACAGTCTGTTCTTTCACACATTACCACTCATTCGAAAGTACAGCTGTCTGCTCTGCCACAGAATGACAAGCTACTTGTCTGATATCACTACAGTATATCCCAAATATTTACAGTCTATGTTGGGAATGTGCTCATCTCCATCCAGCGATAGAGAAAGACGGTTCTGGGCACCTGACAGGGACTTTATTGTACTTCAGTCCAGATCTCAACTCAGCTGAGACCTTTGGGAAAAGATGGGACTCGATGTCTTTCAGCTGAAAAGAATCTCCATAACAGACGATCCCTAAGAAATGCTCCCAGCACCGGTGCCTGCTGGCATTTTTAAAGTAAGTAGGTGTACTTACAGTATGGATAATGAGAGTATATTAAGATATATTCAGAAACAAGTGCTAGTTTTCACACCCTTTACCATTTCTTGGATGATAATCACATGTGGTCAGGAGTCTAAGTAGTTGAAATCATGAAGATCTTTGCAAAAACCAGCTTGCTTTATCTGATTTTAACTGGTTTCTATCAATCACACAACAATATTCAGCTCCAGATTTCACAAAACACAAGTAGCAGCTTTTTCACACACTCTCCGGGCTCCTTCCACCACAACCTATTTCTCTTCTTTTTCACCACTTTCCCCTTTCCTCTCCGTCTCCCTCCTCACTCAGCCAGCTTGCCTATGTGATTGTTAATCTAATGCCACTAGTACAGGAGTAGATGCTGCTCACCTGATACCACTAAGTCTCGGATGACACACTCAAGCTCAGGTACAATCAGACGGCGACAGGCCCAGGAGCCCTGCAGCTCCACTAATGTTTTTTAGCACTTTTAGAAGCCTCGGTCCCAGAGTGGATCATTAAACTGGAGAATACTGGTGGCAGATGAACCAAAGGCGCAAGAGCTTGTTGGATCACTCCCAAAACACAGTTGGAGAAGAAAGGGAGGCAAAAGAATGGGATAAGAAGAAAGTTCTCCCGTCGTCTAAACACCGCTCATTAGCAGAAACAGGTATGCCGCTGAATGAAGTGATAGCGCATATGGGGGAAGAAAAAAAAAAAGAAAAAAAAAAAAGGAAGATGTCATGGAAAGTAGGAAGAAAGATGCAGGGGTGCTGACAATGAGGGAATGACAGTTCCATGCTGAATAGGCAGGAGTGTCTAATCTACTGTTAGACATCCGCATCAAAAAATGTCTCTACTCCACAACTGTTCCGCTCCCTGTCAATTAGGTGCCAGGAAATTGCACGCACATTTGTCCAAGCGGGAAAACACACACACACACACACACACACACATACACACTTTAACTACATAGTGGAAAGAGTACATGCAGCCACCCACGCATGTAACACACACCTCATCAAGCTACAGTGAGTGAACCATGATTAGTCTATCCGGGGGCCCAGCATGTAGTATGTGTGGCTATGCATTTGCTTGACTGAATGTGTGTGAAGCAGCTATTCTCTATCATTTGTTTGACAAATAGACAGTGAATGCAAAGAAACTGTAATTACACTTCCTGAGGTGGCTGTGCAAAAAAAAAAAAAAGAAGAAGAAGAAGAAGAAGAGAGATAAGGAAACAGAGCCAATGAGGCCTTGAGATGTAGAGGGCCGCTGTTACCTGAATAGTGATGACGAGCTGAAATTACCAGACATACAGAGCTGAATATAGTGGAGAGCTGCCATGAGCTAGCAATTAGTCTCCAGCGCCCAGCAAGACACGCCGCTACCATATTTTCAAACGAGACAAGCAGTTCTTCTCCGCTTTTACTCAGAAAATTGGTCGTGACATGTGGGAGAAAAGTCTAGATCCCGCTACTGGTGTCATTTTCCAAATTAAACCTAATTAAGTTAATTCTGGCGTAGGACGAAAAACTTCAGGTACACCACGTGCGCTCGCATTTTGATGGCAATTATGTCGGTGCGTGCTGGAGGTTTTTCGCTGCCCTTTTGCCGCCTCCTCGGCTCTAAACACCAATCAGCCGTGTTGCACTTAGACATAACAAGCTCACCGAGAACGGCCACAACTTTTCTGTCACTTATTTCTCTCTTGTGGCTGTTTTTATGAGGTAAAGGGTCAGCATCCGATTTTGACCTCAGTATGGTTGTATACCATATAAATGATGTTTATATAGGCGTGCTGTAGCGTGAGGAGTCATAGAGGCAGACTTGATGGAGAATGATGTCTGGAGGGGGGGGGGATTTTTACCGACTTTTTTTTTTTTTCTGCATGATCCAATTGGCTGCGGCGGTGGAAGGGTACATGCTGTTTATTTCATTTGGTGCATGTTAAGCGCAATGTGTTGGATAGTCTGTTCTCACCGCCTGGCTGCTCTGATCTCATCCCCTCGCAGAGGAGTTTCATATAAGCCTCAACAACAACAGAGCTCTCAGTGACGATTACTTCAATGAAGAGCAGAGGAGAGGAGAGGAGAGGAGAGGAGAGGGAGGAGGAGGAGGAGAACTGGAGAATAGAGGAGTGGAGAGGAAGCAGAAGAAGGAGAAGAAAGAGGCGATGAGGAGATAAAGAGATGAGTACAAGAAGAAGGGTAGAGGGAAAGGAGCAAAGGAAAATAGGAAAAGAACAGGAAGTAGTAGTAGTAGAAGACATGAAAAGGAGGAGAAAAGGGAGAGGAGAAAGAGTATGGGAAAGGAGAGAGGAGAAGAGGAGAGGAGAGGCAGAGAAGGAGAAATAAAAGGGAGAAGGAAGATGAGACGAGAGGAAAGAAGTGAGGAAAAAGAAGAAAATATAGAGGAAGAGGAGAGGAGAGAAGGAGGAAGCAAAGATGGAATAGACATGCAAGTACACTTAAAGATAGAGAAAAGGAAAGAAGAAGGTGGGGATAGAGAGGAAGAATCTGTTCTGGTGAAATTGCACAGATGTGAAAAAAAAAAGACATTTTCTTCTCTCTTTCCTTCCACATGTTTCCTCCTCTTCAACATCACTTACTCTCACCACAAACACACACACACACACACACACACACACACACACTGTACTCTCTCTCTCTCTTTCTAAAATGTCAGTCAATCATTCGGAGTGCTTGGTGTTCTCTGTGCTCGTCTTATCTCCCCTGACAGAGTCGACAGTTTGTGTTTGCTCAAACAGCAGATCAGGAGGCCGACATTAAGAGACTATTGACTCCCTCCGAGTGCTTAAATAAACACATATCTGCATCCGGTGCCTGTCAGCCACCCAGAGTCTGGGGATGTGCAAGGTGGACTACGGTTCAACCAAGGTGCGCCAGTGTGTGTCAGGCTTTGTACACTACGGTTCAACCAATGCCAATATGGTGTTTTCAAAGGCCAATACTTTCTTTTTTTTGTGTGTATTTAATGCCAATATTCAACTAGAAAATGCATTTCTTTTCTTTTCTCTGCATGTGGATGCTGACAGCTGAAATAAATCGCAAATCATTGCTGAAAATGCTACAGATTGTTCAGCATCTCCATCTGTACAACTTTGCTGAATTTGGTTGCCATGGAGTATTATATTTACATAGATATGGCAGTTAATCAATAGTATGGTTTTGTTTCACTAATTGCCACAAGATGGGGCCACTGGTGCCATGCTTCAGTATGCCGTTCACATTGCCATATACCAAGTTTAATGTTATTAAAGACAACGGAACTGTAGAAATATCATGTTATAATATTACAGTAGTGCCCCCTGTGGGTAGTACTGTATAAAATTTTGCACACTTGTGCATTGTGGCTGTATGTACAACATTCCCTAATCAGGTTGCAATTGTATTTAGCATTGAAGAGTTAGGGCCTGTTAATTACGTCAAGCCATGCCTTCAGAATTTTGCTAACAATCACAGACAAACGGTAAGAGATACCCAAAAATGACCTCATAAGTTTTATTTGGGGTCATCTAAATATGGTGTGTACCAAGTTTTGTGAAGATTACATTAAATATGTGTCAACAGAAGCAAAAACTGTATTTACCAAAAGATCCAAATAGCGGTAATTGTTTCCAGGTGCAAACGGGCGTGACCTATATCATCACGAATCAGCATCGTCTAAGGATTACAGTGCACAAATATTGTTTTTATACGCCTCACGGTTCATGGGTTATTAGCCAAAACGTAAATAATAATAACATAATGTAATAACTGACCACATGGTGACGTGATTGGTATCATGTTTTAATATGTTAAACATTTCCACGTGGGACACCTGTCTATGAAATATGAATAATTTAGCACTTTCCATAGACTTTCCATTATAATATTTTTTAAAAACTATATAAAATCACTGGAATACACTAGAAAAGAAGAAAAGTCATAGTATAAATTTCCTTAAAGAGCTGAACATTTTGATATTTGAATGGTTTCTGTAGCTGAAAGTATGCAGAAGTAGTTAGCAATCGAAAAAGAAGACGGAAGAATAAATAAAGCTTGAAGAACAATAGTGTGAATGCTTGTCAGCATTCACACTAATAACTTTAAAGCTGAAACAATACATTTTTTGAAATTACAACAGCTAAATGTGATATATATTATCAGTTTTTGTTTGGCAATAAGTTTGTTATCATCTGGATTAATATGACTGCTATATAATACTAATGCAGTTTAAAGTAATATGATTGCATTTGCTATAAAAGGAATCAGAAAAAAACACATTTACAAATTATCTTTAGCGTCTGCATCTTTCACTCTTTAGGTAGCTTTACAGATACTTGCTATGATTTTAAGGTAGAAAGCTCATCAAGATGATTGACAGGTGTTCGGGTGGAACCAAGTGGCAACTACCGCAGCTTGACCCCGTGTCAAGACAGCAAGCGTGTCAGATGCGTTTTTCACGCGCATGTCACACACAACAGATACACTTTCATTTTAATCTAGGCAGCTGTATGCACCAGCTCCGTGCAGGCTCTTGTCTCAGCTGTGTCTCATGGGTGTAACCGCGACTTGAAACGTTTATTTATGCTTCCAAGTCTATTTTCATCTGTTTTATGTGCGTCACTACAGTCATGTGTATTGGGCTCTGAGCACTTCCAACACGCAGGTGACCTATGCTCATCATTGCACCTGAACGCCTCCAGTGTAGACACACAGACGGAGCACTCGCTGCTGCTGCTGCTCTTAAAGGGGGCTTATTATGCTCAATTCTAGCTCTATATTTTTATCCTGGGACTCCACTAGAGTAGCTTTGCATGATTCACACTTCAAAAAACTCCTTATTTATCTCATACTGGGGCTTTATGCAGCCCCTCAGTTCAACCTCTGTCTCTAACAGGCAGTGTTAGCTCCTGCCTCTTTAAGGCCCCCCTCCCAAGTGGCTCACTCTGTTCTGTTTCTGGAAGCCTGCTGACAGGCAGCCATATCAGAGTCGTGTTAAGTTACTGCCGATGCAAACCCAACATTTCCTGCTTTACTGCTTCATATTAAAAGCGTTTAAATGACTAAATAATGGGAGACTTTTATTGTGAAGAATTTACAGGAAATAAAACGTGTTCCTCACCAAATTAGCAGAGCTTCATTAGTGGCACTAAAAAACAGTCAACACAACAAGATATGGAGACATTTGGAGCTATTTGTTTAGCAGATCAGTTGGAAATAATGCAGGGAGGAATAGTACAAGCAGAAAAAGCCACAGTGATGATGATGTTTGATGAAGAGCTGCAGATGACCAACATACCTCCAACAGGTAAACTGCTTATTTTACTTTGCCGTCACAGCGTGCCAGCTCGACTGGAGTCATGGCTCGGCATGACTACCCCCAAAACAATGAAAAAACACCATAATGTTGGCAGAGCGGAGCAGCGAACTCGGGCGCTGTGCGTGGAGCAGATGACCATATAAAGAAATCCATCATGAGTCAATGTTGGCTCAGGCTGAAAGTAGAAAAAAATCGTCGGAAACCGAGCGTTTAGAGCAGTCTGAAGCCGGTGCTTTTTGCTCACAGGGATAACTTCTACATACTTTTACCATATTATTTGACACTTTGGCCATGTTTAATATGAACATCGGAGATTTTAACATTACATATATGACTGAAAATAAGGAAACGCATAATAGGTCCCCTTTAAATTGTTATTCGGTCTGTATCTGGACCAGAGTCCACCTTTAGAGCATGTATGGACTACAGCATTAGAATTATTTGTGATTCTGCGTTATAACAAACAGTGTAAAGATGTAGCTATAAATTCAACTATCGTACATGCATGCAATGTTAAATAAAAAAGGGCTCTGTGGGTATTTGCGTGGACATGGAGTAAAAACTACATAAATTGTGTTTTTGCATGAGTGTGCATGGTGGTTTACTCTTTAAGCATGAGTGTTTGATGTTGCTGATCAAACAGTATATATACAACAGATCTTTATTTTCCCCCGAGGGTAGGTTGTACGGTGGGAATAAAAGTCATGGTGTATTTGTTGTTTATAAGATGCTTAAATAGTTCACTGAAAAAGCTCCACAAGTTCCACAAGTAAATAGTTCACCGAAGAAGCTCCACAAGTTCCACAAATTAAGACAGATACATGAATGCTCTGACAGATAGGTGAAGGATCATGCTGTACAGATGGAACACAGTATCTAGCTGTAAATTATGCTTTTAAGAATAATTGAACAGCCATGAAGGAGAAAATTGTCGAAATCAGGTAAAGACAAGCAAATTAAAGGTCAAATCTGGTTTCTAATGGACATTTTGAAATACACTGAGTGTATGTAAGTCTGTCATGCCTAATTGTAGGAGAAAGGCGTTAATTACGGAGCTGTATGAACACATACTGGGCAAGTATGGTAGCACTTATCATTTTGAGATTAAATAATTTTTTAATTCTGCAATTTTCCTGTGTTTGTTTAGGATTTTTCTAATTTAGACTCATTTGGGGAGACTGTCCTCCAAAGTGATGTCAGCCACCCAAAATCTACATATAATTACTTTGAGTGACAGATGCCATCTAGCGGCTGCAGTAATTATGACCCGGAGCAGTGTGCAATTGGGAAGACTATATATGTCGACAGTTTTCCTACTTAAGAAGAGGAGGGGTGGATGGAGGCATCAACCCAACATCATGTAATCTCAACATTTCTTTTCAGCTTTGGTGAGGCACTGCTTACACTGACCGCACATCACCGGAGCCAATGAAGTGATTTCAGAACTGTGTGATGTGTTGTGGCTCCTGTTGGACCTGGTTATGAGTTTGGCTGCAGCATTTTGAATCAGCTGAGGTTTGGTTGTGTGAGGTTGTGAGAAAAGTGCATTGCAGTAATCTAACTGGGATGAAATGAATGCATGAATTACTGTTTCTAAGTTCTTGGCAGATAAAACATTTATCTTAGTTTTCTTAGTTTGAAAAACCTGATTTGACAGCAGAATAAATATGCTGATGGAGGTTGAGATGGTCAAAGATAATAGATAATACCGAGGTTTCTGCAAGAGTTAGTAATGTTAGATGAGAAAGGACCAAGGATGAAGGATGAAATGTGATTCTGTGATGAGTCCTGACCAATAATAATAATAATAATCTCGGATTTTTATGAGTTTAACTGTAGAAAATGTGACGCCATCCAGTTATTGATATCTGCAATGCACGTGTGGAGGTTGTTTAATTAGATTGGTGTCATTAGTGCCAAAAGAGAGATATAATTGTGTATCACTGGCATAGAAATGGTAACTGATATTGTGTTTTTTTTTAATATCACCATGTGGTAGCACTTAAATGGGAAACAGTAAGGACCCAAGAATAGATCCTTGCGGAACTCCATATTTTGCAGCACTGAAGAGCAGTAGGGCTCGATCGGTACTCAATAACTTTAAGGTATCTACTGAATCAACCCAGTACCAAGTAGTAACAAAACTTCTCCAGTCAAATGATACCTGCATTTGATCCTTTTTGTACCCAGATCTAGCAAAAAATGACTATTTATATGGCTTTACTCACAGCCAATCACCGCAAGTGTTCTTCGATTTAATTCGACGTGTGATTGGCCCACTACCACAGCAGCTACAACCCACACAACAGTCTGTTGTGGTGAAATCAAGTGCAATGTTTTTGACGGAGTTGGCAGTTCCGCATGCTGAGATGCCACAAAGATAAATATTTTAATAATTTGAACACTCAAAATGTATTTGTGTAAAAATCATTTGGATGCAACTGAATGCTTGCATTTACATGATGGGTATCGAATGAAATAGAAAGAAAGGTATGAATGAAGTGCTCTATTGGTATGAGCATCAATTTAAGGGTACTGGTATTAGAACTAGTATCGTAATTTTTTAAACGATACCCAGCCCTAATCAGCAGACAGATCCAACAGGAGTACTACAGTGTGTTGACCACAGTCAGCTGCTAAGAGAAGATTATTTAAAGCCCTAAGGAGTGCAGTCTCTGTGCCATAACCTGCCCTAAAACCCAACTGAAATTTCTCAGAGACCATTACCATTCATAAAAAAAATTATCTGCTCTGCTACGATTTTTTTCTAAGACCTTTGCAAGGAGTGGCAGTTTTGAGATTGGCCAGAAATGATTAAGAGTATCTGAGTCTAGTGTGAGTGTTTTAAGGAGAAATTGTACTACCACCATTTTAAAACAATCAAGAACAAGAAAAGATGGGGATATTGTGGTAAAAATGTATCGCCTGAGAAGGAAACACAGAACCCAAAACACTAACTTATACTCACTTTGTCAAAAATCCTTTCAGTCCTTAAACCATCAACCGAAGGTCTGAAGGACAAGAACATCATTGTTGTCAGGAGTTTTTTTTTATCCTATTCACAGACTTGCTAATAAGACTGAGTGGTGTGCAAGAACTTTTGTTTAAAGCTCAGAATTGTTGGTGAAAATCTATCAAAACAAACGATGAGCTCTAGATAAGTTTATAACCACTGACTATGTACGGAAGAAGTTTTGCCCAAGTGTTTGGGTCACATTTGAATTAAGGGAGATCACATATTTGCAACAACAACAGCAGTAATAATGGAGTATGAATTTAAACACAATGAAAAGAAAGCTAGCTAGACAATGTCCAGTATCGGCCTCCAGTATCTGTCAAGCTCATGAACGTGCACATGCAGTCCCAAGGCAGACAGTGAATTACCTTTAGGACACAATCATTATATCTATTCATACGAGGACATAAGGTGATTATCGAGTACGGAAACATAAATTGTTCCTGCTGTCGATTGCGGCAGAGATGGTGAGAGATTCCACAGGGGAAATCTGAAATTCATCTTCCTATTCGGTTTTTCCTCACAAGGGCACCGAACATTATAGAGTCCGTCGTGTTAAAATGGAAACCACAAACTGCATATCCATGAGGTTTATAAGAAAACACACATATTAAAGGATGCAGAACATAAACAAGCACTGAATGTGTACATGTACAAACCACACACACACATTGGGGTAGTAACTAGTTATCAAGCCACTGTGATCTTGCCATTGATCAGTGTGTAGATCAAAGCGAGGAGCATGGCTGCAGAACTGTGTTGGCTAATTACCGGGCCCTGTAAAGGATTTCGGTCTTTAAGCATGGCCTCTGGGCCTCACCCCCATAGCAGGGATCCTGTGATCATGGCCACGGAAGAACCTGACAGGCATGGAGATGAAGCCTACGATTATAAACACTCAGCTGGCATATGTTCACCATGACTGATTGGCCTTGGCGCTGCCAGACTTCACTGCTTCCCTGCAGAGGAGGCATCTGCGAGTATCAGACTGATGTTTTGTGGTGTGTACCTCAAAAGCGCACCGTCTCTTTTTCTTTCATGCTTTTTATGGTGCTTTTCAACTAGCTTTATCAGCAGAGATGGCATAACCACCGTGAGCATTACTGCTCTTGATTGAACATAGATATGATGATATGGGATTTTTGAAGGCAGACTGATATTGTTATGTTTGTCAGAGGCTTATTTGCTCACAGGTTTATGACAGGTTTGACAAATTTGGGCCTGATTTTTATGTATGCGCTGTGAATGTAGGCTTCTAGTTTGGGCCTTAAATATAAATTAAAATATAAAACATTACTATGACAACCTTTTTTTCTCCCAGTCCTGGAAGTGAAGCATAGCGGTGTTAGGATGGATAGATAGTGTACAGAGTTCAGGAGACCCGAGTGTGTGTCCTATGTGTGGTTAAGTTTTGTTTTGTTTGTAATGTTTTGTTTTTGATGGTCTATGGAAAATTTAGAGTAAATCCGAAAAGGGAGCTGTTAACAATGTCGCCAATTTGTCATGATCTGGAGTTCTTTGAGGATTTAGCCTGTTAGCAGAGACCTCAGAAACATCTTTGAATCTTCTCATCATGGTCAGTTTCACTAATGAAGTACTTGCTTGTTTGTTTGCTTATTATTACGACTGTTTTAGGTTGTGTGCTTTATCAAAAGATTTTGAAAGATTTTGTCTGTGTGGGTGTGAGCTGCATTAATGTTAGCACTGTTTGTCTTATTATTTACAGTTACGTAATTCTTCGAACCTGGTTGTACACATTTCTGCTCATCATTTCTGCACTAACAGTGTTGGTTGAGGATGAGCTCAGTTTAGTTTCTGGCTGCTTTCACCTCTCCACTGGATTTGGCTTCTTCACCAGAAATGAAAGACTGAAGCGACAAAGATCAAATTTGTCATCTGCAAAACCAAACCAGACTGTCACTTTTATTTCAGCATTTCATTTTTTTAGTCTTTCTCACAGTGATCAGAAACGCGGATGTGGTGTTAACATGCCACAGTTTCCTAGTTTCTATGGCAGTACTCCAGCTGGTGTATTCAGGATTCTCAAAACCTCAAAAACTCCAAAGGCCTAATCATAACCAAGACACTAGTATGGTGTCTGTATGTATGAAACGAGAGACAGTTTTGACCTCACAGGTTTGGATTAAGGCCATGTTCAGATTTTAAAGAAAATTTCAGCTGTCAGTCCCTCACCAGGCCTCAGGCCTGAGCGAATCAGGCCGGGTCAGGCTAAGGCCGAAACTTCAGCCCTGTGCAGTTTTCTATTTTGGCTTAAAAATTTAAGTCCAGCTGTGGCTTTTTGCTTCGTACCGACCCAGAGGCTGAAAGTATCCAGGCCACACTCCACACTGAAGGTCTTTTATTCAACCGACCTTATCACAGTGCATAAACCTAACACAGAAAACGTTTCCCCGACAACCTGTCACACATAACCACTTGCCACAAGTTATGGAGAGCCAGCATGTGTGTGTGTGTGTTTCTGTGTGTATTTCTGTGTGTGTACGCTGCCTGGCAGAACACCAAGTGCACCCCTACCTCTGCTGTCAATCTTGCTCTCACACTTGAACAACCGGGGCATGTGGCCTCTCCTCTCTCCGACGGTACAGCTAACACACAAACACACACATAGCACTCTCCCACCCGCTGTGCCGGAGCTGCTGATGGACACATGGGCTTGCAGCTGTAGCGCTCTCCTATTTCAATTACTCTGTCTCTCCCTCTCTTTTTCTTCCATCTTTCTTGGCGACACAAAATGCACACCTTACTTGCAAGCAAAGGTTTATTTTCAACTTTTCCTGCCCGTCCTCACCGCCCCCCTCCGCCCCCGCCCCCCAGTCAAAGCGGCATTTTCTTTTATCCGTGGACCGCTGTGCCTAAAGCGTTGGGATGGAGGTAATAAAACGGAACAAAATGGAAACCGTACCTCTCCCCCCCCCCCACCAACAGGAAGAAGACGAAGAATAGAGAAGTGACAGAGCCTCTGATAGTCACTCATCCGTATAATCACATCCCGCTATTAGAATACTGCAGCTATCTGATGCCATTTGTTGTATCAGTGGATAAGCATTAGCGCTCATTAGTCACATGCATTAGCTCCTGGATTGGGCCTGACAGAGGAGTCGGCGTGGGATTAACATGATGAAATAGGGGCAGGGGTGGAAGAGTGATATGTAGACAGGTGGATGGATGGATGGACCGGTAGATGTATTGACTGCTGGGATGATTAAAATGATGGATAGACTGGATGGATGGGATGATTTGTGGGTGGATAAACAGACATGTGGTCAACCAGTAGGGGCTTATATCAGCAACCTTTGTGTGTTTTATGTCATTATATGTTGAATATCTGAGTTTTTTGTCATTTTTCAAAGCAAAATACAAAAATTTGCTGGTTGCAGCTCCTCAAATGTGAGGATTTGAACCTTTTTTTTATCATACATGATAGTAAACTGAATAGATTAGTTGATCAGATAAATTTTTAAGACATCATCATGAGTTCTAAGAAATTATAACAGGCAGTTTTCACTATTTTCTGACATTTTACAGAAAAATTGGTCAGATTAATCCATAATGAAAATAATCATTAGTTGCAACCCTAGTATGTGTCACCTTGCACTCCGAAAACTTGATGATGAGCGTTTTTTCCCGCCGTTATCATCTTTAGACGACAATTAATCATAAAAATAGCTTTCAGATGGATCAATAATGAAAACAAATCGCTGCGGCCCGTATTCGCTCGTACATTTCAGCTCGACACGTCTGAGACTTTGGTATTTGTTTGCTCTATTCTCATCAAATCATAGTCTGCCTCACAATGTGCAAATAGCAACAGTCCAGTTCCCCACGGGCATCATTAAAGTTTAATCAAATCTGAATTAATCGTGCGTACTTGTGTAGAAGCCGATCAAAATGTCTCATTAGAATCAATCATTCGGGTTAAGGACTCCCCATAAAAATAAAACACTGCAGCTGATGAGTCCTGGAATATGTAATCAAACAAACACATGGTCACATCAGTAGAGGGTGACAAAGACGCCGGCTAATATCTGGTTTTACTGAAGCTTCAATATCCGGTGCAGACCTTCAGACAGGTGACTGACAGGTTTGTCCTCCTGTAATTCTTGACAAAAGTGACAAATGGTCTCCCTCCATGTCTGTCTTTCCTCTCAGTGGGGGGAAGGGATGGGACCGGCCCCAGTAAATGTTAATCAATAGCACATCCCTATTAGAGGCAAGCAGATGCCACCTCCACCTCTGCGTCGCTCCGAGTCTTGTCTAAATGAAAGCTTGGGTCAGAACTACAGCTGGGGCGCACACACACACAGATACACATAGAGTGAATGATGGATGAAAGAGTAGACAGAAGAAAGGGAAGGTTGACTGCGGGAGTAAAAGAAGTATGTTAGTTGAAGGTGGCCAACACGAATCAGTGCAGAGTGGGAGCCACGGTGCTGCTGAACTGGCTAAAGTAATGAGGCCGGCATAGCAGGGAATACAGCTAATATGGAGAGATCAAACTACTGGTACACCTCTAGGAACACACTGCCCGGGATCCCTACACTTAGATGTGACACCCCACAGGCTCACCCACACACACACACACACACCACACAAGTTACATTTCATGCTGAGTATATTTTATATGAATTATGATGTATATTGAATTACAAAGGATGCAGGGAAATGGCAGAGTCCCAGGAAATTTCATGAATATTGCAACAGTGTTCTTACCATCATCAGTTTAAGCCAAAAATATCCTGTTGCTAAAGCGGCGAAGAAGATAAATAATGTGGGGAAATACTGATGTAGCGTCGGCACATGTGACTCAGTTTCACACCGCATTTCAAAAGTGGCTGTTGGACATCCGTAAAAAAAAATAAATAAATAAAAGTTGTTTTGAGAGATGTGACCACAGCAGCCCTCTACTTACTTTCAAGGTTGTATGCTCATTAAATGGAGCATTGGTGTTTTATGTGAAGGAAAACCAGTTAATTTGCTTCAACACTTTTTCAAGTTTTTATGCCTGCATTTCAAGGGTTTTCATCAAGATAGTTGGAAGCATAACTACTGACTCACACACAAGAGAAAGTCTTTAGAAAGTGACATTTTCATGATCTCGCTTTGACAGTTAACACGAGTTGGATGTAATACTAACAGAGAAAGGGTGATGGTGAGAAAGGGGAATAAATAAATCAATACACCAATAGATATTAGCTTAGCATAGACTGTATGTATCTATATCTGTAAGATACTGTATTTACAGGGTACTTTAGAGTCCACCAGAGACTTACTTTTAGACTTTGAAATGTTTTTTTAATAACCAAAAGGGATCCTTATAATTTCTTAAATTTCTTTTTTAAATTTTAGGTTTTTCTTTCAGCCAAAAGTTTCTTAACAAGCAACAACCTTGACAACTTAAAAACAAATACATTTAATTGCCTCATTAAATGAAAAAGCAGCTAGATGTTAGCATGATAACACTGCTAACATGTACTTAATACATCTTAAAAAACACAGTAAAGCTAAATGTTATTGAACAACATACATAACATTAGTATACTAACATGCTAACATATGTAACAATAGGCTAACGCACAAAACATAGTTAATGTTATTGTATGTTAGCGTCTAACATCCAATAGCTAGTTAGCTGTTAGCTCACCGATATGCTAGCAGCCTTATAATCAGGCTGATTCATTTGTTATTTGAATTGCTGAACAAATTTTAGAGATCTTGAACCAACATAGTGGTGAGCAGGGCTGCAACTAATGATTATTTTCATTATTGATTAACCTGTCAATTAATTGATTAGTTGTTTGGCCCACAAAATGTCAGAAAATGGTGAAAAATGGCTATCACTGTTTCCCAAAAACAGTCCACAACTCAAAGCTATTCCGCTTACTATCATAGAAACCAGAAAATATCCACAGTTGAGAAGCAGCATTTTTTTTCTTAAATTGCTCCAAACAATTAATTAATTATCAAAATAGTTGGCAATTAATTTAATAGTTGGCAACTAATCCATTAATTGACTAATCGTTGCAGCTCTAGTGCTGAGAGCCTGACAAATGGAGTCTTTTGATTCATGTAATGATATGGTTTTACCTCTGGCACCCACCCTTATCACAGGGTTAATTTTAGTTTCCCACCTTTTTAGTAAGGCACTACATCGCCACACACAAGGACAGGAAAGGATAGTAGACTAGTTACATGCCATCAGCTGTATTAGTGGCAGCAGGTACACAGCCGTGCTTCCTCCTTCCCGAAAGCCTTCGCGTTAGCTACAACAAACAAAAAGAGCGAGAAATGATGCCAAACACCCATCTTTGATGCTCTACTGTGGATTTGTCTATGTAAAAAAAAAAAAAAAGGAATTAAGACAGATTGAGCAAGAGGTTCAACATAAAACAAATACCTTTTTTTTTTGCAAAGGACACACATGAAAAGCACACGCCTGCACACGCAGAGAAAGCAAAGTGTGTGTGCTGTAACAGCACCCAAGGGAGGCCTTGTCAAATAAACAATGAGACACGATTAAATGACATTATTATATGAAACTAGCTCAAGTCATCAGGGACAGAAAGAGAGAGAGAGATTTACATTTTGCATCCTTCATTACGTAATGGAGTTGTTTGAATGCTGACGCGTTCTTGTCAGGACATGTCGATGCCAAAGCAGACGTTTATGTTCCCCGTGTACAGCATCCCTCTCACTTAAACTCTACAGGCCTGTCAGAGCTGCCTGAGCAAGGCAATCGCTCACTCTCTCTCTCTCTCACACACATACAGTACACACACAAACACACACACACACATACAAAAAGAGGCTGTATGCATTCAAGCATTCTCTAAACTAATAAACCTGCCTATGGACTTAGCCAGTCTTAGTCTGAAGTGTCATTAGAAGTGGCAGGCAGCTGTGGGAGCCTGTGAGGGGCTAAGAGGCTTGAGCTCCCACCGTCTGTAATCCCTGCAAACAAAGTACACGCCATGCAGCAAAATAAATATATAAGTAAATAATACATGCAAACATGCTGGCACACACACACACACACACACACACACAAACACACACACAGTCTTACAGTAGGTGATGCGAAAAGACGCTCTCGGGAAAAAAAAAAAAAAAAAACTTCAAAGCGACGGTGAAAATGCGAAGTCATGTATATGGCAATCCGCCTTAAAAAGTAATCTGACACGCTGACAGCTATGCGAACAAGCACGTGTGAGGTGCACAAACACACACGCAAACACACACACACACACACACACACACACACGCTATGACTTTCAGGGAGGCAGTGTAAGACGCACATTTGGCAGAAAAGACACACACACACACACATAGAGCCTGCTAAGTGGTAATAAAGGCCAAGGCTTATTAATGGGACAATCTGACAACCAGCAGTGCTGTGCCGAGGATTCACACACACACACACACACACACACACACACACACACACACACACACACATTTACACTCACGCAGTCTCATTCCTGATAGCTGTAAGTTATTGGAGAGGAGGTAATGTTGCCGGGCAGTGTCTCCCTATAGTCACATTTCCACTTGGAGATGAAACAGCTAATTGGAGATGGGACCTTCTCAGCTCTGCAGACTCAAGTAATGGATTTGGATGAGGCGAGCCCCCTCCCACCCTGCTTTTACTTTTCACATTTTATAATCCTCCCTTGCTCCTCAGACCCCAACCAAAATACTAATATAATATGTAAAACCCTACTTTACCCACCATTTTAATTCCAGATACAATTTACCCACTTTTTAAGGCTGTTAGCATTGAGTTATACAAGAATAGTGAATGTTTGAGGTTTGATTAATGATGATCAACAAATTGAGGTCATCGCGTGAGGTCAACATGACGAGACTGAATATTTCTTTCTTACATAAACTCCCCATTCATCTCTCCTTGCTCTTTTTTTTTTTTTTTTTTTTTCTCTTTTCAGCTCCAGCTCGCCGTGAAGCCATCGAGGCATTTGAGTTATTCTTTCAAAACACTCACAGCTATTACATGTTCTTATGTGGAAGTGTTTATCTCCATCTCCCATCTCTCTTTTTCCCTCTCTCTCTCTCTCTCTATCTCTCTCTCTCTGGCGCTCCTGGTGTGAGTTTCTCTTTGAAACGCTTTCTAATTAGCACGTACAACACACAGCCGGGGTTAAATTAAATTGCTAAGATACAAGGAGGTTGAGGTCAACGGCTCTGCAAAGACCGTCAGCACAGATAATTGGGAGATATATATATATATATATATATATATATATATTTCCTTTCTCTCTTTTGCTAAATATCCATGATCAAAATGACACCGGATGGTGCACCGACAGTTTGGCAGGGTGGCGGTTTGCTGAGGCAAAGACGCCTTATGAAACATGAATTTATTTTTAGAAATAGAGGAAGACAAGTAATTAGGAGCGCAGAGAGAGAAAATCACTTTCATGTCTCTTCTTACTCTGTCTTTATCCAAACGCTCCTGCACCTGGGAAACAACTTGTGTAAAAAAGGGATATCGGGGGGGAGGAGGAGGGGGAGGGGGGCAGTCAGGTGAGGAGGTTCCCTCAAGTCCAAGCTTTTGTCAGGAGGGGTTTCAAGTCTTCAGATCGAGTACGTGCGAGGCTCCGATTCCTGTACTAAAGGTTTTGGACGATAACAGGAACTTCACAGAGGATAGAGACAGCGTGGAGGAGTTCATGAGTGAGAAGTTAGACAGGATATAGAAATTAAACTTTTTGTCTTTAGCAAGTCTTTGCTTTATAAAACACAAGACAATCCAGTTCTTTCACTACATATGTACTAATAACTGTATTTCATATGTACTACAAAAGTCAAAAGTAGCTCTTGAGAGTCCATAACAGAGTAATATTGACTTTTTTTTTTAACACCACCTTTAGTATTTTATGGAAAATCAACTTACAAAGAATTATCTTAGGAGTCAGTTCATCTAAATTACAATATAAAAATGTCCAGTGTTTAGATTTATAAATATTATCTTCTTTTGTAAATCTTTTATGCAGATATAATACATTTTAATCCATTTTTAAACTAGTGTTCTCAGGTTTTTCTGGTCAACTGTGTATTTTCCTTCTTAGCTGTTACAGTTATGATTGTAGAAGATTCTGCCAAGACCACTTTAGGCGAGTGTAACCAATTATCTTACCTCTCAGGACTGCTTTTACCATTAGTAGTCTGTTCTGCATTAAGTGATCCTTAAAATCCACTGTGATTTGGTCTTTCACATGGTTCAAAACGTGATGGTTGATGTCAGCTTTGGATCTAAAATAAAAGGTTTTGACGTATGTGCTCAGGAAGAGGAGGGATCCCTCTTTCTATTCAATAAACATACAGGAAACTATGCAACAGGTACACATTCATTCTTGGATGTAAAAACGCATTTTGTAAAATGAAGGAAACCTCAAATATAAGTAGTTTTACAGCATGTAGGTTGAGGGAAAGTGTGTGAGAGGGAGAGAAAAGAAGCAAAATGCAGCTTTTATTCAGAAAGCAACTCAACATTTAATTAAAGTGTATCAAAATAAGATCATCCCAGGGTGGATTTATCCCTTCAAGATATAAAGATATCAGCTTTTTTTGCTAATAGCGACACAGACTAACAGCATGTTGATATCAGACGTGTAAAAAAACCAAAAAACCCAACATGAGCCAAACTCTAGTCTGAAATGAAGTAAATAACGCAGACAACAAAAGATGTATGAAACATGGGGAGTGAGAGATGGGAGGGAGGGAAGTGGGGGGGCAGGGGAGTGGAGGGGGGGGGGGGGGGGGGCACTCTGGGAAAATGAGAGAGCAATATGTCAGCACGGTAACACCTCTAAAAGTCACCGAAATGCCAGGTCACCCTGCTCGACGGGGAGAATCAAACCACACCGCGAGTTTGTGAGAGCACCTTGCATCACACGTTGAGTTTACAACATCACACAAACACACACACACACACACTCAAAAACAGAGCAGAAGCTGACCGCCGCCGCCGCCATTGCCGCCGTCAACAGCCCTCTCATCGACTGCCTGTGATTGCTTTGTTATAAGTATGCAACAATACTTTTTGCCTCTCCTCTTTGATGATTATTCCTTTAACAAAGCCTCTGAAGGTGGAAGGATGACGTGCTTACTGAAGCTCGTGTCGGTCATACCGAGCGTGTACCCTATGTATGTGTGTGTGTGTGAGTTTGCGCTGCATTGTATGTCGCTGGCACATTGTCTCACACCGAGGTAGGTGGGAGGATGATGAAGAGAATGTGCGTTAAAAATTTATTTCGGCTTCATTAATATTTCACACGGATGGGTGCGATGTACAAACCCATGACGACACCCGCTCCGGAAAAAGCCTCCCACAATGCTCTGCGATGCCTGTTGGCACGACCTGCTGAGCGTTGCTTTGCTGCAGAGTAAACAATGTCTCCTCTTACCACGGTTTCCAAATGTAACTGTTTGACTTTGGCTCTGACACAAACTTGAACTGAGGCAAATTTCTACTATTCAATCCCTCCCCCTTCTCCCCCCCCCACCTCTTCTCCCCCTCTCTCATCATATCTTACTGATCACTGAACCTTGAAAAATCTCAAAAGTAGAAAAATCTCGGTTGCTGAAATATGAGACGTCTGCTGGGATGTAATCTTGGAGCTCACCCACTGACTACCAGAATCAGACAGATATTGTGTTTTAGGAACGTGCCGCTTTTTCAAAAGAAGTAATTCACAAGAAACCTTAACAAAAAAGGAAAAAAAATATATATATATCTTGCGATTGTGAGAACAATCCCTCCTTTCAAATTAGCTCCTCGAGCACTGAGGCTGGAGTGTGCAGCGTGGTGGCACTTTGAAGGTTTACCAAGGCACTGCTGTAAGTCTTTGTTGGAGTAATCTCTCTGTAAGGAATAATCCCTGCTATTGAATAAATAGGATACTGATTATAGACATGTACCTCCTGTGTCCTCCATTATTACAAATACAAACACAAAATGTCTGCATCCACTGCAGTAGACACAAATACAGTCGCACTGTGTGTCTCTTGACGTACATTACAATTGAAATCCTTTTTGTAAATATACATTCACGCATATGATAAGACTGTGCAATATAGTTGTAATCAAGATCCCAATATTAATTAGGATATAGATGTATATTCCAATGTAGTAAATGTATCAAAATCACATAAAATATTGATCTTAACTACCATTAAAATTATAAACAGAGCAGCAACTAATGATTATCTTAGTTAGTGATTAATAGATGTGTTATTTTTTTTCTCTTTTTTTAATTGTTTAATCTACAAAATGACAAAAAAAAAAATCTCAAAAATGCAGTTCGCAGGTCCGAGGTGACGGCCTCAGCTGTCTGCTGTTCAGCCGACAGTCCAAAACTCAACAGATAATCAATTTATGACAAAAACCATAAAATCTCACATTTGATCAAAATTGTACTTTACTTTACTTTTCAGTAGATCAAATAATGATTAATAGATTAACCATTTGAGCATTGATTATACAAAAGTAGTGAAGTAGGGCTGCAACTAACGATTATTTTCATTAATTTGACATTTATTTTCTCAATTAATCGATTAGTTGTTTGCTCCATAAAATGCAAGAAAATGTTGAAAGAGCAGTTCTCTTTCAAAAGACAAAAACGTCAAGTTGTTCAGGTGTCCAGTCAACATGGATGGTCTGAGGTGCATCTGGAGCTGTTGTTACACCATATTTGCACAACCATCCATGGTCTGGTCCAAACATGCTCTGGATGTGGTTTTTTTTTTTTAAAAAAAAAAAGCAGCTCAAAGATAGCTGTTAGCCATAGTTTCCAACTTTCATTCAGCTGCTAGCTACACGAAACCACGTTGTGACAGCGTGTGCACAGTGTAACCTTACTTCAGTCACGTACAGTAAGAGAGGTAGTTTTCATGAATCTGATTGGGTGGGCAAGCTGTCGATCTGATTTTTTGGGGGCGGAGGCCACAAAGTCCCAATTGGACAGGTATTGCCCCTCGATGCCCCCCTATGCTAAGTTTACCATAATAAAAACTCATTGGATCTCCACGAATCACATAGGTGACCTATTTTGGATTCCAAACAGCAAATTTCACCGAAAGGTGATAAAGTTTGCATGCCTAGAAAGATCCAGTTACAAGTTAGTAAGAAGGTAATATCATATACCAAGACACTACTATAGAAAATCATTCAACGTTGTTAATAAAGTAGTAGATACGCCATACATACCCAACCCATATTAAAGTTATTCATCAAGCAGATATCACATTTCTAGGCTCCATCTTGTCAAATGTGAGGATTTGCTACTTTTCACTGTTTAAGCTTAATGTAAATTCAATGGCTTTTGGTATGAAGATGTCAATCTGGTCTGCAGGAAATTGTGATGGACAGTCTTCACCATTTTCTGACATTTTCTGGATTAAATGATTTATCAAAAAATAAAAGATGTATTCATTAATACAAGACAGCATTACCGATAACATCGAATTTATTTATTTCTTTTACTTTCCACTTGTCCTCCTTTCTATTATTGTTATTATTATTTTTAATTATTTGCTTTTTTCCATTGTGAATCACAATTATGCTATAATTGTGATAATTAGTCATCGCTATTACATATAAAACACTTGAAACATGATTAAATTGGGGCTGCAAACCCAGTATGGACATTGTCAATGAACCCAATGTCTCAATAAAGTATAAAAACAAAACATTGAACTGTCATACAAAACTAATTTCACACACAGACAACTGAGGTCTACATACTCACAACACTCCATGCTGTCTTCTTCTCTGCAAGCACACACGGATACATACACACTAACTTGCAAAAGCCCCACAAGACATGAAACCTCAAAGACTACTTTGCCTGTGGCTCTGAAGTGCTGGGCGGAGTGGGAGAGAGTTCAGTGGTAGATGGTGGTGGAGTCACCAGGAGGAGAGGCAACGCAGCTCTCAGTGGAATCGTCTCTTCTCATTACAGCAGCTGAAGAAGCAGCTTTGAAGAACACACCATGTTTGGAACCAAGAACCACGATACAAAGGAGCCACGTTTAATTGAGTGGCATCAGTGACACTGGAAGTAGGACATGGGGATGGGGAAGGGTTCATCTACTCATTGACATGAGTGACAGTTTGTTACAGACAGTGAAAATTTTCCACCAAATTCAGTTCATTTAATTCAATAACCTTGATCAGATGATCTGTTCATGGCAGGTTTTTACACAAAGTTCCACTTTGAATACCTTTGATGCATGAATTCGTGGAGTATACCAATAGCGTCCATAGAGAGTATAAAATAGAGTCATAGAGTTCATCTGTTTCATTCATTTCTTTTGTGTCTAAATAACATTTGCAATCCCAAAGCCCTATAGTTGTATTACAGTATGGAGTAGATGATGTAACTGTATCTTCTATGCGTTTTGTTCTGCTACATGGTGGTTTGCTAAAACTGGTCTGAAATAAAAATATTCTCCTTTATTGTAAAACTGATAATACTACACTGGTTGTATATGGGAAGTTAATGGAAGTGAATTCTGACTGTATGTTCTGACAGAACACACAGCGAATTTTAGACATGGCGTGATTAAAGTCAATGCAAAGACGTGAGTAGATGCGAATTCACCAGAGGCAGCGCAAATTGACGCAAAAACACATCCATCCCAGGGCTTTATGAATCTGCTTTATAAATGTGTAAAGAGACTAGAGGAAAAAGGAGAGAGACTGGAGGGAAATAAAGAGTTTATGGTGAGTTCTGAGTTCAGTCAGAAGCTGAACTGAACACAAAGACACAGAAACACTCCCACACAGTGACACAGTGAGTGTGTCTGTTGCTAGCTAGCTTACAGCTAATGTTTAGCTTACAGCTAACGTACAGTCAGTACATTGGGTGTTTGGGGTGAATAAAGACAGATGGTCCAGCAGTCAAAGTTGTCCAAATGATGCAAAGAGAAAAAAAACAAACACACCATGACAATTACACTTACTGACTGTAAATATTATGTCTTTGTGTCTGGTAGACATACTGTAAGTCTTGAATATGTTTAGCCTAGCTTAGCACAAAGGCTACTGGCAGGGGGAAATGACTAGCCTTACCCCATCATAATAAAAAATAAATAAAAATCAAAGACGCAACTTTAAAATTGTCCTATTTACATGTAGTATCTTAGCTAGACACTTTTCACTTGGATTTTGTTCATAGTAGAGTTATGACAGTTATGACAAACATATTTTTACATTTTTGCATCACTTATAGAGACAGAATGTCTACAAGATCACTTTGGAGTTGTTGAAAGCCATATTTTGGATATTTTGCTATTTTGTTTCTTCCTGCTTTTAGTCTTTATTTTGCTAAAACGATACCAACTGAAATTGATGCCAATTAGGATGGTAAGTATAAACACAAGTACCAAAATGCTGGACTGTTTTTCTCTAAGCAAAAGTGATTCTAATAAGATAGTGTTATGTGATATGAAGCTCTAAATGCTATTTCTTTAGCCACCACCCTGACAATAGTGATAATTAGTTACAAGGAACCAATGAATATTCCTATAAATATAAATGTGAAATAGTTTGGCTAGAATATAATGAATTGTCTGTTAAGTTAAGGTCAACAAAGAAATATAAGTTATTGGAAGTTTTAATACAAGAACAACTTCAACATTTCATTTAACTGAACTTAATGTTGTACGTTTATTTATGAATGTGTGTGTATTTCATATATCCATGCTGACAAAGGGTGCAACAGGCTGCTTGGCCGTGGCTCCATTCTCCTCACTAACTTGGCCTTTGAGAATGGGAGAATTCTAATGAGTTTCTCCTCTCTCTCACTTTGCAGTTTGTTCACACACTCACACACACACATATATACACACAGTTTAATGAGTATGCCTTGCGCTTTCCTCATTAGCCACACAGAGTCTTATCGCAGGCATCAAACGCAATGCACCGCCACCCGACAGGAAGAGAGAAAGGAGGGGAAAAAGAGATCTTCCTCTCTCCCTTCCTTTTCCCTCTATCTCCTATTTTTCCCTCTCTCTTGCTCTTAGATTAAAACATTTCATTATATAGCCACAACCACGCTCTGACTGATGGCAAAGAGAAAGAGAGACCCCCCCCAAATGCACTTATGTATCTCACTCTCTCTAAGATGTTGACTAACTTAGATCGCAGCCAAGATCTTCCCTTCCCTTCTCCTCTTTCTGTGGGCTGGGGAAGGCTATTGTTGCTATGGCAGTGTGTGCATATCTCAGCCGTGTAGAAACGGAGAGGTGGTAGGAGTGAGCTGACAGAGAACGAGAGAGCGTGCGGCCACCTGTTCAACCTCTCAGAGTCGGACTAAACTCGATATAGCCTCCTGACGCAGTGCAGAATGTAAAAAGCAAAAAAAGAAAGAAAAGAAGAATACCTATAAGAGAGCTCAGAGTCGAGTAGGACGAGCTCTTCAAAGAGTTTCAAGTGTCAGACATGAATGTCACAATAGCTTGAGTCGCATGCTTGTTTTATGTCAGAAACATCAACATGACAGCAGCCTGTGCTGCACAAAGTCTGTCATTTTAGTGAGGGTGGCGGCGGCGGCGGCGGCGGCGGTGGTGGCAACGAGGGGAGGTGCCGGTGGGGGAAGGAATGAATGAGACCAAGGCAATCTTTTCATTTTGTTTTTCAGAGGACGAGTTTGTCAAGAAATTTCAGAAAGACTTAAAAAGACTATAGAGAGGGCGGAATAATGTGCGGGAGTGACTGAAGGGTCTGAAGAAAGGGGGTTAGTTTTTCAGCGCAAGACGCCTGGAGCCACTGCAGAGTCATTAGAGTAGATTTGTCACATTAACAAAGGAGAAGGAATCGGCCCTTTTTAAAAGGAGGAAGATAAAGACAGACACAGACAGGGAAACACAAAGAGGCAGGGTGGGGAAAAAAAGGATTTTAAGACAGAGGGGAGGAGGACAGGAAGCAGAGGCTGAGATTGATGGAAGGGAGAAAAATCTGAATACATGTTTTTTTTTGAGAGGGAGAGAAAGAAAAAAAAAAAACACCCCCTCCAATAATTTTACAATTAGATATCATCCGTGTTTGATCTTCAGGGCCTGCCAGGAAGTTATTTTGTGATTAAATGTAATTATCTTTACATTCTTCATCATAAAATCATCTACTTGTGCCTCCGTTTGTGTTTTTCTGCCCCCTTCCATCTCAGTAAGCGTCTCTGGAAACAACATATTGTGTGATCTCTATGCATTTTTTGGTCTACAGAGGAACTCGCCTCCTTCTTACAGTGACTTTCTTCCATTATATGTTAACTGTCGATTGTCAGAACAAGAATCCTTCACTGATTCTGAAGGACAAACACAAAAAGCTGACGTTTACCGCAGTGTTTTTTAGTTAGTTGAGACATTTTTCCTTTATCACACTTCCCCTGCTGCTGCACAAGCAGCATGTGTCGACATCATGTCATCTTGATCCTAAAATAGTTCCAGAAATGCAAGCTACCTCATTGTAGCTGAGCATTTTTAGTGGTAAGTTGTTGTTTTTTTTTTTTTTTTCCAGGTGGGTTTTCCTTTATACTCTGACTATTCACACATTCATACTCGTACAGACTGCTGACAAAGGTCCATGTGCAGCATTTTGTGCTTTTCACGTTTTCCCCCCGTAAATCCCATTCAAGATGATGCTGCCTTCTTTCCCCTTTTCTTCTCATTTTGGTTTACAAGAAGAAAAATAAGAAGCAGAAACTTACAGGGCCTGTAGTGTGTTATAAAGTCATCCTGCAGGATTTCTCAATAAATACACCGATGACAAATGCACTGCAGAAGCTGGCAGAGGCTCTCAGTCCTCTTTAAGAAATTGTTCATTTTCAGAAATGCGCTTATTTGCTTTCTTGTCGATAGTTATGGCATTTCCAGTCCTGCTCTAGTTTGTTTTCCCCCTTTGATATGATTCATTTAGGCAGATCTGAGTTGCAGACCAAGCCAACTGCACCAAGACCACTTCCTTTTGGGTTATTTCAGAGTCTTGGTGCAGTTGTTTTGGTCACAAATAATTTCTGACTTGATTCTGGTGGAAAAGTGATCCGACCTCAATCTGACCCGACCACAAAGCTCGCTCAAGTTCAAGCTTAATGGCTCCAGTAGCCGGCTGTGCTGTCCAAACTGGAATGCAGATGAGCAAAATCAACAGGTGTTAGCAGCTTGCCAGAGAACGAATCGAGGTCCAACCCAGACTGGCGACGAGGTACATTACCTTCTTGATATATGAGTGGATAGGACCGTCTTCCTGTGTGTCCTGATATATCTGATCGATGAATGGAGCAAACGTTTTCATGTAGCTTTTAGTGATTCATTTTGATTCAGTTGAATTTTTTTTCTGCGTTAATAAAAACCAAAACAAGGAGAAAAGTTTCCCAACTCAAACACAGATTTAAAGCAGATCAAATAAACTATTGGTTTGAATTAATTGAGAAGATTGACACCATTCTTAAACTAGGATTTGTAGTTTTGAGGGGGTTTATGGGTAGTCATGAGCAAGACAAATCACTGATCGTCACCATGAGGTTGCTTGCCAATCAGCCGAGACTCCAGGAAGTGATTGCTGATGCCGACTAATTGATGTTTTATTTTTTGTAAGGATTAAACAAACAGATATATTGTGTTAGTGAGCTTTAGAGGTGCTGGCAGGTGGATTCTGTTACCTTCTGACCGAGCCAGGTTAGCAGTTCCCCCCTTCTATAGTCTTTATGAAATGCTAAGCTAACTGGCTACTGGCTCCAGTGTCATATATAATGGGCATGAGAGTGATATTGATACTCTCATCCAACTCTCACCAAAAAAGGAAATAACCATATTTTCCATTTAAACTTTTCCTCTAACAGTGTTTTTTTTTTTATTAACTATACAATAATTCTATCTATTTACATAGTATTTGATATTGCAATATTCCATATAGCACCTGTATAGTCGGTAGCTCAGCTGGCTGTCAGCTCTCAGACATCACCGGCTTTGCTCTCTCCTCACACACCCCACACGCCCACTCTATTCTGCCTCCCCAGACAGGCCTTACGCCGCTCTAGATATTCTTTTCTCTACCTGTTAAGATGTTAAACAGTCCCTGTTTTGCTGCTCCGCCGGTGCTTTGATCCTTTGACGACCTGGTCATGCTAAAAAAAATGCAAAGAGGCGCACTTGAAAAGAGAGGATAAGGAGTATGTCTCAAATAATACACCTCGGCAGATGGATTTGATAGAGCCTCAGAGTGATGGATGCTTTTTTTTTTTTTTTTTTCTTCTTCTTCTTCTGTGCAACCCTTTGCTCTCTTTAGAGTTGCATTTGTGAAATGAATCTTGTGGCAGAGGAGGAGAGGGGTGAAACGCATTTTAGATTCCGAGGGCTTATCGTGCCGGCGCCTGATTATGGTAGAGGCTGTTGTTTCCCCTGGCTATATTAGGATTGCAGGGTTTGACTTACAGCTAAAATCATGGAGTATTTCTGCCCTTTAGGCAGATTTAGATGAAAACCTAAAGCTAACACCTTATATCACACGGTGAGTTTCAAACATTCTATGCCTGCTGCGCCTCAGCCGAGGATTTGTGAAAGAAAATACCTTGAACCCCCCGTGTTTCTTCCCCACACACACACACACACACACACACAGAAACAGGCTGATAATGATGACATGGCTTGTCAAAATCTGGCACCTTTAACCTTGGATATCAGCGTTATTGCTTTCCGGTGTTACCTCAGCTGCAGATACAGTGGGTGGTTAAGTTGCCATGATGGGCTGAGAAGCAGCCAGAAGCGGGGATAAAGCAGCAACAGTATCTTCACCATCTCTGACGAGGTATGTGTGTGTATATACATGTGTGTGTGTGTGTAAGCTAACTCTTCCTAGTAGGAGATCTATCATCTTGTGAAGCCTCAGCAGGCAGCTGCAGGCAGGCTAGCTTCCTACTGATGGGCCCCCTAGTCTGCTAATAGATTCATTCATTTCCACTAATAAAACCCAAATCATCATATAAATGACATTAAATAGGGAGACGGCAACGATTTAATACGTAAAAAAAAAACAGTTCCCCACCAAAAAAAAAGACATTAAACTAATTTGATGCAACAGGGCAAAGTCAAAATAATTCAGGCACTTGAGTTAATGTTTTTTTTTTAAATGTTTCCTCTTCTGTTAGCAATTAAATTGGCAATTATGAGTGTTTGCGCAATTGATTCAAGAATAATATCAATTCATTTCTGATCCAGGCCTCCTCTCCTCATCATAACAAAAAAAATGTTTCATAAGCACGTCGGACTGTTGAGGGGGTGAGACAACGAGCTCGGAGCAAAAACTTAAAATATTATTGGAGTGTTCATCTGGCATTTGATGAGACTGTGTCTTGTTACCTCTGTTTGTCCTGAAGCTATTGTGTAAGAAACACACACACACACACACACACACACACACACACACACCGAGCCCGTTCCCCAGGACTCATAATCACGATGAAACCCGACGGACTTTGTCTCAATTTCCTCATCTTTCTCTGCTATCGCCACTTCAATTATGAATGAAGATGTTTGATTACAACAGGAAGAAAGGAGCAGAGATTAGAGAAATCTGCTATATTGTGTAAGTGTGTGTGTGTGTGTGTGTGTGAGTGTGTGTGTGTGTGTGTGTGTCAGTATAATCAGTACCTTGATGGTGCAGGTTAAAATGTTGCTGATTACACTGGATGAGGGAAGAGATGGATAGAATAAAAGAGAATAACACTTGTTAGCGTTTCTTAATGAATATAGATTAAAAACTATAAAGGCGTACAGGCATTTGGGGAGGGGATGGGGGGGGGGGATTTAGATGCAATGTGAATATTGTATCTCATCCAGAATCATGTGCAGACCGATAATAACCGATGCCAAATTATTCTCCCGGTATGACTTGGCCAACCTGAAATTTTTCCTTCCTGAATAGCATTGCATTCGAGGAAATCGAGAAGCCTAATGACACATCAAAGGATGCCTATGCTCCGTGCTCCTGTGACCCAGATTCACGAGATGTAGGCTCAATTATTATGCTGTCAAAGGTGTGTGTGTGTGTGTGCTTATGTGTGTTTTTTTTTTTTTTTGCGTGGGTGTGTAGATATGAGCCCTCTTTTGTGTGTCCCACTGAAGTCATTGCTTTAATTAAAGCATGAAGAGATGTAAAATGCATGGCTCCCAGGTTCATTGCTCCTTTTTCTTACATTATTAAACCATCTCAAGCCAATGACAAACAGTAAACAAAAACAATCCATCCCTCGGCTTGTTATTTTTCATTTTTTGCTCAACAACTGACAAACTCTTGCAGTGACTACTTAGTACAGATACTTGACATCCAGAAAAAAAAAAAGACATCCATAGTCTAAGAGCAGCAAATTCAATTAATTTAAACAGAATGCAAACAAACACTGGAGGAAAAGTAAATTAAGGCATTGTACAACCAATGAGAAGTGACTCGTGATGGACGAATAAAGCTAATTCTTCATTTCCTTTTGCTAGACAATGCTCCATGCATCCAAACCCTTCTTGATCATCTGGTTCTTACCCGTCACCTTCTCCAAAAGAGAAGAGCTGCCGGTGTCTTCTTTTATGTTAAACTGGAATACATAAATCAAGTCTTTGCAAGACTTGTTCAGTTTTCCAAACTTGCCGGTGCTTTCCTGCTACCTGGCGTACGGTGGTCATGTAAATTTGCGCTACACTTGTGCCAAAGTTTATCCAAAAATGGAGAAAGTTTTATTTTGGCTAATGTTGCTTCATACATAGATTCTTTAGGAAGAAAAGAAAAATGATAGTGTCACTACTGGTATTTTTTATTGGCAAAAAAAACCCCTAAAAATTCAAGATTCAAGAGCTTTATTGTCACATGCACAGCAACACAGCAGGTGGTGACACTGAAGGCGGTAAAACTTTGAACTCTAGTTCCAATTAAAGTACCGAGTAACAATTGTAAAAAGGCAAAAAGATAAGAGAGGGTAGTAGTCAAGAGAGTTGAAAATGACAACATGCACATTTCACTCCTGTTTATGGAGTAGATATTGTCATATTCTTAAATGTGCTTTGCTTTAAGTTGGGACAGAACAATGCTTACAAGCGAGCTAGCTTGCAGCTAGCTTGCAGCTAGCTTCATAGCTTGTTCTGTCACTTTCTGTTGTGTCCTGAATCTAAAGTGTGGCAGTTGAACTCAAAGCTGTGATTTATCTCTCAATCTTTATATTATGACAGTTTAAAATGTCATCAAATGTCATCTGAAAACAAGGGGAGCAAGGCACTGAAAGCTTAAATGATCCTAAAATATTAGACACAAGTAACGAAATATCAACTTACTTTCAAAAGACCTGATGAAATCAAACCTGGACTCAGTTTTAAGCACAAAGGGTCAACGCCGGTCATGTTATTTCTGGAGAATTATGAAGTTGTTGTCCGCCAGACTGAGGAGGGTTGAAATATTTGATTTGACAAACTCTCTAGAGGAGTCAGTGAAAATAATCAAAAGGGTCGTTTTACAGGAACAAGCCAGAATATGTTTTTTAACTTGCACTTAGTGTTTGTGTTCAGCTGATTTTCACCACAGCGAGCACAGCTGGAGCAGAAACAAAAGTCTTTAAAAAACATCATCATCAAACCAGGAGGGGATGTTGGGATGTGAAAATGACTTAAAATATAATGTAATTTTATATTAATGTTGAAGCAGCTGCTTCATGTTGCCATTTGTAGTTGGCAGCCCTGACGGAGGGACAAGCGATGCTGAATGACACCTGTCGAGGAGGAGAGAGTAGAGAGGAACAAATTGGGAAGAGCGGGGGGGGGGGGGGGAGAGGAAGGAGGGCAGATGAAAGCACCACCGTGCTGTTCCAACTCCCCCTCGGGATGGAGAGGTATCTTCAGAGGGCTGAAATGATGAAAATGCGTGCTTGTTAGGTTGAATGAGTAATAAAATAAGCAAGAGGAGAAGGGCGAGGACGATGAAGAGAGTGCGGAATAATCAAGGAGAATGCAAAAAATGCTCAAAGAAGGTGGGGGTGGGAAGGGTAATTTTCCAAGGAACCGGGTTATGATATGATGTACTTTTATCCCTGTTGTTTTTTTTATTTGCTATCTCTCACAGGGGTTTATTATTATATCCTCTGCAAAGCTGCTCTGGTACATAAGGAGGCTGCCACTCAATGCTGCAGCCAATAATGCTGGTAGTGCTCTGCGTGCAGCTATGAATTCATTCCCTTCCACAAGTAGCTATTCATATTAAAACAAGCAAGGATATGAGAGGAAGAGCACATATTAAAGCACGAAGATGTCTCGCACGCGCGCCCGCCCACCTTACCCATCCATCCAACCATTCATCCATCCAATCCTGCAGTTCCTCTCCCTACGTATCCGCACGTAGCTCCGTTTTTTTATTAAACGGGGAGCGAAGCTCGAGCGCCGAGCCAAATTTGAACGGAGGCAGAGAGCGTCCCTGTGTGCACGGAGGCAAAAAAGACGAAGCGAGAGGAAGAGAAGAGTAGATAGCCGTGGACAGTCCAGATGGAGACTCGCTATAGCCTTCTCACTTTACGTCGGGGTGTGATGTGTGTGTGTGTGTGTGTGTGTGTGTGTGTGCATGAGTGTGTGTCGTCTGCGATCCATCACCCAATCTGCTTGCAGAGGCAGTGCTCAGCTTTATCTCACACTAAAAACTGGCTGAGAGCTCCTCCTAATTGGCTTGAACGTCGCTGCCATCCTTCCATATAGTTCTGTCAGAGAGGGGAGCTAGTCAAGCATGATCCATCGGCCTGGCGTACGCGCTCAAACCTATGTGGATCTCCTCACATAATGTCGGTGCGATTGGTCCCTCCGGGGGCAATCTTTAAGGCGCCTATGGGGAGAATTAAACCTGAGATATCCTCAAGTCGTCAAGACTTCATTCTACATTTTCTCTCGCCATCCCTGTTTGCTATCTAGGTTTAGCAGGCCTCTTCCTGTACCACCGTCGCTTCCTCTGTTGCTTAGACGCCTCCCCCTCCCCTCTTTTGCCTCCTCCCATCTTCAATCACTCATTCTTCTTCCCCCACACATCTTTTTTCCCCCTCCTTGATGTGTGCAATCCCTTAATCCTCTTCATCTTGCATGCATTGGGGTCCTCCCTTTTTTTTTTTTTCTTTCCTCTTCTCACATCTCCATCTCCTACGCTCCTTCCCCTCCTTTCCTCTCTCCTTCGCTTTTTTTTTTTTTTTTTCCAGCTCTGTTCTCCGTCGCAACCTGGCATCCGTCCCCCCTCGTCTTCCTTCTAATCACACTTATCCGCCTTGGTCTGTCATCATCCAGTCATTATTGCCCCGGTTCCCTGTTTTCACTCCTAGTCCGTCTGTGACCTTTATTGCCTCTTCAGCTGTCCTCATCATGGCCGCTCTCCCCTCCTTTTATCTGTCTGTCAAACATAATCTGTCCTCTCTCCTCTCATCCCTCCATCGAACGCCGTCCTCTCCTCTTCTCCCGATCCCTCCGTACTCGCTCGTACGCCATCCGAGAGTGACGTGACACGGCTTGATGTTTACCTTCTTTCAACAGGAATCACCCCCTTTAATAATGTTTTTATTGGGTGTCATAAACGCCGGCGTTCCAGGATCTCTGGGCCAATATTTGCTTAATTATTCTGGCTCAGATATTGCCATTTAATGAAATTTGAAACATAATAAAGAAATCACATTGAGGGGGAGAGCAGATAATGCTAATATCCACTGACAATTTAACTGATTATATACTGTAAAGCCTCTCTTCTACTGTTTGTGGAGACATCACTGAGTTTAAGAACAGTCTATTAAATGCCACTTAATTATATGATAAGACTAGTAAAGTGCACACACACTCACACACACACACACACACACACACACACATACAGGCTGATGAAGATAGCTGATCATACCCACACACACACACACACACACACACACACACACACACATATTCATAAATACATGCATAAATCATCATACATGCTCACACACAGAGAGCTTAGTGAAGTCCCTCCGGATTCAGTTTCTAAAGAGAGGCCCTCTGTGTCATATTAAAAGGAATTACAATTAATAATGTTATTATAGCAGCATGACTCCGAGAATGGCAATGACCAACATTAAATGAAACTATAATAACTGTTAATATGGATATGATAATGTGTTTAAAACACCCGATTGCCAGTTATAATTCAATGTGTACCGTGCCAGTAAACATAAATATCCAAATGGAACTCGGGTTGAATGATATTACGGTCTGATGCAACGCTGAACATACTAGAAGCTGAAGTCCTGTTCGTTCTCTCATAGACCACGTTCAGTGCCTGACATGGGAGCACCTCCAAGACTTGGATGAACATGAATTAAGCTTTCCTGGTGGACTGAACGGTGGAAATATCTGAAAATATCTTGTTCTTTGGTAAAAAGTCAAAAGCCTGCCTGTGCACATAAAAACGTAAGGTCGAACTCAATGTAACATGATTGCCGAGGAGCATTTTGATAAGAAATTGAGTTAAGTTTAACATTTTGTTGGCAGCACCGCTAATGCCAAGCTGAAAGGAAAGTTTTCACTTTCTAGAAACCTGATTAAAACAATCAAAAGTTAAAACACTTCTTCTCCTACTTCACAACTTTTAAAAAAAAAAAAAATATTGCAATTATCACCTTTCTCATCACACTAATCATATCAATTCTGACACATCAGATCACATTAGTTTTTTGTTTGTCTGGTGACAGTTAGGTACAAATTGTAAGATAACCAGCCCTGCCTTGTTGTAAACACATCTGGTATATTTATACATTTGTTAACATACCTAGTAGAGATTAGTGTTAATTTGTACTGACGCTATATTACTGTAATGAACAAGCAAACAAAAAAGTTTGTTCAGATAAACTGAGTCCTCTCAAGCAAATAGTTTTGAGTCATTTAATGAAAGCTAAAGATTAAAGAGTTCACAATGTCAAAGAAGCCTATATTTGAAAAGAAAACTTCCTTAAAGGGGGCCTATTATACTCGTTTACAGTTCTATATTCTTATTCTGGGACTAAACCAGAGTAGCTTTGTATGATTCACAGTTCAAACACACTCTTTATTTATCTTATAGTGACCTTTTATGCAGCCCCTCAGTTCAGCCTCTGTCTGTTAACAGGCAGTCTTAGCCCCTGTGTCTTTAAGCGTGACTACCCCCAAAACAATGGAAAAATGCCATAATGTTAGCGGAGCAGAGCAGTGAACTTGTGTGTGGATCAGATGACGAGAAATCCGTTACGAGCCAATGTGAGCTCGGGCTGAAAGTAGAAAAAAAACGTTGGAAACCGAACGTTCAGAGCAGCCTGAAGCCGGAGCTTTTTACTCACAGGGATTACTTCTACATACATTTACCTTGTTATCTGACACTTTGGCAAGATTAATATAAACATCCAACATTGTAACATTACATATATGACTGAAAATAAGGAAAAGCATAATAGGTCCCATTTAAACAAATCCCAACCAATCATTTATAATATTACTAGACAGTGTTTCCCCTATAATAGTACAGGCCTAGCAGGCCGCCAGGCCAACAAGAACCCCCGCCAGGCCAAAAAATATATTTTTTTAATTGCATAAAATAACACCAAATACCCATTCATTCACTAATCATTAGTGTTTGGTTGCCTGGGAAACTCCAGGTAGTGTAACTCCTTATGAGGAATAGGGCACAGCGTGAGCAAGTGAGTGGTCAAGCGAGAGAGCGAGCATCAGAAAAGTGACGGTGAATGCGAGCGGAGCAGAAGAAAAGGTTAGCAATAAGTTGTTAATCTGGCAGTAAATGTACAGCACAGGTTACAGTGTAGCAGTTAATAAATGCTGCAGCTTGTCAAGACCATGAAAAGTCACATCTGTTGTTTCCCCCAACTGCTGGAAAAGTGAAAGGGTTAGCTCTGAAGTTAGCAACAATGGGTTAGTCTAACCTGACGTCGCTAAACAGAGAAATACAGAACGGAGAAATGTGTGGCTGCTAATCAACCCCCCCTCCCCCCACAACCCCCGCCAGGCCAAACCACTCAACCTAGGAGAAACACTGCTAGAGATGTGTATCCATCCCTCCTAAATGGCACAACGTATATTTAGATAAATGGTATGACCTGACAAAGAAGAGTATTTTTCATGAAATTTGGTTTGTGATTTGGATTATTTCTGACCTTGTAATAAATTTTCAGTACCAATAATTCTTATCTAACCTTCACTGAGACTGACCTACAATCACATCAAATCTCTGTAACATGGCTGCATTTTTCCAGCTCAGAACTTTTATTCAGGAATTCCAATTTTTCAATTAACAAGTTTGGCATGATTTCAGAGCTTCAACAACAAGGTGATATTTATTTATTATTTCTTGTGAAGCTTCAATCAAAAACCCTGTCAAGACATTCTTCATATAACTAGAAGATATTTGGTAATGTCATTTTTTAAAAAGTGTGATTTAGTGATTTCAACCATGCTTCTGATCTCTTTGTAATGACAGAAGAACTAATAAGAGAATAATTGTCACTGTTTTTCAATGAACTCCCACATTCTGTCACTTCAAGCGCCGTCACATCCAGTGTGATGTTACAGTATGTGACTCGTAAAATACAAGATGGCCGATAATAATGGACAAGACAGCAGATTGGCTCAGTGGTTAGCTTCAATGTCTGTCAGATTTAAATATATCTAATGGACTGCTACAAAAATGTTCTTTAACACTATGAAAAAATGATCTAATATACTGTGAATTCCTGTATTTCTGCTGCAGACAGCGGGGTTGACATGCTAGATAAACTAAATCCAGGAAGGACTCCATCATGTCCAAAGTTTGAAACTACTTGACATCACAGGGTCTACCATCACCTGTTCTAGTGTTTTCGTAAATGGAAAATACAGTTTTACAGAATTTGTAAAACATAATTTAATCTCAGAACCCTCTTGAAAATGAGGTGATGCATCTCAAGGATTTTGTTTTGTATAGATAATTAAAATGTGTTTATGCAGTTTAGAAAAGTGGTAGAAGAGTGCTCGTAAATCACAAACGGTTGGAGACAGAGTGATAAATCTTCCCAGGGGGAAAATGTTTGACTTCAGCAGATAAGTATGCACAGAAGAGTATCAGAAAAACCAGAAAGTAGTCAAAATTTAGGATTTTAAACCATCTTTTACATGTAATAAAAGGCATTTTTCCAATGGGCGCACGTCACACATTCATTATGATTTTGACTTTATTTTGATAATTAGAGCAAAAAGCATTCTGTCTAAATGGTTGTTTCATATGGCCACTGTTCAAAAAAACATGCAATCAGGTGAATTGAGGACTTTGAATAGCCTCGGTGTAATTGTAATGTGTTTGTCAGCTCTGTGATGGGGCTGGAAATTGGACAGAGTGTGTGTTCCTGCCTTCCAATTAACTCTTAGACTGAATGAATAATGGTGTAATGATTAGTCCGGGCCAGATCTCATGCTAAAGTCACCAACTTTTCAGTCATTACATTAGTTTATTAAATCGTGTTCAAACATTATCCTGACATGCTTATCTTGTAAGGACAAAGGTAATGTTCATACACGACGGGGTAAATATAATCAATCATCTCCTTGGTAATAGTCTTCTGGAGATGAGAACATCTAGGGACGTTTCCTGAGACAGTGCCAGCTGGGACAATGAACCAAACCCTTGGACTGTACTCAGAAAATGAGGATGCCTCTTCATCTACTCTACAAAATCCTAATGTTGCCTCCATTTTTATCCATGTCACCGTCCGTCAACTGCTTGCTTGGCATGTTCCCACCGCCAAATTTATACTTGAGAGAAGCTGCAAAAATTCGTTGTCTTTACTCAGATCTCTCTCAAGGTAAATTTTATATTTAGCAGCAGCAGCAGACTTGGAGCAGACACTGCAGCCTAAGCAGACAATGGTGTAATCAACAGTGAACCAGTGGGGCACTGAATCCTTTCCTGTGAGTACAGGGAGTGAGAGAGCCGGCGAGGAGGCGGGGGGGAATGAAGGATGTTACCTGGGTGTTTGTCTGACAGTTCTTCCTCTCTGTGTCTTCACCCCTGCTGGCAGCACTCATCAACAATATTAATCAAAGTCTGATGTCTGCTCAATTAGACCGAGGCTCTCCTCGACAACAACCAAACATCACAGAGCCTCAGGTGCACAAATATGCACACATACACAAGATTGCAAGCATAAAACAAGTGTGAACACTCAGTAGCTGCAAAATAGAAGTATGTTCTCCCCCCTAAGCTTTATCCATGGACATATTTTGTCTCTTTGAGGATGCAGAAGGCATTTTATCTTTTTGGCAGCTAAACCTTCAATATTCAAGAACCTCAGCTGTCAGTAATCATGTTACCTGATGTCAGTGTACTGCACACACACCTTGACAGTCTGTGCTGACTTACATCTTAAGATAAACATTGGTGAGCACAGCTTTCTGCAGACAAAATGATGAGTCACCACTCTTCAGGAAGCACTATGTTAAGTTTTGATTCATCACTCGAGTGCACGTACTGTTCATTCATTTCACCATTGAGACTGATAAGACAGGCATATTTGCACATACAGAAAATACCAGCCAAAGTAAAGCATTATTATTATGTTTTTCTGCTATACTGGCTGCTCATGTCACTCAGGAGAACCACTTATGAACTCAGTGTATCAATTGAAGAATACATCTTGTAGTATTCTTCTAACTTTTGAGGAAAGCCAACTAATGTTTGGTTCCGAGTTGGTAACATAACCGGTTTTATATCTACAGTATCGTCTTCTTCCTCTTTTTGATTAGCAAAGAGTAATGTGCAAAACACAACCCATGTCATTAAATAACAAATAAAGAGTGTATCTGGACAGACTTGATTATTTCAAAGGATTAAGTGTTTAGAAGTCTATCTATGAGTTTTTACTCTTATGTATATAAGTTATTTTGGGCTAAAACCGGGACTGAAAGGGAGAAGATTCACCACTGTGGAAGAAATCTAGGAAGAGTCGCAAGAGGCTCCGGACACAGTGACAGGAAATGTTTCCAGGAATGGGAGAAGTGCTAAGACAAGTATATCAGATCTTCAACATGAGTACTTTAAAGGGGATAAGAAAGGTACCACTGAAAGATTGATAACGATAATGTTTTTTTTAACAATGCCAAGAAGTTTTGGCTCCCCCTCGTACAGATTATACATTTTGAAAGAAAGAGAGAACTGGTATGGGATTGGTACTCGGTAGATACTCTGATCTGAGGTATTGGAATCTCTATCAGGAAAGAAAAAGTTGATTTGGTACATCCCAATGTTGGCAAAGTTGTCTCAAACTTTAACTGGCAACCAATAACTGAGAAAGGATCCTGTATCCCGGCCAGTTTTACATTGTGATCACTCAAAATTCATCACTGTGACTCTCTTAACGTCTGCGGGGCGTCTTACACTTTTATCTGACTTGGACATTTACTCAACATTTTGCAGTGGAAATTAACAGGACAGATGCCAGCCAGAGAATCCATGAACTGAGACAAAGGTCTAAGGCCAAGTGCCACTCCAGGATATCCTCTGGAGGACTTCCTATCCAAATATGATTTCAGTGGCAAAGACTGGTGTCATGAGTCAGTATATTGGTTGGTCCAGTTGTGAAGTTCAGGGTCCAGCATGACGGAGACGGGATGTTCTGTATACTGAGGTTATTTATCCTCCCTTCATCCCTCTTGCCCCTCGGTACATCCCTCTGTTCTGGCATGTTATTAAAAACAAACAGCTCTATATACTCTTTGGACTACCAGTGTCCTTGCTACTGTTCACCCACAGCTGTCAGCCTGTATGTCACCAAAATACACACATACAGTCACACACACAGCAGCAGCAGACTGGGACACTAAATCTAATCTGGGAATTTCAGGGCAATATGAGGCCACTTAACAGCAACTGACACATATGAGTTTGTAGCACTGGAGGGAATTAATTTAAGTTTATGTGCTTATATATTAAATTATATTTCAGCTTTGGCATTATAAGTTTGTATGCACACTTAACCTGGACTTTTAAGACAACACACAAACTAAAGAAATAATCACTCATTATCTGATTAGCTTAGTCAGAGTAAGGTCATACATAACACCGCTAGACTTCGGCTCAATTTTAAAAATGCCTTAATAAGATCTCATCAAGCTTTTTTAAAATGTCACTCATGTGATAATGCAGTAGTTAGTGGTCCAAAACAAATAACCTGCCACAGAGCAGTAGCCTCAGTCCCAGTAGCATACTCAGGTCAAACTCAAATTTGGCCTGATTTTAAAGGTTATGATACACGCTGGCTGATGATAGAAATGAATCCTAATGATGAGAAACAAAATAAAGATGCCTTAAGCTGCTGTTGAGGACTGAAATGATTTAGAAGTGAATAAAGTTCTGCTTTTTCAACAAGTAAAGAATGCAACACACACAATAAGACCCCCGCATCAGCAGATTATGATCTTGAGACAACAAACATATGTGGCAAATAACATTGATGTTATCAAATGATGATCAGGAGAGAGATAACAAATATTTCAAGACAATTAAGTCAAACTTTATTTTACTTTTGTTTCATCAGACAAATGACCCACCAAGAAAATTCTTTGTTGTTGTGCTGATTTATACCACTGTAATACAAAGCATACGACTAAAACTTCAAAGCAATGTTCATATCCTGTCTGCTGCCAACAGTTAATGCCAGTTTCTTTGAACCATAAAAGCAGATCCTTTCCTTAACTTAACCAAGCAATCCTAGTACAGTGAAAGAAAGTGTAAGATATGAAGTAAGTCAACTTTATATATATACACAACACTTCTTAAAACAGTTAACAAGTGTTTGTAAAGAGGGAAGAAAAAAGAGAGATAGACAAGACCATGCTCCCAAAGCGTACACATCAAAATATATAAAGTTATATAGTTAAGACTCTGAAAAAGCCAACAGAAACAAGTTTTAAGATACTTTTTATAAACCGTGCACTGATTTAAGATCAGGGCTGTGGATCAAAGCAGGGGAGCAGTAACAGAAAAAGCAGGATCACACAAATCCGATTTTTTGTTTCGCCTCCAAGTGACTCAGATCTGGTTTATTCACAAAAATATGAACAAACTAAATCTGATTTTTTCATTTCACATTTCAGATGTGTTCCTAGATATGATTCATATCCAATCTCTGTTTACGGGACCACTGTCAGAACGGTCAGATCAGAATTCATGTGGCTTTTATCAAGACTCACTTCTCTACGCAAACTGTCTGTCGTCATCATTCGTCATCATTGGCACTTAACAGCCCAGTAAAAATAAACATAGAGGAGAGCAGTAACAGTGACATCATCAACCTCCACAACAAATAATCCTGCACATAAGTATATGCTAGCACAGCCATGTCATCCATGTTTATGATTTGATTGTCGCACCGATGACGTCACTGTTATTCTCATATGCATGCGGCTCACAGTTCAGTTAAATCTAAATAAATAAAATAGTCAGCACACATGGAGCCAGATTCATGTCACTTACAAACATTAGACAAATAACAAACAGACAAATAAAAGACAAATAAAACTTCGTTTTCCATTTATTCTGTAACACACTGACAGCAAGGAACAGCAAGGAACTTTTGGTCCATGGTCTTAAATGAAAACAACATTTAAGATGTCCAATGTTTAAATAAAATAAAATATATAAAATGTTCAATGCTCAATTATTGCAATATGAAGCATGATATCTTCCTCTTTTAAACACGATAGTGAATGAAACATCCTGTGTCCACATCATCAAAACTTGATGATAACTTAGAAACATGAACACACATCTTGTCCTGCAGCTTGTTGAACGAGCCACAAAACTAACATTCACCACTAACGTCAGTTAGCAGTTATATGCTAATTAGCTGCTCAGCTGCAGCACATTAAACAGCAGGTAAACATACCTGCAAATGTCACTTCGGACCCAATAGATGCCGGTTTGATCGTTGCTCCTCAAAATCCCTGTTAGCGACACGCTGTCTGTCCATGACTTGTACTTACAGCAGTTTGTTTACTTTGTCTTAAAAGAGACATTAAATTTTGCAATTAATCTGCAGTTCACATGCGTGCTGAACCGTGGGGGGCGATCCGTACGGATCACGGATCAACTACGATCCGTTACACCACTAACAAACATGAATATGAACCATCAACACAAAAACTCGTCATACAAGGCGTATAACCTATTTTTTGGGTTAATTCTTTGGATTTGTGCAGTCACATGAACATGAAGTTGAACATAGCACCAAATGCAGATTTGCGCAAATCGCCCATTAACTGTGATAATCAATATGTAGATTTTGTTAAGCCGCCTATTAAACATGATCACCGGCATGCAGATTTTGGTGCTTCAAGTCATCCACTAAACATGACCACTGACGTGCAAAATTTGGTGAGTGTAAGAACATGCAGATTTCGGTTGTTCACCTATTAAAGTATGACCAGTTTGGGACCCTGGTCACCCACCCCCAGCCCTTAAAGTGTGACTGATTGGCTAATGGAGGAAGTGTCCGCGATTCCCCGGCCCCCCACTTTGGGCCCTTCCTGTCTGTTCTTTATGCATTAGACTGGAGCACTCAGGACAGCTCATGCTAATTCTCTCCCTGAAGAAAGCAATTAGACCACCGCACTCATCTAATGCTCGGAGGAGGAAGTGGGAGGGAGAGCATCAGTGTGTGGGTGAGAGAGAGAGAGAGAGAAAGAGAGAGATGGGGGGGGTTGATGGGAAGGAGATCAAGGTAAGGAGACTGAGCGAGGGACATAGAGGAGAGAAAGCGGCGAGGGATGCTTTTTTGGCCATCGCATTTCCAAGAACCATTCATTCCTCATCCAATTATGAGTCGTAATAATAATTTCATCAAGGTTTGCTCCTTAAAAACTGTTGGTCCTGTATAATGAGAGTGGAATTATTTGACTGGTAGCACAGGGAATTGAGAGTAAAAGAGAACAGCAGAAGAACAGTGTGTGAATGTGTGTCTGAGAGTAGGTGAGCTAAAGTATAGAGGCACTACCAGTGTAATTGAGTTTTTGGGTTTATTTTGGTCCTTTTAAAGCCAAAGCCAGATTCACTTGACAGACTTTCAACATACACTATATGGCCCAAAAGTATGTGGACAAACTAACATTAAACCCATATCATTCCTGAGCACCTAATTTCAAAACCATGGGTATTTATCTGCTGCTGTAACAGTCTCCACTCTTCTGGTTTAAGGCGTTCCACCAGATTTTGGAAGGATTTGCTCCCACAAATCAGCCACAAGAGCATTTGTGAGGCTGGCTATTGATGTTGGGTGATAAGGCCTGGCTCACAGTTACCATTTTCAGTTCAATCCAAAGTTGTTGGATGGTGTTGAGGCCATGAGTCTGTGCAGGCTAGCAAAATTCTTCCACACTGGGAAAACCATTTCTTTATGGACCTGGGTTTGTGCAAGGGAGCATTGTCATGAATAGTATTATGTTTTCCCTTTAAGAGGACATAACATGCACACCTCCAGGTCTATATTTTTTTTATTCTGGTGCTCTACTGGAATATCTTTGCATGATTTACAGTTCAAAACTCTTTATTTATCTCATACTGGCCCTTTATGCAGAACCTCAGCTCAGCCTCTGTCTGAAACAGGCCGTTTTAGCTCCTGTCTCTTTAAGGCCCTGCCTCCTAATGAGACCACTCTGTTCTGATTGGCTAGCTCTTGGAATCAGCTTCTTGGCAAACTTCCATCGGCTCTTGAGGCTACGTAAACAAACAATAGCTGTCATATTTTGCTTATTTTTCCCATTCTTTAGTCGAAATATAAACTTCTCATATATATTTCCATACACGTTCGAGTCCAACTCAAATATGATATGTAATATGCAAGTGGACAACGCGAACAACCCATTGAACAACCTTAGCAACAAAGGCTATGGGACGGGCATCCATTTATGGTCATGTGCCAACAATCTAATGTCAAACAAAGCATCAGACCAGGCTGCAGCCTTGGCTTTTGGCTTGAAGGCGGCATTTTTACATTAGTTCACCTCAAATTTTGGAGCTTTGGCTATTTTTAACATAGATTTCCAACATTATAAGAGTATAAATGACAGAAAATCAGATAAAGCATGTTATGTCCCCTTTAACTGGAACTGTTGAGTTTGTTGACAGTTTTGGCTGTTGGTGGCAATGGCAGGATTGCCAAACTGAAGGGTTTATCATCTTGATGTGAAAAGATTGGACACATCCCTTGAAATGTTTTCCTTTTTTTTTTCCTTTTAGTAACATTAATTTCATTCCTCTAACTTGACCAAATGCATGAGTGGATGCTGGGATCAAGGCCACAATTACATTCTGTGTTTGAATCAGCGTTGAGTCATACTGAGTCAGCGTCTACTCAGCGTCATCCTCTAGTATCACAGATATGAAGCCATTTGTTTGATTACATACCCATCAAAGTACATATTGCACGAATATGTTTTTATTTATTTTACAAGATTGGTGAAATGGAGAAACGAGAAGTGTGAAGCTGAGAGAAAACATTTCCACCCTGACAAGAATTACTTTTAAATGTTCCAAGGCTTTAAAGAATAAAGGGGATCGTCCTTAAAACTTCCCTATTGGTACATTTTTACTTTACATTACATTCATTTGTTAGAATATTTGTCAAAAGCCACTTACATTTTTTCCATACAAATGCACTGGGAGCGATTTAGGGTTCAGTGTCTTGCTCGAGAACAACAACATATGGACAGAAGGAGCCAGGGATTGAACCACCAACCCTAAACCACTGTTGAGACACCAAACAACTGTTATACAATGAGATATGCGTTTTACTTTTTGAACATGAACCTCTTTTCTTTATGAGATCATTTATCCCCCTTCAATATATATGGAAATTTATATATGGAAAAGGAGAAAAACAGTATGCAGATCTCACTAGTTTCCTGGAAAGCTCTGTACAGTGCCGCGGGCCAAGGAGTGAGGTGACAGAAACTCACAGTCGTGATGTTTGTTTGGGGGGAAGCGGGGTTATTTGGAGTCGGTGCTGAACCGTGATCACTCCAGGACCTGTCATTTCATTGTTTTCTGTTTACTGATGGATTGGAAACGATGGGATAAGATGGGGACGTGTGTGTAGGGTTTGTGCTGTCCCCCTCGGTGAGTCCTGTATATACTGGGGTTGTGGCTGTCATCTCGTATTATATCGGGACTGACATGCTGCCGGTACTGTAGGCGAACGGTACAGAGCATCTAAACAAAAAGAAGAAGAAGAGGAGGGAACTGGGGTAATATGGAGGATATAGACTGCTGCACTGACTCCTCAAGTTCAGTAAACACATTCACACTGAATTTACCATCTCACTAAGACATCTGTTTGAAACTTAAAACATATTCTTTTATTACAGAGTGTCCAGAGGACCAGAGTAGAGAGCTTGTGAGACACCAGGGAAGACAGCTGTTGATGTAGTATCGCTCACCTGAAATGCTTTTGCATGTCTTCTTTCTGAGTCCCTAACTGTACCTACCAAGACTGGCTTTCACAGTGAAACATAGTTTGCATTTCACTGCAAATGTAGCCCAGGCTTTAAAATGACACCCTGTAATATTAGAATTATCCCTTTAAAATAATTCATCTTAATTGAGAAGTTAATAATTCATTGGAAAGTCGTTAAAATCCTTGAAAACAATTCATTTTATTTAGAAACAAACAAATAATTAATTTAGGTTGATTATATACATTAAGAAAATAATAAGAAGAAGAACTATTTAAAAAGTGTTGGTATAGAAATAACATTTGGAGTAAATATCATTCAAATAACTCATATATATGACTACATCTGTTGAAAGTTGTTTAAAATCATGAAACTATGTGCATAAAAGGGAGAAACACAGCCAACATTGTATTTTCCAAGCAGCAGTGAAGGGCTCAGTATGACAAGATCCCCAAATAACAAATCAATGGACCCCACTAGTCCCAGGTGATCAGCTGCAGTTCCACTTCCTGTTATAACTTCCTGTTTTAAAAAACAACCTATGCTGGCTACCTCGAGTGCTGATGGGACATAGAGAAAATAAAATCTTTTGCCATCAGTTGGGTAAGAACTAAAAATGATCTTCTAAACGAAGTAATATTAATTCTAGATGATGTTAAACAGCTGCTAACCGCCATACTGTTGCATTTAAGATTGTAAAGCAGCGTGAGAGGCCGGATGATTTTCGCGGGTCTGCCGAGGTGAAATGCTGTAAACCTCGTTCATACTTTGACTCAGCGGTGAGTGAAAACACTATAAAACCTGTTAAGATGACTGTAAGGCAGCTGATATTTATGTTAATTGGCGCTGATAGCCATTAAAAGGTGCTAATAGTGCTCTATCTGACACTGTGTTTTGTGACGCTAATAGCGTGTTAGCTTGAGCCTAGCCACTTAGCTGGCATGATTATTTGGTGTTACGTGCAATTTATGTTTATTTTATGTTTATGGTAATTAAAGAGGTTAATATTTAGTGCAATCTCTCACTGTTACCGGTGCAAGGAGAGACAATTAAGCACGTTAAGCCTTAATGCCTCACGTTACTATTAATGTTTACTGCATTTGATGCAATTTGATACTCCACAGTATTTTATTTTATTTTTGTGAAATGTACTTTTGTCAGTTACTTGTGTAACTACATAATTTTGAGTATTTGTAGATGGTTATTAATGTGTATTTGAACATGATTATAAGAAGCACTTTGAATGTATTTATAGTTACACAACTACAAATGAACACTTGAAACTTAAGATATATTTTTGTTGTACAACTAAACCTTTTTGAGAACATGTTTTGAACTAATTAATACAAAATATTATTATTAATTGGTAATAATTCATGGGAGATTAGAAAATGAACATGATTTATGCAGACAGTATGAATGTAATGAGATATTTGGATCTCATCTGGCCTGTCTCTAGGTCAGGTTTTTGGTGATACCATAAAGAAAAAGGGGACGCAGCCAGTACTTCCTGCTGGACTCCTGCAAGGCTCCAGATCCCTAGACCCAGAGATTCCCAGTGTGAACTGGGTGGCGAGCCGAACCGAACCACTGGTATTGAACCTGAGATGCGTGCAGGGTTCCTTGGTTTCTCCTTTCTCACGGACCGTGCGGTAGGACTAAAATAGACAGTGATACGCTGACAATTGGTCGGAAAAAGGGCCCCAACGCAATAAGGACTAACTTTGGGAACGAAGGGTATCTTCTGTTTTATTTTGCCGGCTTTATTATTTTAGTTTGTTATTTTTCATACATTGTTCTTTCCAAAAAAAGCTGTTGTATTACATGTTGACTTTCAGCTTGAAATAACAAGTGGCCACAAACATACAAACCATTGTAGTCTGTGTCATTATTGATGTTCAAAATATTGGCTCTTAAAAGCTTAGTGTCTTCCGTTACTGGTCCAATTATTACTATTGACTATTACTTACCTGTGCTCTGTTATTACATTGTAACAAGGGTTACAGAATTGGCGAGCCAGCCAGGAGCCAATTAATTTGAATATCAATACTGAAATCATGTCCAATATGGACTTTGTACAAAGGTCTGGTGTTAAAATCCCAAATGCAGTTATTGTTAATGGTCTGACACAGATAGCTGATCAAGATGAACAGGTAATTGACTATCTAAAGAAGTATGGCAAAATTGAGAGATCCCTTGTTGTTGATGATCTATCAGACGAACTCTACCAAAACCTGATCGTTGAGTACTCGAGTGGTTCAGCCTTGGAAGGCTTAGAACCTCACTTGCCGCTTACGTACACAGTACATAGCAATCCCCCCATTGCCTATGAAGTAAAGACACTAAGCAGTGTGTACACTACTAAGATCGGCAGCAATGTTACCAAGACATATCTGGCTGAGCTCAAGGAGCTGGCTAAGCAGAGTGGTAAAGATTATGGTGAGGTGCTGAAAGAAATGATGTCTCAGATAGGTGAAGATGTTGAAGTTATGCAACCCCGAGCTGAAGGCTCTCCCCCCATACCTGCTGAGCCCACTGTCTTCATACCTTCACCTCTGGGCCCTGAGCAACAGCCTCTCATCTCATTCTCAGATATATCACCAAGCAATAATGGCTTAGGTGCCACTGACTCTGCCCTACTCACAAATGAAAAGAGATTACCATCCCTTTCGGTAAGTGATATGAATCCACCTGAAGTCCAGAAGGTCGTGGTTGAGCACATCGTACGGAGACAGGATGCTGTCTCACAAGTACAATCCCCAGTGAGACTCCGCTTCTTCTCTGGAAAGGCCCCCAGACCTAATAATGAAACCGACTATGATACTTGGCGCTCACATATTGAGCTGCTCCAAACTGATTCCAGCATGTCCCCCCTGCAAATATCCAGAAAGATCTTTGAGAGCTTGCTCCCGCCCGCAGCTGACGTTGTCAAAGGGCTACGGCCTGAGTCACCCCCTTCAGCCTATCTACAGCTACTAGACTCAGCTTTTGGCACTGTGGAAGATGGGGAGGAACTTTTCGCTCAATTCCTGAACACCCTCCAAGATCTGGGTGAGAGGCCCTCCGCTTACCTCCATCGGCTGCAGCTAGTTTTAAACCTTGTGATAAAAAGGGGCGGTGTTGCACACGAGGAGGTAGACAGACACCTTCTTAAGCAGTTCTGCAGGGGGTGTTGGGATAATGCCTTGCTCAACACCCTGCAACTCGAACAAAAGAAAAGTAGTCCACCCACCTTTTCAGATCTCCTGCTAATGATACGCTCTGAAGAAGACAAACAACAAGCGAAAGCCAGTCGTATGAAAAAACATATGGGTGCTACAAAGCAGAAAGCCCAGTTGCAGTTCCATGGTGCATATGCCTGTGTGCCAGAGGAGAGTCATGAGATCAGCCTCAGTGCTATTGAGGACTTGAGGAAACAGGTGGTTAGTCTACAGAGTCAACTAACCTCATTCATGCAATCGAAAAGGACAAAGGGGGGTGGCAACAAGGGAGCAGCTGGGAAGTTTCAGAGTAGAGTATCAGGGCCAGATGATGCCAAGACAGACATGCGAGAACCAATCAAAAAGAACCCGGCAAACAAACCCAAACCCGGGTACTGCTTCAACTGTGGGGAAGATGGACACATTGCTCCATCTTGCACCAGCACAGCAAACCCAGCTTTAGTAGCTGAAAAGAGGAAGCAGTTTGAGGAAAAGCAGCACAGGTGGGAAACACAAAATGGTCCCAGCCCGCCTTTAAACGAGTAACAGGCCCTGTTGCGGGACAAACAGGGGCTGAGGAGAGTCAACAACGTCCCCCAGATGTAAACAAACCCCCAGCTGCAAGAGTCAAAGCCCAATCCTGTTCCAGCCTGGAACATGTGTATCGAAACCCACCTTTCCGGCTTCCCAAGCGGTTGGTTGGCACCAAGAGTACGGCTCGAGTGACCATAAAAGACGAAGCAGTCAACTGCCTGCTTGACACAGGTTCACAAGTAACAACCATTCCTCAGTCGTTCTACAGACAACATCTTTCAGAGCAAGAGATCAAGCCATTATTCAACCTCCTAGAGGTAGAGGGAGCAGCGGGGCAGTCCGTCCCCTATTTGGGCTATGTTGAGTTGGCTGTAACTTTCCCAAAAGAACTTGTGGGGGCATCAGTTGATGTAAACACACTTGCCCTAGTCATACCTGACTTTGAAGCCGTCACAGAGCCCCTTGTGCTTATAGGCACTAATACCCTTGATGTGCTCTATGACATCTATTCCAAAACTGGAATGACACATCAGCCTACCCCGCATGGTTACAGAGCAGTCCTTAAAGTACTTGAGGTGAGACACAAGCGGGCAAACGACATCGAGCCCTGCGGTGTAGTGAGGCTACATGGGAAGAGCTCCCAAATCATTCCAGCTGGTGAAACTGTTGTACTGGAAGGAGTTGCTCCAATGAACGGGTTCCAGAGCGAGAAGTCCGTTCTTATCGAACATCCATCTTCATCCTCCTTGCCAGGTGGTTTGCTTGTTAAAGCTGCCCTGATTGATCTTCCCCAGCGGCGGCCCAATAAGCTACCAGTTGTGATCTGTAATGAGTCTGATCATGATATTGCCATTCCTGCAAAGTGCACAATAGCACAGATCTGTACTTACCAGACCATATTGTTAAAGGAGCACAGTGTGGCCAAGGCACCTGAGCCACTCCAAGGGTCACCAGAGACAAAGCTCTCCCAAAGGCCTGCTCTAAGCTTTAACTTTGGCGAGTCCCCAGTCCCACCTGAGTGGAAAGAACGCATCACTCGGCAACTCAACAACATGCCTGACGTGTTTGCGCAACACGACTCGGACTTTGGCCGAACAGATAAGGTAACGCATCACATAAAGCTCTCAGATGAAACTCCCTTCAAACTGCGCCCTCGACCAATCCACCCGCAAGACCTTGAAGCAGTTCGGAAACACATCCAAGAGCTTCTTGATGCAGGAGTCATCAGAGAGTCGGAGTCACCATTCTCGTCACCAATTGTGGTGGTCAGGAAAAAAAATGGCCAGGTCCGCTTGTGCATAGATTACAGGCGTCTCAATCTCCAGACCATTAAGGATGCATATTCTCTCCCCAAACTCGAGGACACGTTCTGTGCTCTCAATGGCTCCCAGTGGTTCTCTGTCCTCGATTTAAAATCAGGGTTCTATCAGATAGAGGTTGAGGAGGCAGACAAACCAAAGACTGCTTTTGTGTGCCCTCTCGGGTTTTGGGAGTTCAATCGCATGCCTCAGGGAGTGACGAATGCTCCGAGCACATTTCAAAGATTAATGGAAAAGTGCATGGGAGACATGCATCTAAAGGATGTGTTGGTCTTCCTCGACGACTTGATTGTGTTCTCCAGAACCCTAGAGGAACATGAGGAGAAGTTGATAAAGGTGCTCTCTCGTCTCAAAGAGTTTGGTCTGAAACTGTCCCCGGAAAAGTGTGTCTTCTTTCAGACGTCAGTCCGTTACCTTGGCCATGTGGTGTCCAGGAATGGAGTACAAACCGATCCAGAGAAGATCTCTGCCCTTAAGACTTGGCCAATTCCCCAGAACTTGCGAGAATTAAGATCCTTCCTTGGGTTTGCTGGGTACTATAGGAGGTTTGTTAAAGGTTATTCCAGTATCGTGAAGCCCCTCCATGATCTAACTTCGGGTTACCCACCTTCTCAAAAGAAGGCGAAGATGAAACAGAAATCAGAACAGTACCATAATCCAAAGGAGCTCTTTGGGGAACGATGGTCCCCTGCTTGCCAGCAAGCATTCGAGACCGTCATTAGCAAACTTACCACCGCACCTGTGCTGGGTTTTGCGGATCCCCAGAAGCCCTATGTGCTCCACACCGACGCCAGTACCACCGGGCTTGGTGCTGTCCTGTATCAGGAGCAAGAGGGTCAGCTCCGAGTTATTGGCTACGCGAGCAGAGGGCTGTCCTGTAGTGAAAGTCGCTACCCAGCGCATAAATTAGAATTCTTAGCGCTGAAGTGGTCAGTCACTGAAAAGTTCAGCGATTACCTATATGGTAACCATTTCACCGTTGTCACTGATAACAACCCACTGACTTATATACTGACCTCAGCAAAACTGGATGCGACAAGCTATAGATGGCTGGCAGCACTGTCCACATTCTCATTCAAACTTCTTTACCGGCCTGGAAAGCAGAACGGTGATGCGGACGGCTTGTCCCGTAGGCCGCATGGAAAGTTGGAGAATGACCTCAAATCCCAGAAGGAGAGGGAACGCATTCTCCAGTTCACCCGAGATCACCTCTCTGATCCAGAAAACATTGACGCAGTCGATCAAGCAGTCGTGCAAGCCATCTGCGAAAGGCAGCTCATCTACAGTGTCAATGATGATGAAAGTAGCACTGATATTGTTGCCCTAGTTGAATGTCTTGCCATCTCTGCTAATGCTGTGCCCGACAGCTATGAGCAAGAGGGTCAATTCAGAGGATTGCCAGTCATCCCCCATCTATCTGAAGCAGAGCTGATAGATAAACAACGGACAGACCAATGTATAAGGCATGTCATTTCCCAAATCGAGTATGGGGACACACCACCCCCCACCTTGCGGAATCAACTCCCTGACCTCCCACTCCTGCTCAGAGAGCTAAATCGCCTTGAGCTCTTGAATAATGTCTTGTACAGACGTCGTCAAGAGGGTCCCAAAACAACCTACCAACTTGTGCTCCCAGCTGAGCTCCGTGACACAGTTCTGACCAGCCTGCATGACCATATGGGTCACATGGGAGTGGACCGTACAATGGATCTCGTAAGGTCCCGATTCTACTGGCCGAGGATGGCTGTGGATGTGGAGAGGAAGGTGAGGACATGTGGCAGATGTGTGCGGAGGAAGGCACCACCTGAGAGAGCGGCGCCCTTGGTCAATATTAACACCACTAGACCCCTTGAACTCCTTTGTATGGACTTTCTCTCTCTTGAACCTGATAAAAGTGGGACCAAAGACATCCTTGTGATCACGGATCACTTTACCAAATTTGCGGTTGCCATTCCTACACCTAACCAGAAGGCACGCACAGTGGCAAAGTGTCTGTGGGAGAACTTTATGGTGCACTACGGCATGCCGGAAAAGCTACATAGCGACCAGGGGCCAGATTTCGAATCTCGCATGATAAAAGAGCTCTGTCAAGTGGCTGGCATACAAAAAGTAAGGACAACCCCATACCACCCTAGGGGCAACCCTGTCGAGCGATTTAATCGCACCTTACTAGACATGCTAGGCACCCTTCAAAACCAAGAGAAGTCTCGTTGGCGTGATTTTGTAAAACCCCTGGTCCACGCTTATAATTGCACCAGGAATGACGTGACAGGTTTCACACCATACGAATTAATGTTCGGGCGCCAGCCTCGCCTGCCGGTTGATCTGGCATTTGGATTACCAGTGTGTGGCAGCCAACACACATCACATTCCGACTATGTGCAAAACCTTAAGTCACGGCTCGAGGAAAGCTACAAAATAGCCATGGATAATGCTGCAAAGACAGCACACAAGAACAAAACACGGTTTGACAGGCGCGTGACTGCTTCAGACTTGGAAGCTGGAGACCGAGTACTGATCAGGAATGTCCGCATCCGAGGGAAGCATAAGATCTCAGACAAATGGGAGTCGATTGTCCATGTAGTGGTGAGCAGAGCAGGCACCCTTCCTGTCTATACGGTTAAACCCGAAAACAAGGATGGTCCTTTAAGGACACTGCATAGGGACTTACTCCTCCCATGTGGATACTTACCTACAGAGGAAAGCATTGAACCTGTTCAGCAGCCTGCAAAGCGTAGACCAGCAACTCGTGCAAATCCTGCTGTAGATGCCGATCGTTCCTCGGAGGAGGAGGACGATGAGCTCATTCCAGTCTACTGTTTCAACCAACCCCCAAAAGCTCAGGTCCCTGCAGTGCATGAGAGCCCAGTACCGCCTGATCCACCTATGTCTAACGAACAAGATACACAGCATACTGAACCTCCAGATGTATGTTCTGTCGAGAGCCTAGTGAATGCTCAGAATGCTGATTGCACTCCCGAAATTGACAAACAACCTGATATGTCCGATTGTACACCAGACAATCCCCTGACACTTGACAAACCTACCAGCCGTCAGGGTGACACTGAGTACCTATCTACTGAAAGAGTAATTCTAACCGAACAAATACATGAAACAGACCAACCCGAAAGTGTATGCCTTGGGGAAAAAGAAAACTTACCTGATAATGTTGATGACATCTGGAATGAACAGCTTCCAGTGCTCTCTGACATGTCAGAGAGTGAAGAGGAGAAAGGAGAGGATGGGTCGGATGAAATAGAGACGGAGACTAAAGAGGAGACGGAGAGACGAACAGGAACAGATACCTCTGTCAGAAGATCAGAGAGAAATCGCCAACCGTCAAGGCGACTTGATTATGCTGAACTTGGAAACCCCTTTGTCACAGTGGTTAAATCGTTCTTTCATGGACTGACCACAGCACTAGCAGGTGCTTTGAGTGAAGCTGAAAACTCCCTACATTCCCCTGTCCTGCCCTCTCAGACAAAACATATTTGATCACTGCCATGTACAGGGACGTACATGAGTTCAGGAGGGGAGAGTGTAGCCCAGGCTTTAAAATGACACCCTGTAATATTAGAATTATCCCTTTAAAATAATTCATCTTAATTGAGAAGTTAATAATTCATTGGAAAGTCGTTAAAATCCTTGAAAACAATTCATTTTATTTAGAAACAAACAAATAATTAATTTAGGTTGATTATATACATTAAGAAAATAATAAGAAGAAGAACTATTTAAAAAGTGTTGGTATAGAAATAACATTTGGAGTAAATATCATTCAAATAACTCATATATATGACTACATCTGTTGAAAGTTGTTTAAAATCATGAAACTATGTGCATAAAAGGGAGAAACACAGCCAACATTGTATTTTCCAAGCAGCAGTGAAGGGCTCAGTATGACAAGATCCCCAAATAACAAATCAATGGACCCCACTAGTCCCAGGTGATCAGCTGCAGTTCCACTTCCTGTTATAACTTCCTGTTTTAAAAAACAACCTATGCTGGCTACCTCGAGTGCTGATGGGACATAGAGAAAATAAAATCTTTTGCCATCAGTTGGGTAAGAACTAAAAATGATCTTCTAAACGAAGTAATATTAATTCTAGATGATGTTAAACAGCTGCTAACCGCCATACTGTTGCATTTAAGATTGTAAAGCAGCGTGAGAGGCCGGATGATTTTCGCGGGTCTGCCGAGGTGAAATGCTGTAAACCTCGTTCATACTTTGACTCAGCGGTGAGTGAAAACACTATAAAACCTGTTAAGATGACTGTAAGGCAGCTGATATTTATGTTAATTGGCGCTGATAGCCATTAAAAGGTGCTAATAGTGCTCTATCTGACACTGTGTTTTGTGACGCTAATAGCGTGTTAGCTTGAGCCTAGCCACTTAGCTGGCATGATTATTTGGTGTTACGTGCAATTTATGTTTATTTTATGTTTATGGTAATTAAAGAGGTTAATATTTAGTGCAATCTCTCACTGTTACCGGTGCAAGGAGAGACAATTAAGCACGTTAAGCCTTAATGCCTCACGTTACTATTAATGTTTACTGCATTTGATGCAATTTGATACTCCACAGTATTTTATTTTATTTTTGTGAAATGTACTTTTGTCAGTTACTTGTGTAACTACATAATTTTGAGTATTTGTAGATGGTTATTAATGTGTATTTGAACATGATTATAAGAAGCACTTTGAATGTATTTATAGTTACACAACTACAAATGAACACTTGAAACTTAAGATATATTTTTGTTGTACAACTAAACCTTTTTGAGAACATGTTTTGAACTAATTAATACAAAATATTATTATTAATTGGTAATAATTCATGGGAGATTAGAAAATGAACATGATTTATGCAGACAGTATGAATGTAATGAGATATTTGGATCTCATCTGGCCTGTCTCTAGGTCAGGTTTTTGGTGATACCATAAAGAAAAAGGGGACGCAGCCAGTACTTCCTGCTGGACTCCTGCAAGGCTCCAGATCCCTAGACCCAGAGATTCCCAGTGTGAACTGGGTGGCGAGCCGAACCGAACCACTGGTATTGAACCTGAGATGCGTGCAGGGTTCCTTGGTTTCTCCTTTCTCACGGACCGTGCGGTAGGACTAAAATAGACAGTGATACGCTGACAATTGGTCGGAAAAAGGGCCCCAACGCAATAAGGACTAACTTTGGGAACGAAGGGTATCTTCTGTTTTATTTTGCCGGCTTTATTATTTTAGTTTGTTATTTTTCATACATTGTTCTTTCCAAAAAAAGCTGTTGTATTACATGTTGACTTTCAGCTTGAAATAACAAGTGGCCACAAACATACAAACCATTGTAGTCTGTGTCATTATTGATGTTCAAAATATTGGCTCTTAAAAGCTTAGTGTCTTCCGTTACTGGTCCAATTATTACTATTGACTATTACTTACCTGTGCTCTGTTATTACATTGTAACAAGGGTTACACAAAGGACTAAGAAACACACGGTGCTGGGTCTTTACAGTTATTGAAACATTAGTATTAATCAGTGATCACACACACAGCCTGGCCTAGGTCTTCTCTAAGAAAGAATGAAGCGATCCAGAGAGACATCACACAGTTTAATGCCAGACGTCTTATCAAAGTATGGCAAGATGATATCAGTTCAAGCAATTGTAAACAAGAAGTAAAAAAAATCAAAGACACTTTGAGTCCCGAGTGTAATAAATACTTTTTTGTATACAGATGCTGTAATATGTAAGAGTACATTGATTTAATTTTGGATTTAAGCACTGTGTTTTCATAAATAATTCATATTTACTGGTTGTTTGTAAGCGTTCAAGAAAAGATGCCATATTAACCCAATTACCTGGATAGCTTTTTTCGATTTCTGCAAGGTGCATCATGCGTCAATTGACCTGTTATTTTGTGGCCTTCTGATTGAATTATCTATCAAGCATTTACGTACAGTACGTGTGTTTCGTGTTTATATACCCAACTGAGGTCATCTAGGACAACACGTTGAAATAAATGACCACAGATGTTCATTCTTGACCTTTGGAAACAATATTTGATGGAGATATTCTAAGCAAAAATGCTGACACATTTCTATATTATACAACTGGAAACAGCAAATAATACTTTACACAACATAGAAATGGATTACTACCCTATCATCCACTGCATACAGAGGTTCAAAACCTGGCTTAGATCAAGCAGTCAGACGAGAGGTTGTCAGGACGTGCCATGATGCATGTACACAGAATCCTGACTGGGGATCCAGAGTGAGTCCTAAGACGCTGGGACGCCTCTGGCCAACAGGAGGATAGTCGCAGCTTTTGACAAAAGGTAAGAGTCATACTAAAGATGAGCACGGTTTTACAGTATAGACTATTCTATGATATTGAGTTACCCATATAAACTGCAGAATTGTTTGTGTTTTGGATAAGTGTTGGTGTGTTGGTGTCTAGAGATTCATCTATCTATTAAAGGAAGGAATCTCTGTATGTCTGTGTGTATGTCCTTTGCATATCTCTTGAACCGTTCGTTGATCGACTCCACACTTGGCAGGTGTATCGCTGGGGAACAAAGGGAGTGTAATGTCGAATTTGGTGCAATTTGGACACAATTAATATTAATAAACTTAAACTCTGAATAAACAAGCGACCGAGCTCTGCTTTGCAATGGTGGGGCGGGGCTTCTGAGCTCTGCGACTACATGTCATGATCAGAGCTGTACAATGCTGCCATGAGAGAGACGAAGGGACAACATCTCTCTTCATTTGATAACGTTAAAAGTTAGGCTTTGTTGTGGGTTTCCTGACTCATTTTAAAAAAGACAAGAAAAAGAGAGAGAGAGAGAGCTGATAGCACAAACAAGTGACAGAGAGACGGACTGGAAAGCTGATGAATGACAGAAATAAAACGTTATTTTCTGACTGTTTCACAGCGGTTACGTTCTAAAGCACAAATAAACAACCATCAAACACTCAACAGATGATTCACTGTGGTGACAGACACTCTTTTGATGCAATTTGGACACACGACACATTTTATATTAATGAACTTTGAATAAACAAGTGGACAGCCAGCCGCTCACCTCTGTGTTTGAGTGCAGCAGGGACTGTTTGATATAAACACCGCCACATCACAGCTGGGCGGGGCTTCTGGGCTCTCACTTTGCTTCACACTCGGCAGGTGTACTGCTGAGGACCCGTGGAAGTGCAGTGTTAAGTGTGAAGTTATTTGGACACGCAACACGTTTAATACACTGAATAAACATGCTAACAGCGAGCTGCTCAGCTCCGTGTCTGAGCGGGGCGGTGCTTCAGGGCGAAAGTTTAGTCTCTGTCTGGATTAAAACCATATAATTTATTAAATCCTTATCATTTTAATTGATACATTTGTCACTTGATACATATATATGTGGTTTTCAAGAAATAATAAGCAATTGACCCATTCTGGACAGGCATGTCTCTATTTTTATGTTGTGGTTGGGTTCAGGGGTCATGGACGTGACAGTCATATATCTTTATTAAGATAAAGCTTCTCTCTTTTTTCTACTATATTGTATACACTAATTTTTTCACTGCCATGTAATGTGTAACTTTTAGATTATGGCTTATTGTTTGGATGAACTTGAGTAATGAGTGATAGAACACTTTTTAGGTAATTTAGAGCAAAACCTGAAAGATACTGCAGTTGTGCTCCTTTGTTCACTTTGTTTGACAGTGAAAGTAATTTCAATGGAATAAGAAACATTTCAGAATTAGCCATATTTGTAATTTACCATGTGTTGGACTCTAATTCAGTTTTCATCTACCCCCGAACCCCCCTGGAGGGGCTGGGACTCCTGACCTCAGTATTTCTAAAATCCTGGCTACGGCCAAAGATACAGAAGACATTTCACAACTGATTTTTACAGCCTGAATCTTGATGTGAGCACAATTTCTCCCCACTGTCGTACAATTTTAATCATTACCTCAATGTATTCTGAAATTACACATAAAAGCCTAACCCTAACCCTAACTGCATCATAATTTTCTGAAAATGCCTCTGCAAATTCAGTCATTTTGAGCCTCAATTATCACAACAAAACTCCACAAGATCCTGGTGGGACTCATTCTACTTCTGAAACAGAAAATGAACAGAAATCTCACTCTCTGTAATCATTCCACATTAGTATTGATCAATAACCCCATCAAACTGCCATATATATATGTATTAGGTCACTGTGTTGATGGAGTTGTTTCCCCTCACGTTTTATCTGCCTCCCATTTTGCATTTTGTTCCTCCGTTTCAGAACAGCTGTTATTAATAATGCCGCTGAATGTGTTTCTACATTTCATATCCACCACATGCTGAGGGTGAATGATGCAGAGTTCACTTGGTTGGATAAGCAGTGGGAGGCCCGTGAAATATGAGTTAGGAGATGCTGCTGGTAAATAATCTAGATTTGCTATGCTTTGATATGGCAACATAAATGAAAACAAGCGTTGTAAACAACTACAGAAGCTGGACAACAAAAAAATTTAAAATGAAATATTAGCATGCATTATGTCTGTGCTGCTAAGAGGACGAGAAGCTTTCAGTTCCTTTAAGGATGTAAAAATCACCTTTTCAAAAAGAAGTCCTCAGCGATGTTTAAATCTGCTGGTTTGGGACATGGAGGAAAACTTATCTTGAATTCATCAGTGTTTGAGAAAAATATTAACTTAGAATAATAACAGATAACCATATTTCTCACCTTTTCAATCAATCAATCAATCTTTATTTATATAGCGCCATATCACAACAGAAGTCATCTCAAGGCACTTTTCACATAGAGCAGGTCAAGACCGTACTCTTTAATTTACAGAGACCCAACAATTCCTTTTAACACCACCTATGTGACCTAAAAAAATCCTGGTCTACTCTGGGACTGTGATCATGAGATGACACATATCTCACTGCATATTTCAAGTCAGATTCAGGCTCGAACATGCACGGATGTATTTGAGAAGTATCCATTTCACGTAAAGAATGAGAAAAAGAAGTGAAATCTGACTACTACTGTTGTGTTGTGTACTGTTGTTGGCAGCTACTGGTGAACAGAGTGGGCCCATTGGGTGGGCGGGGCCTTAAAGAGACAGGAGCTAAAACTTCCTGTTTCAGACAGAGGCTGAACTTAGGGGCTGCATAAAGGGCCAGTATAAGATAAATAAGGAGTTTTTTTGAACTGTAAATAATGCAAAGATATTTCAGTAGAGCCACAGAATATAAATATAGACCTGGAAATGTGCATGTAATATTCTGACCCTCTTGGAAACAAGATCATGCATCTCAAATTTGCAATAAATGCCTTCAACATAATACGACGCACCAGTGACCGCCTTTGTTATTGTGTATGTGGTGTTTCTGTGGCCAATTCTGGACACACGCTCAACAAAAATCCTGCTTCTCCCTGCTCTGTGTCACTGCCAGTTGAATCTTTAGGTTTTGGACCATCGGAGAGACAAAACATCTGAGAAATTGGTTCGTCTTTTTGGGGTTGTGACCCCTTGGTACGAGTGTCAACTTGTCAAAGGTTGTGTGTCTTTGAGCTGTCAGAAATTTAACTGAGAGCTGTTTTTTTTTTCCATACTCAGACTGTCTGATTTTAGAAAATCATATCGAGGGGGTCAAAGCGTACAAGTCTCTATCAAAGTAATCAAAATTAATCACAATCTGCAAGGTAAAAGGAGAAAAGAGAAGCAAGAGATCGCTCTTCTTCTTCTTCTGCTGTCAGTGAGAGAAGCAGAATGGTAATTTGTTTGTGCAGCAGAGCCTTCATGCTGCCATCAGATCCGGCTGGCCTTGACTCAAACCAAACACATCAGTGCTCCTCTCTCCCTCGCCGTCGCTCACGCTGTGTCTGCCGAACAAAACAAATGTTTTTATTTATTTTGCAAGGTTGGTGTCCAGCGGTCTAAATGCAGTTTTATTTCCACCTTTCGCATCTTGAAAATTAGGCTTTGAAGTAAAAAAGGGGATTGGCCATAAAACTTCCCTATTGGTTGAACGCGGGCAGAAATCCACCTGAATAAATAATAAACAATAAACATTTCTGTTTTTTTCTTTCATTAATTTTCTGTTTATGTTTTTCTATTTTTACTTTAGATCACATTAATTTGTCAATATTTGTCCAAAGCGACATATAGACAGAAGGACCACCAACCTTAAACCACTGTTGATATACCTCTATTCTTTATAAGATCATTTATCCCCTTTCAATAATTTCAATATATATGGAAATTTATATATAGAAAATGGATAAAAACAGTGTGCAGGTCTCACTAGCTTCCTGGAAAGCTCTGTACAGTACTGCGAGTGAAGTGACAGAAACTCACAGTTGTGATGTTTGTTCAGGGGGAGTGGGGATATGTGGAGTGGGTGCTGAAACGTGATCACTCCAGGAACCTGTCATTTCATTGTTTTCTGTTTACTGATGGATCGGTAAGGATGGGATAAGATGGGGACGTGTGTGTGTGTGTGTGTGTGTGTGTGTGTGTGTGGGGTTTATGCTGTCCCCCTCGGTGAGTCCTGTACATACCGATCAGCCACAACTTTAAAACCGCTGACAGGTGAAGTGAATAATTGAGTGAATAAATTGTCAAGGGGTTGGATATATTAGGCAGCGAGTGAACAGTCAGCTTCTCGAAGTTGATGTGTTGAAAGCAGGAAAAGCGGGCAAGCATAAGGATGTGAGCGACTCTGACATGAGCCATATTGTGATGGCTTGACGACGAGGTCAGACCATTTCCAAAATGGGAGGTCTTATGGGGTGTTCCCAGTATGTAGCAGTCAGTAACTAGCAAGAGCGTTCCAAGGAAGAACTACCAGTGAACTGGTGGGGAGCAAAGGTTAGCCCGTCTGGTCCGATCCCACAGAAGAGCTACTGTAGCACCGGGATGCACTATGGGAAGAAGTGCGGAAGTAATTTACAGCTATCATTTTATGTCTTTTATCCATTTCTTCCTCTGTTCATTGTCTTAGGAGAAAAACTGGGTCACTACAGACATGTGACACAAGGATATACAGGATATATATATATATATATATATGTGTGTGTGTGTACGTGTGTTTGTGTGTGTGTGTGTGTGTGTGTGTTTATAATAAGGTCCAAAAGTCTGAGATCACAGGGGCAGCTGTGGCTCAGGTGGTAGAGCAGGTTGTCCACTAATCAGAAGGTTAGTGGTTCGATCCCTCCAGTCCACATGTGGAAGTGTCCTTGAGTAAGATACTGAAGGCTGTGCCACTGGTGTGTGAGCGTGTGTGTAACTGAGTATTGAATAGATATAGATATATATATATAAAATAGATCTCTCTGGAAACTTGAATGGCAGCCTCTGCCATCAGTGTGTGAATGTGTGTGTGAAAGGGTGAATGTTGACATGCAGTGTAAAGCTCATTGAGTGGTCGGAAGGCTAGAAAGATGCTATGTTAATGCAGTCTATTTACCATTTACATCCTTGCATGAGGGAACTGGGGTAATATGACGCATGCAAACTGCTGCGCTGACTCACCATCAGTGTTGGGGTGTATGCATACATAAAAAATGTTCTCTCCTATGATAAAATCTAAATCTGGCTTCTAAGAAACCACTGATAAGAGTTTCATTAATCTTTGGAAAATAATGCCTCTCACTCTGGCATTTGTTAAAGTTATGCTAATTGGCTCAAAGGGTGGTGCTGCAATTATGGGTCAGAAGAAACAAATGTTACTGATTATAATGTTTGCAAGATCCAATCAATCATGAGACTCTGAGAGTCTCAAAACTTTCTGCTGAGTCTAGTGGAGGAAGTGTTTTTTGACTTTTGTACAGTTTGGTGCTGTTCTGGATGTTTGCTGAAGTGATCTTGTTATATATGATGAGATACTATATTGATTTTTCTTCATATTTACCAGTTGTTTGCAAGTGTTTGAATGTGTGATATACAGTACTGTGCAAAAGTTTTAGGCACTAAAAGTAAAGTGAGAATGCTTACAAAAATATTGCTATAAATTGTTCTAATTTATCAATTACAAAGTTGAGCAAACAGCAGGAACCTAAATGAAATCAATATTTGCTGTGAGCAGCTTTGCCTTTAAAACAGCAGCAGTTCTCCTCGGTTCACTTTAACACAGTTTTTCATGGTAACTTGCAGGCAGGTTGTTGTAACCATCCTGGAGAAAGATGTTCTTCTGTGGATTTATTATTTAGTCCATCTCAGGTGCTTCCTCATGTAATCCCAGATTGACTCCATGATGTTAAGATCAGGGCCATATCATACCGTCTGATGCAGGACTCATCATTCTTCTTGTTGCTGAAAATAGTTCTTTATGACTCGAGCTGTATGCTTGGGGTCATTGTCATGTCATGAATAAATCTGGGACCGATCAGACACCTCCCTGATGGTATTGTGTAATGGATAAGAATCTAAACACCTAGGGTGCCTAAAACTTTTGCACAGTACTGTACATATACATATATACATACATATACACACACACACACACACACACACACACACACACACACACATACATACATATATATATATATATATATATATATATATATATATATATATATATATATATATATATATATATACACATATATATATATATATATATATATATTAATCCAATTCTCTGGACAGCTTTTTTGTTTTGCGGAAGGTACATCATGCATCAATTGACCTGATTATTAGTGGCCCTCTGATTGAATTATCTATCAAACATTTCTGTATGGAACATGTGTGTTTCATGTTTATATACCCAATTGGGGACCCGACTGACATCTGGGACAAAACACTGAAATAAATGACCATGGATGTTCATTCTTGACCTTCGTAAACAATGTTGAATGAAGATAATCTAAGTACAAAGGTCCACTTACTAGCACTGGAGCTTTCAACGGTATCTCAAGTTGAGATACCAAGTTGGTATCTCAAGTTGAGATACCAACTTGTGATCACGTAACACATCACATCAAATATCACGTGCCTGAGCCAACTTTATTCACTGAATGAAGATCATGAGATACGGTTGAAAGCTCTGATGCTAGTAAGTGGACCTTTGTGTTCAGATTTACCATCAGATGATGAAATCAATGTGTGCGGGTCTCTCAAAAACTCTTCTGCAAATTTTTATTTTTAGCTTATTTTGGTCTTTGTAACTGAAATGTTGAGACACTGGTGATAAGATCCACTTTTTTTCAATGATACAATTGCAAGAATTTACACACATTTTGCTCTTTTTCGGCTGCTTGCATTTTAGTCCAATCCTTGAAAAAAAACCAAACAAAAAAAACACTTTTACAAGTCCACGTCAAACTAAATCAAACCATAAAGTCCATGTAGCAGAAACAGAGATATCCTGACTTTACTCTCTAGCATGTGTGAATTTCCCAAAATGCAACTCGATACACACATTTTACAACTGATTTTTACAGACCGACTCACAATTAGTAAACCAATCTTGATGTGAGCACAATTTCTCCCCACTGTCGTACAATTTTAATCATTACCTCAATTTATTCTGAAATTACATATAAATGCCCAACCCTAACTGCATCATAATTTTCTGGAAATGCTTCTGCAAATTCAGTAATTTTGAGCCTCAATTATCACAACAAAACTCCACAAGATCCTGGTGGGACTCGTTATTCGGAAACAGAAAATGACCAGAAATCTCACTCTCTGTAATCATTCTACATTAGTATTGATCAATAACCCCATCAAACATTCTGCAGGGTCGTAAAAAACCATCCTGCAAATTGTCCCTCCAGTCAGTGGATACTTATTAGGTCACTGTGTTGATGGAGTCGTTTCCCCTCGTGTGTTATCTGCCTCCCATTTTGCATTTTGTTCCTCCGTTTCAGAACAGCTGTTATTAATAATGCCGCTGAATGTGTTTCTACATTTCATATCCACCACATGCTGAGGGTGAATGATGCAGAGTTCACTTGGTTGGATAAGCAGTGGGAGGCCCGTGAAATATGAGTTAGGAGATGCTGCTGGTAAATAATCTAGATTTGCTATGCTTTGATATGGCAACATAAATGAAAACAAGCGTTGTAAACAACTACAGAAGCTGGACAGAAAATACAAAAAAATAAAAACTGAAATATTAGCATGCATTATGTCTGTGCTGCTAAGAAGACGAGAAGCTTTCAGTTCTTTTAAGGATGTAAAAATCACCTTTTCAAAAATAAGCCCTCAGCGATGTTTAAATCTGCTGGCTTGGGACATGGAAGAACTTCTCTTGACTTTATCAGTGTTTGGATAAAATATTAACTTAGAATATGAATAGATAACCATATTTCTCACCTTTTAACACAACCGGATATATGTGACCTCAATATTCCTGGTCTACTCTGGGACTGTGATCATGAGCACATGACTGCTTTGCCTATTTTAGTATCAGTTTGTGGCATAACGTGTTATGATTTTGCCTTTGCCACGTTATTTTGCAGGTTTTGTAACTGACGGTCGTAGTTTGAGCGTTGGATGAACTTAAAAGGGATATATCATGCTTTTTGTGATTTTCTGTTGTTTATTCACTGTTATGATGTCAGATGTCTATGTTAAACATGGTCAAAGGTCCAAGACTTGAGGTGAACATATGTAAAAATACTCCCTGGAAGTCAAAAGTCTGGGCTTCATTCTGCTCTGAACCCTCCATTTACAATGTTACCTACTACTTCCTCCTCGTGATGACGTCAGGTTGTTCGCACACGCCTACAAACATCCATCCATTCCATAGCGTTTGTTGCTAAGGCTGTTCCAGACCCGCCAACATTCCCGTTTTTCCTGGGTTTCTCCCTTATTTCCACCCCGTTTCGCACTGTGCTCCCAGTTTGTTGTTTCTCCAATTGAATATCTTTGGGTTTTGGATTGTTGGACAGACAAAACAACATCTAGGAAATTCTGATGGCCATTCTTCACTCAAGGTATCACACCTTTAGGTTGGGTTGCACTAACAAGGATTCATTTTAACTCCAATTTAAAATGTGATCCAGTATTAACTTTAAACTTACACTTGAGGAGGTTTGACTTTTAAAATGGCTGCCTTTTTGAGATGGATTGAGTAAAATAATCAAGTTAAGGTAGAGACTCAATCCAATTGAGTTTTATGATGCTGCTGAATTATTTTCAAGATACTGGTTCAGCAAGGAAACTGTTATGGAGCTGAACAGGAAGACTGAACCAACAGCTGTACCATCAATGCACCAACTCCTCACCCTGAGATTTTATACCACTGGATGTTTCCTGTTCTCTTTATACATCCATGAAGGGGACACGTTTGGCCAACACAACTCCACTGACTGCCAATAGTCAGCAGGGTGTCGAAGACAACAGCCAGTCTGAAGAACCAGTATGTCCAGTTCTCTCCAGTGGGGGAAACAGCTGCTGGACTCTACACTTTTTCTCAGAGGAGAACCATCACGACTAACCTTTTAGCTAGATAGCAAACGATGTATCATTTATACAGAGTGTTTATCGGTAATACAGAGCAGCCGAAAGGTAATGGTTATAACACCACCCCCACCCCACCTTTTATACTTACTAGGTCCAGACAGCATGCAAATGTATTTATTTTTATTTATTTAACCTTTTTCATTTATTTATTTTAATTTGGGTAAGCAAGCTTCTCTATACTGATTAATTTAATTTCAGTTTAAATCAATAAACAACAATAAACTAATTGTGCAACAGAGCTCCTGCTTAATTTTCAATCTGGATTTACTCATTTTAAACCCAGTGTTGCTAAAGTCTGATTAGAACTAATTATAGATTAAATTAATTTTTGTCGGTGCGGCCCTCTCTTAATGTTTATGTAGAGTACTGGTTCATCTTTTTGGATTGTGACCACTTGATACAAGTGTCAAACTAGCGACTGTTTGACAGTGTGAGTATGGAAAATCATATGGAAGGGTCACAACCCAAAAAGATTGCGAACCAGTACTCAACGCTAAGCTCTGACTTTGCACTATAGAACACGTTCCTTAAGGAAAAGCATATAAATCTCCATCAAATAATCAAAATTAATCACAATCTGCGAGGCAAAAGGAGAAAAGAGAAGCAAGAGATCGCTCTTCTTCTTCTTCTTCTTCTGTCAGTGAGAGAAGCAGAATGGTAATTTGTTTGTGCAGCAGAGCCTTCATGCTGCCATCAGAGCCGGCTGGCCTTGACTCAAACCAAACACATCAGTGCTCCTCACTCCCTCGCCGTCGCTCTCGCCGTGTCTGCCGAACAAAACAAAATGCTCTTATCGTGCAGAGAGGAGGAGGCAGTTATTAGCACTCTGATGAGTCTCTTGGCCTCGGTCTGGGGTTTTTTTTTTTTTTTTTTTGTTGCGTATTCCACTGGCTGATTCAATTACAATAGTGAAGTACAGTGCTACAGGTGGTGTATGTAAATGTAAATGTAAAAAGCGGTTATTTGCTTGAGGTGATGACAGCATATATAGGAGATGGACACACAAACACACACTGACGCACACTGTCACTACATCTGTGACAGCGGGGCGCAGCGGTTATGTAATTAGACATCAAGTGAATTCTATCTCAGCGGTGCGGTAATAAACAGGCAGAGAGACACGGAGAGGGTCAGCTACCTGTGAGGCAGGTCAAACACTGCTGTACATTCATGCCGTCAACGCCACCGCCCTCTGTATCTCTCGCTCCGTCTCGCTAAAACATGCATAGCTGGTGTTCAGGTCTATAAATAACCCGGCGCTGTCAAGCTGTCAGGTGGATTAGTGTGTACTGAGTGTATGAGATGGCCTCGGGGCGGCCCCGGGGACCATGGAGACAAACTAACTACCCAGTTACACCTCGAGTCAGGGATGAGCTGGATTAAATTAATATCAATTTTGTTAAAGAGCGATTTTAATATTGATAAATATTACTCGAATAGCCCTCGGTGCTTTATTTGTAACAGCAGTCGTTCGTAGTTTCACAATCCTGAGAAATTTGACTTGTCAAATATAAGAATGTCAGTTTCCAAAAGCAAAAAGGAAGAATCTACAGACTTGTGTCTAAGAAATGAGAAACGGTGGCAGCGAAAAAGGCATCATATCAAAAAGACCTTAGAAGTATCACTTTTGCTGATCTCAACACTGAGATCTTTGCCAGGAAGACAGTGATGATTATGTCAACTCAAAAGTGTCAGTCTCTGCATCGTTTTCTTTTTCTTCTTTTTTTTTAATGTGCATTTCTATTTCTGGCTCGAGTATTAAAATCAGTTTTTAACTTGTCTGATTTTTACTTCTTCTTCTCTCCGTGAGAATTTTGTGTGAGTGATTTTTTTCTTTACACCCAACTTCTATCTGCTTTTGTAACAACAGAACATGTGGACAAACTGCACATTTTTGCAAGTGTTGACACATGCAAACATATCAAGTCTGTCTTAAAACAACAGTCAGGAGCCCAAATGAACATTGAGGTTTTTCTTGCTGTAATCATTCCTCCTGTTCATACTGACTATTAGAAGATTCCTTCATAATCCACTTACAATGGAAGTGATGGGGGACAAAATTTACAGTCCTCCTTCTGTACAAAAATGTATTTAAAAGTTTATCTGAAGCTAATATGAAGCTTCAGCGTCCAAATGAGTCAAATCAAGTAGATATCTTTCAACGTTACAGTCTTTTTAGTGCCAAAGTCCCTCTTTTTGTTACTATACTTCCACCTGCAGCTCAACAGGGAAACACAAAGAGGAGAATTTGATGCTAAAAAGACTGTAAATGTGTCAGATAACCACTTGATACGACTAACTCAGACTGCTGAAGCCTCATATAAGCTTCACATCAACTATTAAATGACTGTGTGGACACACTGTGGATTTTCGGCCTCCATCACTTCCATTGAAAGCACATTTGAAGGATCTTTTAATATCCAGTATGAACAGGAGGAATGATTAAAACCTCTTTCACTGCTCATATGAACACCTGACTGTTGCTTTAAAACAGACTTGAAAAACTGTGAAATCATCCTTTAATCACAAAAAAATAAGCTTGCGGTTCAAGCTGAATTCTGTCGATGAAACTTTTGCACAAAGCCAGGATGGATCATCAAGTTTCTTGGGGCAGATTATGAGCACACTCACGTGCACGTGGACATGCAACAAGCACACATACTTCTACACAGGAACCCACACGGATGTGGACAACAAGCACACTCTTGTACAGTGTTTGGACTTGACATTGGGAATCGATACACTCTGATCAATACTGTTGGCTTCTCTGACTTCACACACACCAGCTGCAGTTAAGACGATGCCAATGGCACAGATGGAAGTTTTTTTTTTGTGTGTGTGTGTGTATTTGGAAAGCTATCAAAAAGCTTTCGGCTTTGACAGCAGAGTGTTAGCAAGTCTATATTCCAGTCCTACCTGAGCACCCACCACTGGTTCTTGTTACTCATTGTTTCCCTGCAGAGTTTTTTTTTTTTTCCCTCCTTTCCTTTTTATTCTTTGCTCTGTGTTTAGTCGCTTTAATCTTCTTCATGCTTTCCGTCACTGTGTAAGCCTTTCACAGCCACTGCCCAAGGCTGCATCCATCAAAGCAGTCAAGGCACCACAGCCAATTGATTCCCTAATCGAATATCATTATTACCAGCAATTAGCTTGCACTATGACTTCAGTTAAAATCGCTAATTAACAAATGTGGGCTCGAGTGAGTGTGTGTGTGTGTGTGTGCTGGGAAGACAAAGTGTAAGTCTTCGTAAACACGAGCGTAACGTGCCGCGTCTCCATACGGTGAGATATTTAGGAGTTCCTATTAATCACTTTGTCGCCATCGTGGCGTTTAACGCGGGGACCACCGTGGCGACGGGGGCCCACCTGTTTGTGTCTAATGCTCGCTCAGCAGATGGCCCACCCAAGGCGTGGTGTGGGCTAATTGCTGTTGATTCATACACAACATCTAACATCCTTTTTTTTTTTTTTTTTTTTAATGGAGACATGCTTTTCTTTATTGAACAAAGAGGAGGGGTGTCACCTGACAGATATAATCTAAAAGTCTGTTTCAGAGGCTGTTTCGCCAATTATTGCAATTATTTATTATGTCAAGTTCTCTCACCTCTTTTTTCCCCGTCTCTTCTTTTGTTCTTTTAAATTTAATTTGGTGCAGTCCACTCGGTACATACATAATTTTTATGGATTTATTTCAGCTTTTGTGTATCATATCAGCACTTGGTGATTATTGTTTACTATGCAAATGTGTTTTTCTCATTATCTAAATGAATCCACCTTTGACTTTGTTATTTTGTGACCCTCTGCTATCACTGTCAGCAATATATATAATACAATAATGAGGATACAGTCACAGCAATATTACTGGGCGTAGTGGAAATTCTACTTTAAAGGATAGATTCACAGTTTTTCAAGTAAAACAACGTTGAAACAGGCTCGCTGTAATCATTCTTCCTGTTTATACCGACCATTAAGAGATACCCTACAAATGCACTTTCAATGTAAGTGATGGAGGCCAAAATCCACAGCCCTCATTTTGAGGGACAATGTGTTTAAAAGTTTCTCTGAAGCTTGTATGAGGCTTCAGCTGCATGTGTTAGTCAGATAAAGTTTTTCACAGTTACAGTCTTTTTAGTAAAAAACTCCCTCTGTGTCTCCTCAGACAGTGTTTTCCTGTTCAGCTGCAGTAGCTTGTAACAAAAAGAGGGAATTCTGCACTAAAAATATAACTTTTTTGAAAGATATCTACTTGATTTGACCAATAGACAGATCTCGTAATAGTTTAAAATAAACGTTTAAATATATTTTTGCATAGAAGGCTGTGGATTTATGTAGAATTGGTGTAATGGTTTTATACACTGATAATTATTGATTCTAAATGGCTGAAAGGTGTGGATTAACTTTTAGTAACTGGACGTGTGTGACACAGGTGTTTGTTTGCAGCTCTGAATTAATGCACTGGTACTAAACTTGTAAGGACGGCAACAGTGACACTTAGCTTGTTAGCTGAAGAACATGATGGCAATTATTATCTGTGTAACCACTAACAACAACAAAAGAGGATAAATAGCTTCTCAGTGTGAACCATGCAAATTAAATTTCAAATGTGTTTTTGATATTTACATGAATCTGGACGTCCAACTTACTCCAGAAGGAGAAAAGAGAGGACTTTTGAAATAAAGTTAGTTGCCGTGGAGTTGCAGTGCTGTGGGTCTGCGGGTAGTCAGAGTGAGAGGTGACAAGAGAAAGAGGAGCTACCATGTCTTTATGACTGTGAGAGAGAGAACGATGTAACGTTAACCCTGCTGGAAAGGCAGTTTTAATCATTTTCTTCAGCAGGATACAACGCTGTTGTCTGTTCTTGAGATTGAGAGCAATCTATAAAATTTCTCTTTCTCTCCCAAATTCAAAACTTAGGATTTTCAAAACCTCTGGCCCAGCGTGCAGTCCACTTCCTGTTTAGCTTGACGTTCCCTAGCAACACAAAAAGCAGGAGTTCCAACACCCAGAATATTACAGAAAAGAAAGTTGCAGAATGAGTTAAACAGTAATAACATGAACAAATTACATGTTTAATTTGATTACATACACCCTCTTGTTGGCAATTGGCGATGATAATGCATGATTGTAATGACTTCCACTTAGGCAAACCTTAGCACTTAGCTTAGCAACTGGATCCATCACAGTCATGGAAAGTACTTTTGGTTATATGAAAATGGTAAGAGATACACATCTGTATATTACACATTTCTCTCTAAATTAGATATAATATAAGGCTCTGAGTGGCAGTCTTCTTTAGCATTAGTCATTTCTATACTTTGGTTTATTCCAGATGTTTTCCTCTATAGTTGCAGTAATAATCTGATGGTTTCAGTGGAGAGTTTTAGTCTAAACTACAAGTACTTCCATCCTGGCAAAGATAAAGTTCATCGGATACGCTGACTCCTCGCTGAGTTTTTTTGGCGTGTTATATCAGCCGCACCTTAATAGATTCAGGTTTGAACTCACAAGCACAAAAAGCACACACACAAAAAGAAACATACTGAAAGGAGAAAGAAAGGAAGGATGGAGGTGACCTCAGTAATTCATGTCAAGTCAAATGTCAGTGAAGTGGGGGGATGAGGAGGGCGGACGGACGGCGGGGGGGGGCTTTTAGCTCGACGGCGGAGGTCTGGGATGGAAGGTTGGAGAGTGGTGAGTGCGGTCATGGTCCGCGGGTGTCTGCTGAGGTCTTTGTTAAGACCCATTCTCTCGGTGACTGCGGGGGGAAGCGGAGAGCGTCGGGGCCGGTTCGAGGAGACAGAGAGGAAATCAATGGAGCTGCTGGAGACCATCCTCTCGCTCGGCACGGCGCTCGCACTCACACGGCTCTTGTGGCTTTCTCCTGTTCTCTATACCTCAGCTTGTCCCCTTCTTTCCCTTTTATTTCCACTCTCCATCTAACAGTTTGCATTGGTTTCTGTCATCCTGTGTCTCCAGTGTCTGTCTCTTTTCTTCATTTTCTTCCCTTTTCCTCCCTTGACGGTAATACTGTACAAGCAACAAGGCTAATATGTATTGGACATTCGCCAGTTTGGATCTCGGAAATCTGTAGCTTAGCTTGAATGTGCAGCTTATGAGGGAGCTGAATATCATGAATAATAACTACCAAGCTTCTTACTGTAATAACACACACACACACACACAGGCTCACACGATGCCTGTACTCGTGTTGTACGCAGCCACGATTGCCCACAGCTATCATCCATTGTTTTAGACGTTTAATTGGAAACACAAAAGCAGCCCACGCTCCTGCTAATACACACAGTGCATCCAGCCCCCAGAGATCTCACCAAGATACATTTACAGTCTCCCCCACAGGGGGAACGGGACCGAACGGCACCGTTCAACCTCCATCTGTCTCCCCTTGTAAGGCCTCGACGCTCAGGGACAAAACACTTCTCTCCTCAATAAACAATGTGTGGGCCAGTAAGCGCAGCTCCCCGCTAAAAGACTTCTGAATGCAGCTGACCACAGCTTATCTGACTGTATATCGATAACAACGCTACATTTTTAATGCTCCGCTTCCTCGAATTCGAGCCTATTAATCTGGCTGGACTGTTAACAGGGGGAAAAAAAACACACAAGAACGCCTTAAGGTTTCATACAATATCTTTGCTCCTTTGTAACTTAACTTTTCCAGAATAATGTATGAAGGTGCAAAATGCATTTCAGTAGCAGCTTGTCGGGCAAACTAAACCTCTTTGTCTCTACTTGATATAAGAAGTGTTCACACTGTACTGGTGATAAAAATGTCAAAAAGTCCTAATTCTACTAATCGGGGCATTTAAATCATAGAAAAAAATGTGTTTTTGATTAAGTGGGTAGTAGATTAGTCCACTTGTATCAAGTCTCCTACAAAAAGTCTGCTTGATTTACGCACATTATATTTAAAATTAAAAGTTCTTGGTTGAGTTTTACAGTCATATAAGTTCTCAGTTTTGTAACTTTTTTAAGTGATAAAAGTGCTAATTATCTATCAGGGACATATGGATGATTTTGGCATCTATGTCGGCCATCATTAGGCCATAATTCATATCAGTCACAATAACATTTTACACATCTGCTTAACTGCTGAGTCTAGTAGGATAAGTAACACAAACAGATGATCCGGCAGGTTGCAAACAATTCTCCAGTTTAGCCCAATAATTTTAGTTTAAAGTCCCCTTCCACTCAAAAATACACTTGTTTTCCTTCTTGTTCCTACAGTTGGATGTTTGAGCTTCACTGTTCAGTTCTGCAGAGCCAGTTCTGGTCCAGTATGCAACTTACACAAGTGTGATGTGGAGACTTGAAGCCTCTAGTGAACAAACACTGAGGATTGAACTTTACAGTGAAGGAGGAGACGTCTTGTGTCCAGCAGGAAAACTTTTGAAACAAAAAAAATATTTGCATAGTCATTGTTTCTAGAGTTTTTTAATGAGGGAGAAGGAGGATTTGTCATTTTAAGGATTTTAACTTGGTAATTATAATGTTTTTGTGGAAAAACCATATCAGATAAACATTGTTGTTCCAAGCAGATTATTATTTATATGTCTTTAGGAGGGGATCTTGAAGTGAAAAGAAAAACTAACTGGTAGTGAAAATGTCCATTAGGATCATCCATTTAAATTAGCCTGCGCTCACATCTACGGTAACCACAGTGGGTCAAGGTTAAACCAGGAAGCACACCTGCAAAATCTAATCTGTGTTAAGGATGGACAGTTTGGATAATAGGGATGTGCAGAGATCTAAGTATTTGTATTTATATCTGTATTTGTATTCGAATAAAAGTGGAAAGAGGCTTAAAAATACTGTTTTTGTTTTTATGACGCTTTTAATTTTAGAGAATTAAAGTGTTCATGAATAAACTACCTTACCTCTGCAGTCTCCCAGATCATAGACGACTGCGCTGATTACTGAGCTAAAACTTTACTCATCGCCTCTTCGCAGACAGACCTCTACCTATTTATACACCCATAACACAGAGACAGCACATCATGTAACATGTAGAGAAGAACTTTAAAGGTGATTATTGCTTTGCACTTTTCATTTATTGCCTATTTTGTACAACCTAACTTTGTGGAAAGGAGAAGGGGAACAACAGGTCATGGAGAGTCCATTGGGAGCACTTTGCTTGTGTCAGTAGCTCAGCTTCATCTCTGGGGAACACCCCCAACAAATAATTTTTAAAATATTTGTATGAAACAAATATTCGTATGAAACCCACTATTTGTGCTTTGCCGAATAATGTATTTGTATTCGGGCACACCCCTATTGGATAACAGTTTAAATTTTCACTTCCAAACAACCATAAGGGGTGAAAAATAAATCAAATAATGGATGAACTGTGGATTTGTTTAAAAACCGCTTGTGTTATTTTCCCCAGTGGACTCAGTTAAAGCCTATGTGGGGGTTAAAATGTACAATACAATGTAACCAGCTCTAGGTGCATCATTACATTTTCCACTAATGCACAGAATGATGCTGTGACACCTCATATCTGGAGTCAATATACGGTATATTAAGAAAAAATAGTCTGTCTTGTCTCATTAGCCTTCCAGGTGTTAAAGCGTGCAGTGTACAGGGTTTTTTTTTTGCACTGCTGGTGAGAGTTAGTTAGTTTTAAATAAAGAACAAAATGGCAAAGGTGGCTGGATGATTGAAGCGGAGATGATCTTATTATTTTAAATTAAGTCCAAGTCAGAGTCAACAACAACTGATCTGTTGAAGCTTGGATCTGAAAATCTTTAAAGATCCCCTCCAGAGATATATTAAGACAAATAAACATAATCTGCTTGGAACAATAATGTCTGATATGGTTTTTCCACAAAAGAAAAGTATACTTACCATTTCAAAATCCTTAAAATGGCATCTACTCCTTCTCTCTCAATCCAGAATCTATGAATATGTAGATATTGTTCATTCAGATGTTTAACTATTGGACAACAGACGTCTCCTACTTCACTGTATAGTCTGCTCTCAGTGTTTGTGCATTGGAGGCTTCAAGTTTCCACATCACAGTTGTGTATGTTGCATACTGGACCACGATTGGCTCCAAACAAGTTGTGATGTCACAAATCATGCTCATAGACCCGCCCCTTTAAACTCAGATTTTCAGTGAGCTCAGAGGAACTTTCCACTTTCAGCAGATGAACGTGAAAACATCCTTCTAGTGTCAAACTCTGCACATACATCATTCTGCACAGCGAAGCTCAAACATCCAACAGAAGTAAACAAGAAGTAAAACATATTTTTTGAGCGGGCTGGGGGTGGGGTGGGGGGGGGACTTTTTACCTCATCACATTACAGATGAGATGATGGTGAGAACACCAAAACCTCAGTAAACAGACATCACTTTCACACCAGCTGTGAGGCAATAACACAAGAGAATTTGATGAGTTGCTGCCTGAGTCTAAAGTAAAATCTGCCAAGACGAATTCTGAATAAGACAGCGATGGGAGGTCAGGGTCAGTTTTTTTCCTTACAAAGAAAGTAATGCAAAAGTAAGACATGAATCTCAGCAATTAAGTTGGAGAATAAAATGTTATAACCAACAGGAATGATGGTTGAAAGTATAAAAATATGACCCTGGTCATACATTTCAGACAGAAGAAATTTGCTTTAAGCACATAAAGTCATATGATGACAGCTATGAAAGGATGATTTCTTCAGTGTAATGATGTATTCTGTGATGACAAGGCTATCACAGCAGTATGCTGATAAAGAACACAACTGCTTTAAGTGGAGTTATAGGAATTAGACCATTAGGCTAAATCAGCTAATTACATGGAGATTTTCTTACCGTTCCTCCGGCTAATTAATTGGAATGACTACTACCACTGTGTTCAGGAAATGACTCCTCTCACAGCAGATGAGGTAAATTAAAAAAATAGTACATTAGGCACTTTCACATGCACCTGAGAGGTAGAGAGGAGCAAGTTTTTATCCACCTCTTCCTCCCATTATAACACCTTATAGTCAAGAAAAAGATCAACCACTTAATTTTCAACCGCCAAGAAAAATATGCCAAAGAAGAGAGTTCGGGAATGTAAGACTCTTATTCTCTGGTGTTTAATTTAGCAGCACACCGTACTTAGCTCAGTAAAATGTGAGGCAGGTACAACGGGAGAAGCTCATCAGTTGTTTTAGCGAATGTCTATAAATGACATTTGTTTATGTCGGAGCAAAGGAGGAAGTCAGGTGATTTTGTTATGGGGTTAAGGTGGTTGAGGTGGTTAATAAAACTTTAAAACAGGAGACCGCTGTTCACTTCCTGTTTTCTACCGTCAGTCAAAATTGGACGTTTCCTAACTGTACCCAAATGATTATTACTGTAACCATGACGACAAAGGTCCCCTAATCTTAACAAAGTACTTATTTTAACCCAAACAAAGATCTTTTTCCAACCATAACCGTTTAGTTTTGTACCTAAAAAGAATATTTGGCATTTTTACTTGGAAAAAAACCCATACTTACACAATTTGATTGATTGGATCAAAATTGTTAATTCATTTCCTGTTAGTCAAATATTCTTTTATAATTAGTTGATGCTCTTGTTTCTAACATATATATGTAGCCTGATATGAATAAAATCATTATTAATTTAAATAAGAATAAAGGAGGTAAATTCATCATTTGGAGACCTCAAGTGGCAGCTAGCAAAATTAATTTTTATTTAATCATCAAGTGATGCCGGTAAATGTTTTTTCTAAGATAACGTACTTATTCTGTGATGTTTGAGATCATTTTAACTTTTGTTTTAATGTTTCACTTTATCACTTTTTTTTGTGCCCTGAGACAGTTTCCAACCGGTGACGACACATCAACAACTGAAAATGAATTTTGGCAAATAGCTCTCGCTGATCTCAATTAGAGGTTGCATCTGTGCTTAAGCCAATTACGCTCATCCACTTCAAAACAAATGACTCATTATGTGAACATTGCATTCTGTAAGGCCAGGAAAAACAATGAAGAGAAAAGTGTTTACTGTCACATCTGCGGTTTTAGTGCGGAAACAAGGCAGGACAAAAAAAAAGTGAAGTTTATATAAATTCATTTAGGACAGATTTGGAGCTCTGAAAGAGAAGAAAAACAGCAGAAGAAAGAGTGCAAAGACACGTCAGTGATGTTGTGTTCATTACAGCTTCTTCCTGACCCACTGAATAGTCGCCTCCATCCACCTAGTGTAACCATACAACTCCCACTCTCACAGCATATAAAGTCTCTAACCTTGAAGGCACTCAAGCTGTAAATTGACAGTCAAAACACTGCTGGCTTTTAACCAGAACCTTGCCGTGGATTTCCGAGTCAAGTCTGGTGGTGAGTCGTTAACTCTGTGAGACCGAGAATTGCTAAGAAGTAGAGAAGAAGAAGAAGAAGAAAAAAAAAAAAAACACTCCACAAGTACAGAGTGAACTCAAGAACCAGACCTGAACAGAAGAATAAAAGTAGAGCTAAGAAAAAAGAACAAGTTAAAAGATGAATGAGGAGTGATGAGAGGAAGGAAGTGTGTTGGGAAAAAAAAGAGCCTACACACATACACACACACACACACACACACACACATACACACACCTAGCTCTTACTACAGACAGAGAGAGAGAGAGAATGGGTATTTAGACAGAAAGATAGAGAATTATTAACGGATGGATAGACAGAAAAAAACAGATATTGATAGTGAAAGAGTACTGCAGTGTCAAAAGAATACGGACACCAGAGCAATAAACTCATTCTAACATCTCCTCTCCTTTGGGAAGACTTTCCATGAGAGTATTTTCCACATAGAGAAATATATATATAGAGAGAGAGAGATATAAAGACATAGAGATAGAAAGAGAGGGAGATAGAGATTGTGATAGAGATAGAGTGAGACATATGGAAAGATGGATGGATGATAAATAGAGATTGAAAGGTAGACTGAGTGATAGAGAGAGATGATAGAGAGAGAGAGAGATGGAGATATGATAGAGAGGTAGAGAAAAAGAGATGCATACGGAGAGAGAGGTGGATAAATAAAGAGTCAAGGAGACAGAAAGCCAGACAGAGCGAGATAAAGAGTTACTGATAGAGTGAGATAATAGATATATAGCTAAAGAGAAGTGCATAGATAGAGACGCCGGACAGATACTGTGTATATATACTGTACATAGAGAGATAGACAGACAGAGAGATAAAGGGAGAAACTGTATAGACGCTGTAGATGGGTTGCTAGATAGACAGACAGATAGACGGACAGAGCGAGAGAGTTAATTCCAACTCTCACAGACTCGTTCACAGGTGTGGGTGGGTGGAAGAGGAGGAAAAGAACGAGGGAGAGAAGGGGAGGGGGGGGGAACAAAAAAAAAAAAGAAAAAAAATCAAATGTCTGGGTTTTCACACCGTTAATTTAGCCGTGCAGAGCCCCGTCGCAGCATTCTCTCACTCTTCCTCGCTCCTGTCGGAAACATGCTAATTAGGGAAGCCGACTGACGTGAGCGAGGTTTAAAGGGTAATTAGCATAAAAATCCTACATGCTGTATTTTTACTTTCTCTAATCAACACCCTCACACGTACACATTTTTCAGATGTGAGAAAAAGCGGTTTGACGCAATTAAAATGAAAATTAGCATCGGGGGAGGGTGGGGGGGGCGAGGGGGTGGAGGGGTGGGGAGGGGGGGGACAAAATGTTCTTCCCTTGCATTTTGTTGTTTTTCTCGTCACGGCACTTTTTTTTTTTTTTTTTTTTTAAGACTCAGAAGAAAGAAAAACAGCTAGATAATGTAATTGTTTTTACAAATAGGAGACATGTCGAGCGACAGGAATGCAGTGTTCTCTGTGTAGCTGCTATCTCATTTCCTGTCACCGACTGACAATCTTATCTTTGCCACTCGGGAACGTCGATTCACTGTACTCGGCATTGTGAAAAAATATATTTTTTTCTCTTATGCAGTCTCTCGTGTAGTTTTTTTTTTTTTTTTTTTTTTAAAAAAGACAACAATCTTCTCTAGATACAATGATGATTGCACAAATGTTGGCTGACACTTTACTTGAAGTGGTGCTTAGAAGGCATCGAAACACTATAAGTGCATTGTAAACACATTAAACGTCGTGTTAAGCTCGGGTTTAAGCCACTACTCAGGTCAGGTCATAACAATACCTTCCTGTACTTCAGCTGACAAGTAGCAGCAGAACAACAGAGCAGGCACACATGTATCCAGGTTATTGAGCAAATAAAATGTTATTACTCCAAATAACTAAGAAACAGGTCTGGTTGAATGCCCATACATGAGTTATTCATCCTTTCAAAAGAGTAACACATACACGTAAATGATACTACTAACAAATGGTATTTTGACTAGCAGTATGTCTTAAATGTTAAATTTTCAATGATCCAAGAATCCTTGATATTTTAGAAAAGAAATGATACAATTCAAATATATTTTTCTATGAAATATGTTAATTGAGTGGATAAAAAGACAGGCAAGAGTGAACATTTCATTACTTCTCAGTTCACAAGATCTATAAATATTTGAAAAACCAAAGTAAAACTAATGTATGCCTTGGGAAGCATTTCAGACCGGCTGTCAAATAACTTTCAATTAGGCAAAAATTTCATTTTCTCCATAACTAATTCTGAATTATTGCAGTATCTCGACAGCCGGCACTTAGATCAAACTCTCTGCTCAATTTCTACTCCGAAAGTAACAATGCAGGGATTCATTTTTTGTCTCTGTGCCCAATTTGTTCATGATACCCTACAAGGAAAGACAGGAGGAGGAGCGACAACTTGACCTTGGTTAGAGGCTGGAGCCCCGTCTCTGAGCACCATATTGCCCCACACCTGGGAGGCCCAGGGGGAATGGGAGAACCCGTCGGCCCCGGGAACTCTACAGATGGACTGGAGCAGCAGTAGAGAGAGAGAGGAAGGGCCTGGATCAGGGTATGGAAGGAGGAAAGAGGCCCTGTGATGCCTTCAGGGATCCATATGCTCTGTTGACTCAAGCCAGTGACACCAATGATTGTGATTGGTTCAGAAATAGGCCAAACTTACAGTGAAAACTATTGAGAGATCATTTGACAGACCATTTAAGACGATGTTTCTGCAAAACATTTATCCTCATCAGAGTAGAAACACTCTTAAGCAACACCACTGAATCCTGGATTCCTGCAAACTTATTGGGAATCTGATCAAATGATAAATGTTTTAATCTGATTCAAAAATAAATTTCAAGCAAATGAGCTTCAACCAAACAACCAAGTCTACAGTAAATATATAACTAAACAAACTACATAATATGTATCATACTATGGACACTATGGATAGGATACAGTGGACCATATTTGACAAAAAGGTGATATCAACTCAGAACAGGAGAACCAGTACATGAGTGTAACCTTATATAACCTTAAAAGTTAAGTCCAAATGTCAAGAAAAGTTCAATTTAAAATAGTCTGTCAAGTGTCACTTTTCTTACTTGTTTCATCAAAATTTCCCACTCCTTCCTGCAATCTCTCTGCCTCTCTTATCCACAATATTAAACCTACAATATGACATTTTGCACCATGTCGGAGGAAGCAAATTGTGTTGCTTGGTGATTGGTTGGTTCCAGCCCTTTGACACACCATCCAACATCTCCAGTTTGTTTATTGACAGCCATTTCCCCCTGTCGGAGAAACAATCAACCAATCAGAGCTCTGTTCTGCATGCGAGACAAAGAATGGTAATGTCATCTTCCCACAAAGATACAGTGATAAATGGTGACTAAAAATGGCCACCAAGGTGAGCGAACTGTCAATCAAAGCTGTCAATCAATGCCCACACGACAGTCTTCCAATCTTATTAAAAGGAAACTTTAGGATTTTTCAACCTGGACCCTATTTTCCCATCATTTTGTTTTTAAGTGACTAATAGGGACAACAATGTTTGAAATTGGTCCAGTATTGAGCTCTGTTTGTTATTGTTTCTAACCAAGTCTTGCTCAAGGAGAATTCTTGCTCTGAAATCTCACAAGAGTTGAGTTGTTGCAGGAAGACAATGGTGGAAACGTGAGTGAGAGCTGAGGAGAAAATTGCCAGGAAGAGTTTGTTGTGTTGGAGGACGGAAACCATAGCTTAGACGTTATCAAAAAGATTTTCAAAGTCATGGCTGAATATTTAGCTGATCATTTAGCTGTCTTCCTGCAACAACTTAACTCTCGCTAGACTTCTACTTGACACTTTCCACAATGTTGTCAGACACTTATAATAACAATTTGAGCCTGTCAGTGGCAAAAACAAGCAATCCTAGTGGATATACATTGAATTACGTTGAAGCCTATTTCCCAGCTGCTGGCTGAAGCGCTTTCACTCAATACTGGACCAGTTTCAAAAAATGTTGTCCCCATTAGTCTCTTAGGCACAAAATGATGGGAGAATAGGGAAAAATCCTGAACTTTCCCTCTAACAGGGCAATCATTTCCAAAAATAACCACCAACACACTTAATAGAGGGCCAGAATTTAGTGATTGAGACCATAATGACTCAGTATTTCTGGAGAGAAATTAACGCTTTTTGAATGGGAATCAGTGGGAGCCAGCATCTAGTGGCTGTTGGTGGTATTGCACTTTAAGGTACTTCTGTACTGGATTCAGCCACAAACAGTGGTAGCTGCCATAAACATTCAACACATTTGTTAGTGTGAGTAACACTGAACCTAAACATTACTTGTGTTTGTTTACAAGACAACTCCACAGGGAACCTTTAATTGGCTGTGCATGCAAGTAAGAAGTTGGGGACGTTTTTGTCATGTCATTCCTGTGGTGACACCTACTGGTTGAAAGCCAGTGTCCCGCTCCACAACAAGCTTTTGCTCCATACTGTATTTCATCAGAGAGTTTTTTTTTCCATTCTTGCTTAAAACATGTTTCTTGTTCATATTTTAAGATAAATCTACTGCTGCACTGGTTGAAAAATTGGAATAATTGGTGGTTGTAACATACCTAAAGTTGTTATTCTGCCAGATTTCAACCAATTACATCTCCAATGAGGCTTTGACAGCATCATCACTAATGGACACAAGATAATTTCTGATGTGTTATTTTTCTATTGCGACTTAAATGTAAAACATAAATATTGTGTATTGCCATTTTCACTTGTTTTCTCTCTCTCTGTCATTGAGTTGTCTCCACAGACGAGGATGAAGACTGCCTGATGTAAAGGAGAGTGAGGTCATCGGTCTCCTGACTGGAGAGCGAGGTGCTGCTGATGCTGATGATGACACAATGTGCAGTGCGGTGGCGGCGGTTGCCAAGACAATTATCACCTCCTGTATCGGCGTCGGAGGTGTGAGACCCGCCCCAGCCCGTCCCCACGGTGATGTCACCGTTACCACGGCGACTCAGCACATAGGCCAGAAGTGTTGCCAAGCCTGGCAGGGGAGTGAGGGGGCTGCTTGTACCATTACCATACCCCCTCGCTCCCCCCTTCTTCGAAATGCCACCACCCTTCTTTCCCACCGTCTTCAGCCCTTCTCATCACCCCGTGCCATTTCCCTCAGAGCTGACTGCCATCTGTGCTCTGAGAAATACTCCCCATTTGTTTTTTTGTTTTTTTCTGGATCTCTCATCCACTCATCTTCTGTCTTCTGACTTGCAGGATGCTGCCGCGGGGGTTCTCAAACTCTTTCATGTCAGAGGCCCCCAAATAAGCCCATATTAGTCCACAGACCCCCCTATAATAAGATTTTATCCGAGGAAGCCATATGGGAGCATCTTTGTTGATTTAGTATTGAATTTCAGAACTAACTGCACTGTATTGTGGGGGGTGATAACTGTGATTACTCATTCTTATACATTCTGTTACTGGGGTCATTTCTACTAAATTGAATTATAGTGAATTTTTGTTTTGTTAGGGGCCCCCAAGAACCGCTTTAAGGACCCTGGGGATCCCAAAACCCCACTTAGAAAGCAACTGCAGCTGAGTATAGAGAGCAAGAGACAACCAGAGAGCAAGAAAGAGTTGCAACCTAAAACTAATGTTCTTTTCCTCCGAAGGGCTAAATGTAATAATCAGTCCTCAGGCTCTTCTCTGCAGCTGTCAGAAAGATCAAGTTACAGCCCCATATGAGCTAGCACAGAAAGTGAGTGTGTTTGTGCAGAAGTGTGTCTGTATGTGTTTCAGCAGAGCGTACTTAACACGCTGAATTGCCATCTGCATGTCTACAAAACCAGTTGGGCTACTGCACCGAGCAAATGACCTTACAAGGAACATAAAAAAATCATATCCTTAATTCTTACCTATCTTGACACTTATATTTAGTCTATCCTATCCTTTTCTATTCTTATCTTTAACAGCATCTTCTCTTCATCTTATCCTTATATTTATTCTCAAACTTAATAATCTTACCCCATTTTATCTTTGTAGTTATCCAGAAATATAAAGGATAAAATGTCAGAGAGAAAATATAAATATATGTAAGATAAGTATTAAAATGTTAAAGTGCATATTTTCAGTGAAGGAAAAATCTAAAATGTACATATGTCACATTTGTAGGCCGACTATATGATACAAAATGTATACATGGTCAGAGACATACGCCCTGGACAAGTTCATAGTCCTAATGGTCTGAAGGAAAAAGCTTTTTCTGAGTCCCTGTGTTGGACTTGCAGCCACGGAGGCCTTTGCTGGAACTGAAACAGTCCATTGCTGAGGTGGTTAGGATCCTCCATAATCCTACTAGCTCTAGTTCAGCAACTTCTGGTGCATACATCCTGCAAAGTCGGGAGTGAAGCTCTAATGGTAAATCCGGCTGAATGCAAGAGTAGTTCCCATACTAGTTAGTGATGCCCCCTTTTGTCGTGTTTTCTACGATAACAGAGTAGAAAGTCTACAGGACCTGCAGAGAGAGACTGAATTTCCTGAGCTGTCTGAGGTGATAGAGGTGTTGCCTCACCTTTCTCACCAAGATGTCTGTGTGAATGTCAGATTCTCAGTGATGTGGACTACTGGGTACTTGAAGATGCTCACTCGCTCCACAAATGCTCCATTGATTCTCAGGAGTGTATAGTTCCACTGCTGCTTCCTCCCAAAATCCACAACCAGCTCCTTGATTTTGCTGATGTTCAGTAAGATGTTATTAGCCTTGCATCATGACCTCTTCCAGGTCTCATCATTGTTGGTGATTCAGCATATCACAACTGTGTTGTCAGCACACACACAGCCACACAGTCAGAGAGTACAGCAGGGGCCAGAAAATAACCTTGAGGGGCACCTGAATTGAGGCTTTACCACCTGGATTCTGGCAGTCAGGAATTCCAGGATGCAGCCACAGAGGGAGATGCATCTTAGTTTAGTGTGTTAGCAAGCTAATAGTTGCCAATTAGCACTAAACACAAAGTACAGCTAAGGCTGATGGGATTTTTTTCCAGGTGTTGGTCATAAACCAAATTACTGAGCACATTTTGACCTGATGGTGTGAAGTGCTAGATGAAAAGTGGATAAAACTCATCTTGTGGGGAGCACAAACGTCTCGACCAAATTTCATAGCAACCCTTCCAATAGCTGTCAAGACCATTAAAAAGCAAATATAAACCTGTTGGTGGCAGAAGATGAAACGCCAGGAGAGCACCAATGTCAGTGGGACACTTCTTCTTGTAATCACAAATGTCTGTACCAAATTTCAGTCTTAGTCTGGACCAAAGTGGTGGACCGAACTGACCGATAGACAGACCGATGCTGGTGCTAGATGGAAGGGGGAAAAAAGGTGAATGTGAATTTGTTAGTGAATCTCAGAAACAAAAAACATCTGCGTCTGCTCTCCTGTTAAATTACTTAAATGGCATCCAGCCATCAGTCTTATCTCTGTCATATCTTATGCATATATACTGCAGCATGCGTGTACATACATCCATGCATTGGAGAGCAAAAAAAAAAAAGAAAAGAAGAAGAGATCCATTGCAAAGGCTGCACATTGAATATCACAGGGTGTATTGGGCCAAGTAAACATCAGAAATTATGAGATCCCTTCCACTTACTGTGACTCTGCTCCTTAAGGACAGACAGGCTCTATCAAGTGCTGTCACTTCCATTCCATCTATTCCTCTAATCCTTTCTGTAACGGCCAGTTAAATAGCCAGTAATGCCTTTTAGCCTGTTAGTGCTGGATGCTAGTGAGCCCAGACAGACTGGGATAGACATATGGAGGGAGTCTGGCAACAGACTCACAGTCCTGATGCCAACTCCTCAGAAACATTCATACACACACACACCTACACACACCAACACTCCTTCGTATCTGTTGTCCAGAGCTCTGAGCCGTCCCTACTTCCTGCTGTCCGATTATCTCAGAACCTGCTCCACACGAGCGTCGTGGGAATTTTGGAACCTCCTCGATTTCCCATCATCCCTCTCAGCCAAGGGCAGGCATCCAGGATGAAGGCTGCTTTTCTGTACTCGCAAATGCCCACCCACAGAGAATAAGGATGGGACGGTAGATAAAGGCAAAAGCGGCGAACACAGCGAGCACAAAGCTTTGTTCAACGAACAGTCCAAGCATGGATCGCTTCTCCCCCCCCCACCACCCCCCCTCACATCTTTTTGTCTGTGTCTTCTGCCTGGTACGGGTGTGCGTCAGCTCATCGCGCGTGTGTTGTCTGGTGCCTGTGCCGACAGCTGGCCTGCAAATCCTGTCCAAGAGTCACAGGTTGACTTCTGTGTGAAACAAAGTAGTATTATTGGGAGACTAGACTCGACTGACGATGAGACTGCTTGCTGTCTTGATTTTTTATTATACAAGCATGCAGATGCAGAGCAAATCACTTTTTCTCACATTGGATTGATCCCAAGCTTTGTTTGCTGTGTCATACCGTGGTTGTGTCAGTTAGAAAGTAGGTGTCGTTATGAAATGACAAATCTTAAAAAAAAATAAGCTTTCAGTTTAGCTCCATCTCAAGGTTTTGAGGCAATGATGGAGCCTTTTTACATCAATAAATCATGTGAATTTTTGAGATGACACTATTTACTGTTTATTAGAATGGTCTTTTGAGTATTGGCAGCACTGTACTTGATGTCATTGGATCTGATTTGGAGGGGACGCTGATGGGAGTGACACAAAGGGAGCTTTCTCGACAGGACAAAACAGGTAGAGCTGTTCAAAATTGTGGAACTAGGGGCCTGTGGAAATAAAACCACTTCCAGCATATTGGTTGCTGTTCAATTATGCCAATCTGGGACCAATGAAGTAACAAGATTAATAGGAAATTGATTTTTCTTTTCCAACGAAAACCCTGTCTGGCTGAGACAAGGTGTTGGATTGACCATTATGTTTGCTGGTATTTGAACCAAGAGTTATTGGCTGGCTCTATCTTATCACAGATATACTGGTATCAATATATTTGGTTCCCCCTTCTTTCCCTCCGTACCTTTCCACATTTATAAACCTTTTTGTGATTAAAGCCAAGGGTTACAACCAACAGGTGTACTGAAGAAGTCCAGTGCAGTTCTCCATCAGGAATGGACTATAATCTTAGCATTGTGTCCCATCATTGCTCCATCCAACTGTTGTCTAATCCTTCACTCTACCAGAGAAAAGCAGCAGATGGGTCTGTTCCTTTGTGAATAATGAATGCTCTGGGATATTGTGTGAAGCCGCAAAAACCTGTTTTATACACTTTTCCATTGATGTTAATTTGACTTGACTCGACCTGCGGATAACCTGTTGTCCACCTGTCATTGTCAGCAAATGAAATCCACTGTGGTCATATTGTGTGAGTGAGAGGAGGGAGGCAGAGAGGAGTGCCCATCCTGACCTCTCCCAGTGCTCTATCAAGGTTAGAGCAGCAGGGGCCTGCACTCAAACATAGACACAGAGAAAACATCCACGCACAATCCTACTATATACCCACTGACAACTCACTGTCAGTTCCTGTCCCGTAATATGTAGGTTGACATATATAGGAAAAAACAACTGGGAATATCATCATCATGTAGAAGTCATCCGAAATCAAGACAAACAGCTAACGTGAGCCCCCACTGAGCACCTGCTGCAAGAGGTAACTCTGACAACCCCAAGTGGCAGTGTGATGTAATAGGTTTCATTTTTGAAAGCCTAAGGACTTTGCTGCCCAGAAATTATGCAATATGGATACAGAGCTGTTGACTGACACAGTTTCTTCTCACTGTTCTGGTGGGGATGAAGATGGGGATTTCCACCTCCCTCTAGATGTAGAAATCTGTCCAGAATTTTAATTTTACTATGAAAATCATCAAAGCATTTAAAGCCTATATTCACCATTTGATTTGTAAAGATGCTTTACTTCTCAATTACTGTTTCAATCCATCCAAGATGGCGCCACATATGGCAGCCTCAGCACAGTGCCCTCTAGTACTTTCTTTGTTTTTGTTAATTCTCTGTATATTCAGTTAGTCAAACCCAGATATTTGTGTTGGCCCCCCTGAAGAACATAACAGGACACCGGCTGGACACCCTGCAGTTTGCCCATCAGGCAAACAGGTCAGTGACTGACAGTCAACATGGGACTGCCCTACATCCTGCAACACCTTGAATGTCCAGGGACATATGCAAGGATCCTGTTTGTGGACTTCAGCGCGGCGTTCAACACCATTATTCCATAAATCCTCTCCTCCAAACCCTCCCAGCTCAGTGTATCCCCCGCCATCTGTCAGCGGATCACCAGCTCCCTGACAGCCAGGAAACAGCAGGTGAGGTTGGAGAAAGTCACTTCTGGTATATGGACAGTCTGCACTGGTGCGCCCCAGGGATATGTCCTCTCCCCACTGCTCTTCTCCATCTACACAATGACTGCACCTCCAAGGACCCAATTATTAAGCTCCTGAAGTTCACATATGACACTACAGGCATTGGACTCATCCAAGATGGCTATGAGACTGCATATCGGCGGGAGGTTGAACGGCTGGTGCTCTGGTACAGTCAGAACAACTTGGAGCTGAACACACTCAAGACTGTGGTAATGACAGCGGACTTTAGGAGACCCCCCTCACAACATGAACCACCATTTCTCGAGACCTGAAGTGCAAGACCAACATCAACTCCATTCTCAAAAAGCCCCAGCAAAGGATGTACTTTCTGCAGCAACTGAGGACATAAAGTCCACCACAGGAGCTGTTGAGCTGGTTCTACATTGCAGAGTTTGAATCCGTCCTGTGCACATCCGTCACGGTCTGGTTCGGAGCAGCCACAAAACAGGATGGAACAGACTGCAGCTAACAGTAAGGATCAAATCATTGGTAATCCCCTGCCCACCCTCCAGGACTTGTACTCTTCATGAACCAGGACAGTGGCAGGGAAAATCATTACAGATTACTCACACCCAGGACACAATCTTTTTCAACTCGCTACAGAACCCTGCATACCAAAATTACCAGACACAGGAGCAGTTTCTTTCCTCATGCCATCATCCTGATAAATAGCTGTCCAGTATCATCTGCTGCCGTAGCTACTCTTGGTTCTTCAGATAGTTATTACACCCTGCTTCACATTTGCAAGTACTGTAATGTGCAAATACTCATACATCACAAATGCATTCACATACGTTGTTGTTCACACTACCACACACACTTTCAATTTATGTGTATTGTTTGTCTTTCACATATTCTGCATATTGCATGAATGAATCTGATTCTGATTCTGGTAAATTATTAAAGCCGCTATGTGTAGAACTTGGGAATGTCTGACTTTGGCGCCCTCCAGTGGAAGAAACAAAGACTGCACTACTACATTGTCAAATTTCTCTTCAAACAAAAGTTGCAATCACAATAATTTGAAATGTGCCATAATCACACAATCTGATTTTTAGACCATCATTATGGAACATTTTAACAACAATCATTTGTAATAGTGTGAATTCTTTAAATGATTATATTTATCGTTGAAAAATAAGAACATCACGTTGAGCATTGGCAGCAAGTGCTCATTGAACGTCACTGTATCTGAACTGGATGGGAATCTGATGCCCAGATAGATTAAAAAAAAGGGAGAGGTTATTATACAACACAAAGCAGGTAGAGCTGTTCTCTTCATGAGAAATTAGAGCTAGAGCTTTTTGGGCAATTACATAAACCGTACGTCTAAGAGAAGTCCTTTGGAAATGAAATAGACTTCCTGCAATTTTGAACTCCACGATAAAACCAATCTAGGGCCAAAGAAACAGCAGGGTTTGGGGTAATTGGAACTTAATATTGAGCAATTTAGTTATTCTGATCTAGAAAAATAGAATTATGTGGATTTCCATCTTATAAGGTTCATTAAACATTGTTTCCTTATTTTTTTAGTTGAAATATGGCATTATGACATAAGAATTTTACAATACAGGAGTATAATGAAGCATTTGGCTTAACCTAAGACCCCTTATAATTGCCATTTCTGGCCTATGGTTGTTTGAAACTAGTAACTCTTTTGTTACATTGAGCAAAAAAAAATATATTTTTGCCATCCCCCCTTGTATTTATCAGATCAGTGATTTGCAGGCACCAGGCAGCACATACTTGTTTATCAGCTAAAGTCATCTAAAGTGCAGTTGGGGACAGTGTAGTGCAGAGTGCAGTTACAAATTGAACTTCTCTCCAAGGTTTTTGCTATTGTGAAACTTTACTGCATAAAGGTTTTAAAAGGAAGTAATCGTTTATCCTGCGAGTCAGTAAATTAAATGGCCTTATAGGTCTTGTTGGGTTTCAAGTGTTGAAGATCAAGCACAATGTCCAAGAAATACACAAAAACACACACACATCCATCCAGTAAACTCTTGACAAGTTCTGGGTATATTTATTCTACGTGGACATGACAACCTTTTGACCATAGGTGTCTTTTTTTTCCAGGTCACATAAATTTGAGCAGCTCCAGTTCATAAACTTTGGTCAGATGATATTTTACATTAAAATCCTGCCTGGTGCAGCTTTTATATAAAGCTTGTTAGTCGGGGATATTGGTTTTATTTATCCTATCCTCTCAGTTCAGTCAGTAGTCTTTGGCAGAATAGTGTTGTAATTCTAATGAGATTAGAGCTTTATCGGAGCACACATAAGGTGACAGACTCTTTATTATCCACTCAGAATAGACCTAATTTAATGACATTGATTTGGAGTCTGTTAGAAGCTCACAGCCTAGCAACAGGATACAGCAGACGTGGGTGTTTGGTCCGTGTGTAGGTGAATGTTTGACACTGACAAGTGTCTATTGAATATTTCATGGTTATAAAGTAGATCGATTAGTTATGCTAGGGGTCTGAGCTACTGAATATTTTCATGATAATAAGTTTGACAAAACACACTGAGGTTCTGTGGTGCTGAATATATTGCTAATAAAGTTTGATATATTAGGTCTAGGTTTGAAGTGACCAGGGTGCGACTTGTGAAAAAATCAGAGGAGGGGATATGAAAATAAATCAGAACTACATTGTTCCTGTATATTAAGCTATTTCCTGCAGTTGTAGCATTTATAAAATTATTATGAACTTTTATAAAACAGTTATGAAACATGAACGTGACCACTGATGTGATGTCAAGTTCACGCCTCGTCCTTTCCTCATGTGGACACATAGGAGATGTGATCATATACAGCAAAAACAAAAGGTTAAAAGCTAATTTAACGAGCCAGAATTAAATCCCCCAATGCTCCTTTCAGACGTGCCAATACACTTAATGTCATTCTTGCAAGTTACTGTTTAATTCAGCTCTATGCGCAGTATGCAGCAAACTTTGAATATAAAATAATCACAACATGCAATAGAACAATGTGCTGTCATCATAAAAGTAAATAAGCTAAAGTATATGCTGCAGTACTTGTCAGACTAAGAAAACACTTTGCTTTGATGACGGACTTCTGTCTTTTTTTATGTTTTCCTGTGGACCGGTCATCCCCAGCGTGTCGCCCCTCTTTTACCCACATCTCTGAAAATCTCTGAGCAGGAAAGGAGGAAACCCCGGGTCCATTTACTGCATCATCACGTAGCCTAGACGCGGTGTCATCTCTACTGTCACACAACAGTGAAAGTCCGTTTGTGATTGTAACATTGTTTGCACTAATTGTTTTAATAGCTTATTTTTATTTTTAGATATTTTATACAGTCTATGGGTGAAGCTGCATAAATCACTATGAGGGGGATACATATTTCTCGCCACTGGGAATAAAAATAACTGAGCAGAGGCAGGGATATATAGACCAGAGGGAGGGAAATCCCCCCAGCAAATCACATCCTGGATGTGATCAAACCTGACTAGAGGTCATAAGTGACAATGCTAACAACAATTTTAAAAAAAGCAATGAAATAAAGCTGATTAATTTTTTTTCTGTCACCATTTTAAAAAGGAAACTGACATTGACCACCATGGTTTGAGGTAAAAATGATCCAAAAAAAAGACTTAACTATCAAGATGTGGTAGTAATAGTAAAAATTATTATTTTACAAGGACTTTCATGTTTTTATTATTATTTCATATTGTAAATAAAATATCCCATGGTGTTTATTTTTTAATTAAAACCCCCAAAAATGTATTTTTTTCAAAATTATTAAGTGAAAACAATTATCCCTATTTTAAACATGACATCCCTGTGTGGAGCTAAGAGCTTCATGTGCCCCCTTGTTGTGATTTTTTTTTTTTTTTTTTTTTTTCTTGTGCCGTAAAATATGTACCGGCAGTGTTGTTCAGGTAGGCGTGTTATCACCCTTTCAAGGCCCAGTTGGGGGGGACAGATATATCTGGGCTCAATTAGTTGCACTGTCACGGCAGGTTGGTGTGCCGGTGGCTTGATGGTCCTGGCTACAGGCAGCTCAGCTGTAAATCAGACTGTGTGTAATAGGCTTCGCAGCGGTCTCCAGGGCTGAGTGTGTGTTAGTGTCTGCACATGTTCCTCTGTGTGTGTGTGTGTGTGTGTGTGTGTGTGTATGTGAGGCATGCCAGAGCATAGGACGATTGCTTTCCAGCATTTTATCGGCCGTTTGGTAATGATGGCGCAGGGTGGAATTGATGCAGGCCTTTAATGGCGGCTGGTAATTTGTGTTAATGCTTTCAGCCAGAGCCCTCTGAGACTTTCAACAAGGAATTTTATGCCTCCAAATGAGGGAAAGGTCACCGCCTGCTTTATTCCATCGACCAGACGGGATCAATGCGGCTAATGTTCTCGCCGTAACTTTGTTGTTTCGCCTGGTTAGAAAATCAAAACCATATTTATGACGCTCATTTTTCCCTTCCCTCTTGGCCAGCCGGCGATCAGCACACCGCGCTCAGATGAAAGCAGCAAACCCTACGAATCTTTATTCATGTTGCCGTCATTTAAATTCCCAGCTTTGTCCCTTTGTGGTGATTTCAAAGCCCTGTATCCTAAAATATTTAAGTGTGGACTCACCAAAGAGCAACAATTTGGTTCAACTTGGGGAGGTATTATCTTTCCCGGCGAGTAGAGTGTAGCCTTGGCAATCAAAGAGATGCCTTCTGCAGCAGAGAGAGAGAGAGAGAGAGAGGAGCAAGAGACACAGAGCAGGGAAATAATTAGATGACAGAAATCGACAAACACATCAATAAAATGAAAGGGATACTATGTACACCGAGCAGGAGGAACAAATTGAAGAAAACAGGAAGAGACCTCCTCATTTAGGAAAGTTCATGCATCCAATCAAAGCAGAGCACAACAGTTAAGTATTGACCAGCATTAGCTGAACTGTAATTGGCTGCAGATGAAAAAAAAAATGCAGCAAGCTAAGGAAATAGGTTCAAGAGTGATCCAGGCTACTGACCATATTTTTCTATTTATTCAGCCAGAACAAATGGCTTTCATGCATTCATGTCTCGCCTCCTGTGCATGATGGCATACAAGACATCTCTCTTCTTCCAGCGGCCGACGTGTGGAGCCCTCGCTCCCTCTGGCCCATGCAGTGATGCATGGCTGTATCTATGTACTCACAATTATGTGTGTTTGTGTGGCTGACAGTGCGCCCAGGCAGCAGCATGTGATGGATGGAGGCGGAGGGAGAAATCTCCAGGGTGTAGTGCTGATATAAAAATCAGCAGCAGGGGTGCAGTAGAGGAGGAGGAGGAGGGGGGAGGGCTTGGGAGGGGGTGGGGGGGGGGGTTGGACTGACCCTGTCATCCCCCAATCTTCCCCCTCCTTCACTGATACCTTACTCTCTCTTTCCTCTTTTTCCTCTACATCTCCCATCCTGTTATTCATTTGTCGTTTGTCAACTCGTCTCTACGCCGCGGGCAACTTTCTCCTTCACCTGCAAGCTCCAGTTCTGTCTTTTCCCTCTCTGACTATTAGTGGATTTCAGCTGATGTGGGTTTTTGAAAGTACCTATAACAGAAAACTATTAAAGAGAATAGCTGAGAATAATTAATTTTCCAAAGGTAATGTTATGTCTTCATATTTCTTACTTTCTCCAACCATCAGTTCCAAACACAAAGACATCATCAAATTGTCAAATTGAAAAAAAAAACTGGAACCATTGAATGTTTGGCACTTTTGCTTGATAAATGACTTTTTGTCTTTTTGGCATGTGACCCCTTAAAAGCTAAAGCTTGTGACTCTTCATCACTTGTTGCAGGTTGTAAGCAGGTCAGCCAGAGAGTGATTATTCATTTTAAAACAAGATGAATGCTTTTTATTGGAGTGAAAAGGTATAATCATCCAGTAATTCCAAAGAAAATAGCAAAGATTTTCTTCATGTTACCCTTCTGGGGACCCTTAACTTAACTTAACGAAACTTAAGGTTAAAATATGTAGAAATGCTCCCCGCAAGTCAAAAGCCAGGCCTTCAATCTGCCCTGAATGTTTTGTTTACAAGTCTTCCGTTCCGTTGCCTTGGTTGCTAAGGTTGTTGCTATGGTATTTCCATGTGTTGTTTACATTTTCCACAATCAGATTCAGGCTCAAACATGTAGAGATATATTTAAGAAGTTGACATTTAAGAGTAAATAATGAGAAAAAATAGTACTCTAACAGTTTGCTTCATGGTTTCGTTTATGTCGTGTTATGTTGGATGTCCGCCGAGGGGCAGCCTCTGAGAGCTGGCCAATCAGAACAGAGCGGGGGCCTTAAAGAGACAGGAGCTCAAACGACCTGTTTCAGACAGAGGCTGAACTGAGGAGCCGCATAAAGGGTCAGTATGAGTTAAATAGGGAGTTTATATTCCAGTAGATTCAAAATATAAACCTGGAAATGTGCATAATGTGCATAAACGATGATTAATAGTGTTGGCAGTTTATTTATTTATTTTATTTCAATTGATTAACTGATGAATCAACTAATCTTTTTAGCTTTAATTGATATAAAAAATTGCTGTTGAATATTTTTCTGACAATCAATTTATCTATTAAGTCGACTAATTATTCCAGCAGTAAAAGAATCCATTTTCACACAGCAGATTTTCACAGAATTACAATTTCAACCTGAACTGAAAGGTTAAAAACAGGTTAAAAACAGCACTGACACAGTAACAGAGCAGTTAAAGTAAATTAATGATTTTGCATTCGAGGGGGTTGACAGCAGATTATAGAGGGATCAGGAAGGTTAAACAGCGTAGTAAAGTTTAAATAAACAGCATAACTCTTTCATCAGGGGCAAATATCTACAAAACTTTCTCTGTATTTAACATACATCAGAAGCAAATATCCAACAGTTGACAAGGTTACCACATTCCTATTTCAAACGTCTTCCTTCCATTTCATTGCGTTCATTACATTGCCGCGTGTCAAATGAGTCCTTGAATATATAATAAGTGCCCACAAGTATTTCAAGAAACCACTTTGATATATGGCCAAAGTGCCATTTCGTTTTAAATGAAGGGTAAATGATATGTGACGCACGATGAATAACACTAAGAGTAACACTAGTTTCACTAAGAAACTGAGTCAAACCCTCCCACGGAATCATTTGTCTCGTACAAAATTGATTGATTGATTATAGACGCTAATATAAAACATATAAAACATATACTAAAGAGGAAGAAAAAGCCCTTCATTTAGGACTCTTTAGTTTCGGGAGTGGACAAACCAAAAAATGACATCCTGGATCCTGAACGCAACACCTTCAAGTCACTACAACCCCTCAACTCTTGAAACTAAACAGCAGCCTCAGAGAAAATACATTATTTCTTCCCTGTTGGAAAAAAAAAAAAAAAAAAACACAAACAAACAAAGAAATCACATTACAATTCAAATGTGTTCATTTAAAGAGGCCTTTTTAAAAACATCTCCGAGGCATATAGCGCCGTGCAGTTCTTGGCTGTGGCAGGAAATGATAAATAATAAAAGGGGCCTTACTTCATTAGAGGGTGACATTATTTTGAGAACAGATATTGCGCTATGAGACAGAGTGTACAATAACACAATAACAACCATCACCCGCCGCCACCGCTGCTGCTGCCACCACCGCCTCCCACCTCAGCCTCTTGCTGTTGACAACCCAGGATTGGATATCTTGTGGAGTGCACCGGAGTGAACACTGTACACAATACAGTACGGCACTCACAATAACACAAAAAGATATTTCCCAATGTAGGCCATAATTATTTCTCCCTGCGTAATTTAATCCGCCGAGTGCATATTCAATTCCGATCCGGGTTTCTTGGTGCGCTGCGAGGTGCTCGGCGCGATTGTCTCTGAAATTGGATTATGATAACCTGTCACCGCTTTAATTCCATAAGATATTAGAGGTGGTGGTGGTGGAGCAGAGGAGTGGAGTGTATCGAAAAAGGGTGGCGGTGGCGGTGGTGGCGGCGGCGGCGGTGGTGGTGATGGGGGGGGGGCTTCGTCGTCGAGAGAGATGTGTTTAATGCATGTTTCATTCTGTGTTTCCTCGGGGGGGGGGGAAGGGAATAATGCGTGTCTAGTCTGACCTCTCAACACACTTTATTTCCTGATCTCTGACATACCCTTTAAATATCCATTAACAGACACAGAGAGGGGAGTACAGGAGGGGTGAAGGTGGGGGGGGGGGGGGGGGGGGGGTAAAGGGAGGGGGTCTGGGGGGCCCTAGGATATTCATTTCTGCTTGTTATGGACTGCCGACAGAGGAAGGCAGTCTCTCTGTGTCTCTCCTTTGCTGTCTTGCTAATGCACGGAGCCAAACGAGCTTCTCCTTCTGTGCCCCCCCTCCCACCCCCCCGCTACAGATTTAATCATCTCCAGCAGGCCCAGAGACCCCTGATTTTGGTCAACTGTATTTACTGTTGAGTTTAAAAAGGCAGTTCATCTAATAAAATGTTACAATTTTAGACTGAAAGGTGTGAAACCGTGCAGACAGTTTTTGGTTTTTGTGTCAAGATTTTCGAGATATCACCCTCTGAAAATTCTGCTGTTGCCCCCGAACAATGGAGGTGAATGAAATTTTGTTTCATTTTGTGTTAAAAGCATTGGAGAGTTAACTGAAGAAGCCTTTCAGCAGAATGACAAAATGTTAATCAAAAGTAGTCCTGTGATTTGGATTTAACTCTCCTCAGATACCGAAAAATGACACTTAACAACATTCAACAGTAATGTATCTTTTGAGATACGAGGTCGTTGTTAATCCGCAGCAAAGCAGGTGGACAGTATGTGTGAATCCAACCCCAGTTGTGTACAGGTGCAAGACGAAAACAGCAACAAAGGTAAAGGAGAAGCTGGATCAGGTCCAAATATGTATGGGTGTATTTCGGAACAGTTTGGACTTTCTCCAGGTACCTTTAGGATCTTGTCTCTTTGTCCTTTAATCTCTTCATCTCCACATTTATACATGACCTTAACCTTTTCAAGTGAAGGTTCACGTCCTGTATAAATGAAGAGACGAGATCCTGTAGACTGTAGGTCTTCCACAGGTTTGTTTCAATTCGGATCCAGAATTTTGCACCATGTTCACACAGTGGCCATTTCAAGGTGGGAAGCTTGAACACTGTCAAGATGGTCGAAAAACTTGTTTACCATCACTTTCCTATGATAGATGGGTGGATGAATTTGCCAGGGTCCCCAAAAGGATTTAAAAAAAAAAGGATACAGCAACTGCATTGAAGCTTACATCCATAATGTTGAAGGCCCGCACAGGAAACACTGTAATGTGAGGCTAGCAAACGTGAAGTTTACAATTAACATTGACGTCAATGTTAGCGCTACTAAAGTTGTCAGATGATCAATCCATTGGCTTGTGCAAACGTTGAAAAGTAACTAATGTCACATAATGTTACTGACTGACCCAGAACATTTCTGAGGTCGGGTGAAAAGACAGCAAGACAGTTAATATGACATTGCAAGCTTGATTACATCCAGTGCATTTTACTTCCAGGCTTCAATAAATGTGTACAAGATGTGTGTTGATATTTCAGAATTAATTTATGCCTTTCCTATTATATCATGTAACACTATCAAACGGTCGTCTAATGGTAGTTAATGGATTATCAAATATCAAATATGACATGATGTCCCTCTGGATTTTCACTATCCATTTTCGTTTCGGTTGCTGATAAATCGGGAAGAGGTGAAATGATAACGAACTGTCAGATTCTCTATGTTTACACAACTTGCAACCTTTAACATAGAGGTAGGACATTATCTTTTTGATAACAGCATTTGAGCTTCTCACCCTGAGTGCAATGTCGGAGGAAAATGGCCGCCACGTGAATATGTTGAATGAAGACTTGTAGTTTGAAGTTTCTTTTTGTAACACATATAAGTTAAACTTTCCTTGACAGCTGCTGCTTCCTCTGGCTCTGCGACTCTGCTTTGGAGACATGAGAGCCAGCAGTAAATTACCAAAGAGCTGCACAGATCAGTTCATCATCATCATTTTCTCCACAGGATGACGATGGACTTTGACCAGCCGATAGTCGGGCTGCTAGCTGCTAAAATCCTCCTCCTAAAATCTCCGAAAATGTCTCAGTAGATTTTATTAGCGTTATTTGAATAAATAAACCATATATTGGGAATCTACATGATTACTTTCTCGCCTGAAAAAATATTAAATCTTAATAAAGTGACATATTAACAGTCCAAGAGTAAAAATTACAACAGTCTGGCTCAAAATATCCGCCATGATGCCATCACCCTTGGATAACTCTGTCAGACCACAAGGCATACTGGGTAATGTAGGCCTAGCAAGGGCCCTCCTCTCTACGCCAAAATGGTGACAGAAAGTTGAAACTGAAAACCAGTGACAGCGTAAAAAAAACTGTAAGACATGAGGAAAAAATCTGAAGATTGACACTGAAAAACACATCATAATGCAAAAAAATATCAAAATATAATAAGATAATTCTTGTTTTATTTGCCTGTGTTTTATTTTCAGTGGAACTTCTGTCAGTGACAATACTTGTTTGACTGCCAATACAACTTTTTCCAATACAAGTGTTTCAATGCCAATGTTTCCTTTTTCAGTTCAGGTTTTGTTTTCAATGCCAAATTTTATTTTCAATGCCAAATTTTATTTTCGATGCCAAAATTTAACAGTTTCCAGATAGTGAAAGGCAACAACATATACAGTACATATACTGTCCATACATATAACAAATAAGGGTTGTACTGTATTTGGGTGTACTGACCCTTTCAATACAGTATATTTCTGGACATTTCTGGTTTCTGTCTCTCTCTAATTCTTCTCCAAGACACGAAGGTTTCTATTTCCAACATCTGTACAATCAGAAGTAGTCAACTTCTTACGCTCACCACCTGCCATGTGGATTCCCGCTCTCCTCTGAGCGGAGAGTACGGACTACTCTTGGCAGGTAACTGCGATCCTCTGTGGTTGGAAGGACACATCTCTGTTTGGCCTTTGTGCCTGCTGTGCCTCTTCAACTGGACACAAACGCGTGGCTGACATTAAGCGTCCTCATCGGACTGACCCTCTGTTTCCCCTCTCCTGTCAAATACAAATGGGCAAACACATGCCTCTTGTCCTCATCTTCCTTTTTTTTTTACAAGTGTAGCAGGGTTTTGCAGCATAAAGTCAAACTCCGACTACAAATATCACTGAGCAAAGTTTCGGGTCACTGACATTGGAGGTTTCTTTTTTTTTTTTTTTTTTAAACCACCTTTCTTTCCCTCGCTAAAGCTAAAGATGATGGCTCATTTAGATAATGCCTCCATCCTCCAGTGGACTCTCTTATCCAGCTTTGGATGGCACTTGCTGCAATCATATCCTTTGATTCTTTTCTCCTTTTTTTTTTTTCTTGCAAGCTGCTCGAGGTAAAAGCTCTGTTCAAATGAATCCAGATCTCAGCATATTACCGCTAGCACTCACATTTACTGTGTGAATTTAGCTGTACTCCTGCTTTTATCAGTGGAGAGCAATCAAATCAAGCCAATGACAAAGCAGGGCGACCAGACCTTGGTAGCTTCACCTGTAGTACCATTAGACCTCTGTATAGCCTGAGATCAGACATGCTTTAGGTAACACTTTTACATGACAAACCTTTCCCAGGCAACCTTCATTTACCACTGCTACTACTGAGGTAAAGGCTGCATGAGGGAATGTTGCAAGAAAGTGGCTCAAGACTGTAGCAATGACTTTGTGTTTGAAGTCTGTGGACCGCCGAACCTGGAAATTTAACCTTTGCCAGATGGAAAAAAAGAACAATTGCAATTCCTATTTGTCCTTTTTGGGGAAACACTCAACCAGGTGGGAGTAGAAGTCACTTTTTACTGCTGTGATAACTATCAGTGAGGGTAAATATAATGTAAAATATGTTTTTGCACAACAATACATTGACACTGTTGTTGTCAATGCCTAAAAACAGAATTTCTTGAGGGAAGATTTAGGGAAATATAGTTAGTTAGTGTTAATCTGAGTGTCTTTTGGCCTCAAATCAGGATTTGGCTTGAACAAATGGGTATTTTATTATATAAACACAGCACAGATTTGTGTATATATGCACTGAAGGAAGTTGTTAGTAACACATAACACTACAATATTTATGCGTTTCCTGGATGCGTGAAAAGCTTTTGACTGAATTAATCATGGTAAATTGTTTGTTGAACTACAAGAGCGACCGGTCCTCCCATATATGATAAGAATCTTCCAGTTTTGGTTTTCGCATCAAACCCTGCAAGCCAGATGGGGTAAGAGTATATCTGTACCCTTCCTTGTCACCAATGGGGTCCGACAAGGAATACTGTCACATGTTCTCTTCAATCTGTACATGGATGATCTTTCTAACAAGTTAAGAGTGTACAACTGGATGTATGGTGGTGGATAGTCTTATCAACCATCTGATGTACGTTGATGACTTATTCATCCTGTCTCCTTGTAGTGCTGGTTTACAGCAACTGCTCAGAGTCTGCTCAAGTTATGATGAGCAGCATGACATTAAATTTGACTCTAAAAACAGAATGTTGTCATGATTGCTAAAATCAAAGAGGATCAGAAGCAAAATTGTCCTTCATTCTTTATGGCACACCAAGTGCTGAACGTGGTGAACAAAGAAAGATGTTTGGTTCATCAGGAATGATCTATTTGATGACGACGATGTGCCGACCATTTCCATTAACGTCAATACCGTTGTTTTCACAGGACACCCTGAACACCAAGCGACTCCTGCCTTCATAAGCAGTTTGATTTTGTTTAGCCACAAATGCTCTCTGTAAGTATAACTGTTACGCTCTGTGTGCATTTACAAATTTCTTTGCCTTTTGAAAATTAATTGTTAACTGTTAACACTTATTACAAAGCTTTTGCACCCCAGAAATCAATCAGTTTCATCTGGGGAAATTGATGAATTTCCAAAATATTAATGGGTGTCTATAATCTAAGAGACACTGGGCTGCATTTAAAGTGACTGAAACTTTGAACAACCTACTTTTGTTATAATGTTTAAACAGTTTTTTGGTGTCCAACAAAACTGCAATATACAGATGGTTGTTGACTATATTCTAGCACTAATGGAAGGATTTCAAGAAATGTTGTGATTATCGTGATAATACAGTTTACCTATGATAATCATAGTGTGACAATCACACAGAAAGCACATCCCTTCTCCCCAGTGGCCATATAAATGAAGACTATAAATATAAACCTGTAAAAAACCTGTAAAACCTGTAAAACAAATAATGTGACATACATGATCAGCTGACTATGCAATAAAACATACGTTGGTGAAACACTAAAAGACAGGAGCTCCATCAAAATGGGAGAAGTAAAGCAACCAGAGGCCAGACATTTTTCAGAGGCCAGACATTCATTGATGGACTTTTCTTTTATTGGGATGGATAAAATAAGAACGGGACCCAGAGGAGGTGACATTAACTGTCTCAGCAAATGAAAAGAGGCCTTGTGGATTTTCAATCTCAGAAGCTTACATCCAAGGGGAACAAATGAAGAATTTTATAGTTGTTTTTACAAATGGTTTTAAACTTTTACATAGGTTTTAAATTATATTCTTATTTTTGTGATGGTATTTTGTGACTGAGATGTGTTTTTATAGTTTACTGTTTCATTTTTGTTATGTAATTTTATCTGGAAATTCCTGTGTTTTTTACTTTGTTAAAGACGCTGTAGAATACAAAAATGATTAAAAACGTGTGTGGGTATGAATTAGTAATTGCTACCCTTAAACACATGTTAAATTAAGTATTTATAGATAAATTAGTAAATTAGTGCACATACTGTACATTTTTTCCCCTTCAGACTTCTGTGGCTCCATAGAATTTCATTCACATACTCCCAATTTATCTTTTGAAGCGCTTTTTTTTTCTCCACAGGAAGTTGTCACAACAGTTATTCCAGTAATTGAAGTTGAAGTATATTTTAGGGTTTTCTTTGCTGTCATATTCCTATTTCAGCTCCTATAAGACTTCCACTCCTATGCCTTGATTTAAATTATCTGTCTCAAGCAACAGGAAATAATGAATTCAACCAATAACGCACAACTCGGGTTTAAATTGGTCTCTTTACAACCCCTCAGGATGATGTCACCAACTTTACATCCTTTTCTTTCAACAGTCTCTTTCCCTGATCCATCTATCAGCCCCTAGTGGTTAGTAGAGGACATGGTAGTGTTTATTGATGACATACTAACCCAGAATTCTTCACTTGACTCCTCTTTGGGTTGCTGCAGAGCAGCGTGGGATGTGTCTCCAACACTGTATATGCTTGTTACAATAAAAGCTGTTCCTTTCATCAACTTTCATCATCTGCAGATCACAACATGCATCAACATACACAGCGTGTCATTGAACTCTCCAGAAACTCCCTCTGAATGTACACCTACAATATATTTTTTGCATGTGGCGCTTGGATGGAGCAAAAGAATGAAGAGGTGTCTCCATGCATTTACTCCAAACTACGCAACGGCATGCAATTCACTTCAAAAGGAGCCAGTAGATGTCACTGGCTATTTTTTGTCTTCAAACGAAACATACTACTCGTTCCCTCCCAGAGGTATAGTTAGAAGAAGAGGCCCCCGTGCGTGGAGTGGCGTGTCTCAGTGGAAGCCTGCTTGGCTTGCCTGCCTCTTTTAAACTCAGAGAGGATAGACGGATCGTGACAGACACTATGATCCACATCAGTTAGCATTAGATCAAGCCAGCACAAAAAAAAAAAAAAACAACCAAAAAAAAAAAAAAAACGTGTGCTGGATGTCTCATGTTTGTTCCGGGCTGTCACAGAGATGTGAGGTCTCCATTTAGAAACCTGCCTCTGGAGGCTATTTATAGCTCGGCATCTTCCAGCAATAGGTCACAGATGACAATGACCACAAGTGCTGCAGATTTGCTCAGATATTGTATATTCATTTTGTAAAAGCCTGCAGGTTTGGCCTCATCTGCATATAACTCTTCTCCTCGTGATATGATCTAATCTAAGCATCTGTTTAAGTGCCAGATTTAAATCAAACCCATTAATTTAAGCACTGTTTGATTTGACTAACTGCTTCTTTAAATCTGCATCAGAGTTAATGATACATTTGTACTCAATTTGTTAGGGGACTAAGTTGAGTTGTGTTAAGAGGCCTGTAGGTGTAATGGTCTGTGCTTACCTGTGCTTTAATGTGCACTGAGTAAATCCCATTTCCATCAGGCCCCTCTAATCAAAGACAAGGCTAAATGGACGCATGATAAATAGACTCTTACTTCTCTAATTACACATAGACTAAAACGGACCTAATGGCCAATCCCTGCAAAAAAAAGAGAGATGTTTCTGCCTAAAACCAACATTTTGAAGCTACCAGATTTCTTGTTTTTCTCTCTGGCTACTGCTCTTTTCCTCAAAAACAAGCCCAGTTATTGCAAAGCAATACAAATATGCAAAGACACAGGCTTTTGTAATGCCAACAGTCACAGAAGATTAAAAAGCATCTCTGTGTCTCCTTTTTTTATGATGGCAGATACATCACAAAGGTGGGGGGGGGAGGTGGTGGGGGGGAGCGGGGTGGTGGTGTTGTGTGTGTGGGCAAGGAAACGGCGACTCTTTCTTTTTCTTCAGAGCGCCGATTCAGAAGTTGGCACCACTTCCACTCCGCTGAGTCCTCCCCCTCACAAGGCCTTTTCTCTCTGTTTGATGTCTGTGTCAGTTTCTTTCTGTCTCTGTCTTTCTCTAATTTAATAATCCTGCTTTGAACTTTATCGTGCAAAGGCCTCACTTTGTTGGTTGAGCAGACAAGCAGGGCGTCATGCAGAGGGTAAGGTTGTGGTGAGCGGGGGTGGTGGGGGGGGGAGGGCGACAAACGCATCTCGCCGTGTTCTTTATTTGCTGTGAAAAGGAAAGGGTGTGAAGATTTGATGCTCCAGTTCCTGTGATTTAAACCGTCTACAGGTGTCAAACATAAATGTGTCCTTACAGGATGTTGCATATTAATTGAACAGAACTACAATGGATTCTGATCAGGTCCCTCAAAACTTTGCAGTCACAAAGAGTTTCGGAGGCATTTTCATGCTCAGTTGAATAAATAGAAAGCCACTAAGTGCAAATTCTTAAAGTAGACACTACCGGTGGTGTTAAAATAATGACAGAGGCAGAAAGAAAGGCACAACACTGCTACAAATATTCTACAAACAAAATCTAAATCTAAAAAGGATAAGTAGGGTTTCGAAATGGACAAAATTTTAAGTTTAAGGTGTTTGAATTTCAAGTATTAGTTTTTAAATATTTATTACTTTCGTTGCTTAAAGTACCTGTTAAATTATTACCCTCATGAGATACATGAAATTCTGAACTTGAAGCAGCTATAATCAGTATTTCGAACCATGCAAGCAGCAGTCCATCAGTCCACCACTTTGGTCCAGACTGAGATATATCAACAACTATCAGATGGATTCCTATGAAATGTTACTGTACTGTACATTGTTTCATAGCAATACAACAGTACAACTTGTACAGACATTCATGGTCGCCGAATCCTGCAGACTTTGTTGAACACCTGACTTTTCCTCTAGCGGGCAGAAGGTTGACATTTTTGATTTGGAGTGACAACAATCAGATGGACTGCCATGAAATTTCAACAGATAGTCAAGGTCTCTAGTGCCACTACTAGCTTAAAGTTTTCATATATGCTGTGATATATCTGAACATCTACTTGATGGATTGACATAAAATTTGGTACAGACATTCATGAGTCCCTGATGATGTATTCTAATGACTTTGGTGATCCTCTGACTTCCTTTAGCACCACCACGAGGTTGACTTTTTAGCTCTTTATTGAAATATCTCAACAACTATAGCATGGATTGCTGTGAAATTTGGTACACATTAATCGTCCCCAGAGGATGAATTGGGACAACTTTGATGTCCTTTAGCATTCTGGTTCACTCTCACCGCTCTCATAGCTTTGTTTTCAGATGCAGCAGGTAGCTGTTTTAAACTAAAAAGCTCTAAAAACCAATTCTATACTCCCAGCCCAGCAGCAAACTGCAAACAGACAAGGTTAGCTGCCAGGATGGTTAAAATAATGGAGCATTTAGAAGCTAAAGAGCAAGACATTTCCCTCAGGAGTTGGTGGAGACCAAAAACAGAGCTAAAAGGAGGGTGAATTTTGGACTTACAATCGCCAGGTGACCAGAAACTCGACTCCAAATGAATGCAAATGTTGTTCCACATCTGCTGAATGTGAAAATAGGTAAGTCTTTGCTAGTAAGTTTGCCAACTTAAAAGGTGATAATATGTCAGTGTTGCATTCATAGCTGGTTTCCACTGCCCCCAAGTGGCCAAAAAATAAAAAGAATGTAATTACAGCATATTTCAATTCATCATCAGTTCATTAATTCTTTTCATGGCATATGCTTTTGATTGTAGAAAGCAACAACGTCTTTTGTAACACCAACACTAGCGAGGTGCCAAAGTCTGTTGAACGCTAAACCCAAATGGAATCAGTAAGGTATTTCAAAAGTTTTGGATTTGATAAAATACTACCAAACCTCAGCCTTACATGCTGACAGTCAGCACTATGTCAGCTGAACACTATTTCTCTGTGAAACATTCAGCACTCCTCTAAACACCAGCCTGAGGTTATTCCAGAGGCAGCGGGGCACCTTGTGTGAATACAGCCAATCAGACAGATCTGTGCTGAGGTGTATGATGGCTCTGGCCCAATCCATGACCTTTTCTGAATATATGTGTGTATATATTTGTGCATACAAACACTAGTGTCTAGACTTCGCCAAAAGGGGCCAAAGATGAAAGGAGCTTGATCAGAGGCAAGAGGTTGAGAAAAGAATGAAAAAGTTTTAGTCAAGTAAACCATAATTTCCTTTATGAAGTGGAGAGTAAAAGGCGGAGTGACAAGGGAGCAGGTGTGTAATAAAACGAAATGGGGAGGAAGACACAAAATCGAGCACAGAAGGTTTGGTGCCTCAACAGCTCTAAAAGATGCAGCTTTCTTATCCAAATATTACATTGCAAAATGAACCCTGCCAACAACTATACACACTAAGCTTCAATTTACTCTTGAACTAATCTTTAGCTGCTTATTTCATCATGTATCATCCCCAATGCTTTTGTTGCATCACTCACTACCCAACAGCATCTTTGTGGGAAAATTTTGCATGAGAAGTCAGGCTGAATCACTACTATAATCAGTAATTATACTCAGATCTTGAATAGATCTAGATCAGTTTTGCATCGGATTGTACATTCTTCAGTGATGCTTTGAACTGCCCTGTGCCACTAAGGAAGGGCAGCTAACATGAATGCCTTGGACTGGTAGTTCAGTCTTGAAGGATCTCAGGATACACTTGTTCTCACATTTAACCAAATACAAACTTTAAATCTATACTAAAATGTATTGATAATGAGTGTAAAGATACGAAGAGTGTGTAGATACAACCTTTTAGTACAAAATGTCAATGCTACAGTATGAAGAGGCCAAAGATAAAAGCTTAATTTTGGTGACAATCCTCAACTCAGACAAACATATCTATCTCTACAGGTCACTGATTTTACTGCTGCAAGGGCTGATTAGTTCTGAATCTGGCGCAAAATGATCTCATCTCCATATATCGCTCTCTACAGACTCAAGTGCTGTAACTGAGTGCAAGTTCATAAAGAGTACAGTGAAAATTTTTTGATGTGAACTCAAAAAAAAAGTGCTGCTGTTGCATTTTAACAGGTTTTGGATATTATAGTAGTTCTGTCATGGTATTGTAAAATATTTGCAGTCTGTTGGCCTTGCTTTTTCTGGTTTTCCACATTTTCTCTCTTTATGGCTTAAGTGTGCTCACTGAACCAAGGCAAACCTTGGACTTTTTTTTTTTTTTTTTACTTTAAATGGTGCAGTATCATCCAGTGTGGTTAAACAAGTAGAGCAAATAAAGAAATGTACCATTCCCATGTGTTATGTAAAAGAAGAACAGCTTCAGTAGCCATGTCTGATAAAGACTGGGAGACTTTGTCATTAATTCAATAGGCTTTCAAAGAAGTTGTCAGTAGACCAGAGAGAGTGGGATAAAACTTAGTGCAGATTAAAACAAATGATGTTAAGTTCAGTCACACATAGTTCTGAACTGTCACAGAAACCAATATTAGTACAAAATCAAGCTAGTAGACAGATACCAATCCAGCATGCAAGGCCAACACCATGAGAAAGATGTTTTTCCTGATGTTAGTGAAATCAGAAGACCCCAAAAATGTGATAATATGAACGATTTTCCAAACTTAATATGATTATTTGTTTCAAGGAAGTAAAAAAAAAAACTCATGTCAAATACAGTTACATCGCTATCTCAGTCTCTCTCTCTTACGTCCATCAGCAGGTCTCAACGAGGGGAGTCACATCCACCTGCTACATGACGCACATTTCCTTATTTGGACATCACTCCCGGAGTTGGGGGTGTTCCCCAGAGATAAAGCTGAGCTACTGACACAAGCAAAGTGCTCCTAACGGACTCTCCATAACCCGTTGTTCCCCTTCTCCTTTCCACAAAGTTACGTTGTAAAAAATAGGCAATAAATGAAAAGTGCAAAGCAATAATCACCTTTGAAGTTCTTTCCTACACGTTACACACTGTGCTGTCTTTATGTTATTGGTGTACAAATAGGTAAAGGTCTGTCTGCAATTAGATGATGAGTAAAATAAGAGTAAAAACAGGATTTTTAAGCCTCTTTCCACTTTTATTTGAATACAAATACAAATAATTTTGCTGCCTCAACAAATACAGATACAAATACTGGGCCCTCTGAACATCCCTATAATGTGAACTGTGAATGCCTTCATTAGGTAGTACACAACACATGAGGTTGAAGATACATGCATGCATGTACCATTATTGTCATTATTGCATTGGTAGCAAGAAAATTAGAGAGATAAGAGGCCTTGCTGATTTGTTAAAAGTCTTTGTGGCCCAAACATGCAATCACGCTTACAATACGTATCCTCCCAAAACACAGCCATTATAAAAAAAAAGACGTCTGTAAAGCAGCAGATCCACTAAAACTGCATTTTCACATTGCACTACATATATATATGTATACAAAAAATGCATTTAACAGGGGTTAAATATATCAAAGATAAATATTTGTGTCTGTTTACAACATCAAACCCTCCTACCTGAAAGATAACTCATGTGGCAACCCATTAAATTATCTTGAACCGTCTGCAGCATACCATCAACTCAGCAGTCATCTAGTAAGCAGAACTGATCAGAACAGGCAAAGCGATTCAACACACAGTGAGAGTGACGCCTTGAGGTAAATGAAAGGTGATGTGAGAGTGTATAGATTGTTTTGTCAGAGCGTAGATTCTGCAGATTTTCTGTAACGGGTGCCACGTTCGTTCTCCTTCCTCAGTCAGGATGACATGTCGGAGACCCGAGTGTGAAATAAGTTCAACAGCAAGATTAACAGAGATATACCGGCAGGTGGGGAAGAAGACATAAATACAGAGAAGGTATAAAAGAGAAAACCTTGAGCATGGCGGTAACACAGACAGTGTGAGAGGTCTGATTCAAACTGATACCAAAGCGCTCTAAAGGGCTTTGATTTTTTTTTTTAAATGTCCACTAACTGGCTTAGATTATGTTCCACACAGATAGGGCATGGGCAGAATGGATGTCTGCTATTATAATTATGAAAGCAGGAAGAAAAGAGGAAGAAGTGGATGTCACCTTTTGGTGGGAACTTGAATTGAATTTTTCTTTTTCTTTTTCTTTAGGGTTAGACCACCTTATTACACGAGAACTATGAGCTTTGAAAGAACAAGAAGTCCTGTTACTGAAACAGAAAAGGTTGTCTGCCAAAATGACCCATGTGACAATCTCAATAAGAGTCTGTTTGTTTTTTCATGTTCTGTCTTAAAAGTTAAGGTCTGGTTAACTTTAGGCAGCTAAACCTGCATGGTCATTGCCACCATGGTTAAACAGGAAACCATCACTTACTGTTGGCCAAAAGTGGGGCACAATCTGAAGCCTCCATCATTGAGGTCACATGTTTTCTACGCTCCTCTGTACACCCCAACCTCTTCCTATGACTTTTGGCTATGCTATTGAAACATCACACCAAAACACTAGTTTAAGCTGCTTAAAAAGCTGCTAAAGAGAACAACATCATAAAACCCATGGACAAGAAGTTTTTGTAGACCTTCTCAGTTCTCTATTGAAATTATGACACGCATTGAGTGTGTGTGATCATCAATCCAAGCATCAATCAAAACTTTGCATTTGTTCCTGATAATTTCATCAAAATTTGTCATATGTTGCCATGGTTTCATTTACTTGTCCAGTAAGCACTGGTTTAGGGCTGCATCTAATGGTTATTGTCATTATCGAATAATTTGTTGATTATTTTTTCATTTGGTCTATGAAATGTCAGAAAATAGTAAAAAAAAATGCTTGTTATAATTTCTTAGAGTCCAAGGTGACATCTTCAAATATCTTGTTTTGTAGTGACGGCTCACAAGAAATTCAGTTTACTGTCATAGAAGACTAAAGAAACCAGAAAATATTCAACATTTAAGAAGCTGGAACCAGAGAATTTTGGCATTATTGATTATTATTTGATTTTTAAATAGTTTCTGATTAATTTTCAGTCAATTGGCAGGTCTAAAGATGCCTAGACTTGGCTAAATATGGTTGACATATGAACTTTCTTTCATCTTTCATTACCAAAACTACGCTTACCCTTTGATCACCCAAAGTAATACAAAAAAAAAAAAAAAAAATCCTAATGTTAACACCCCAAGACTTTTCCCACCAGGCATAAACAAACATCTTATATCTTCTAGTAGCTCTGATGTAGCTGGATTGCATTTATACATGACAACTTAATACGTCTCTAATATGTGTAGTGAAATTGGATTTCCCCCTTCCGTCTCCAAAGCACACTGCCAAGCGCATCACTTTCACTTGTCATATTTACACGCTTTAAAACTGTCAGTAAACACCTCGTCTCGCTTGTTCCCTATCCACAAGCATTTCTGAGGATGGTTACAATCCGAGCTGCCTGCCACCTGCTTGATTTAATTTACTTGTTTTCTTGTGTCTAAATGCTTTATCTTTTTTTTTTTTTTTTTTCTCCCCATTGGATCACACAAGACGATGGTAATGTGAGGTAAAAAAAAAGGTAGTTTTGGAGTCATGTGAAATAAACGGTGAGGAGAGGACATCACATGGGATGAATCATGGGACCGTGATGACGGCGGTTGCACTCATGCCCTGGACTGGGAGGGTTATTTCGAGCTCTGCCTTTAACCTTTCCATGCACGTGCTGAGTTTTCTGACCTTTACACCATGTGGTTCCCCGCTGCCTTTGAGTGCTTCTGATAGTTATGGAGTGGAGCTCTCTAGCATGTGTGTGTGTGTGTGTGCGAGTGTTGAAAATGCACTTTTATTGTGTACGAGCGGGTACTTGTGTTTTTCAAATGTACGTCCTTTTGTGTGTGTGTGTGTAGTGTTGATTCTGTGCGTGCTGCAAAGCCATTCGGGGCCTTGTGTAGGAAACTCGATTTGACACGAGCATAGTGAAGATTACCTGTGTCCAGACAGTTATTGCCTTACAGACAATAAGAACCGCCATCACTCACTTTTAAAGGTCAACGTGCTGAAACAAGGGGCTCCGGCAGGCCGGAAATAACCTTACAAAAGACCCACAGGGGAGAGAGAAGTGGGAGAGAGGGGAGGTGAAGGTGAGGAGAGACAGAGATAGAAAGATGGTGGGTGTCTAACCCCAACACAGCAGGTGTCTATCAACCCACTGACCTCTGACCTAGCTTTACCTCCACCTGCTTCAGCCGGCCTCTTTCTTTACATTCCAATTTTGGAGTCAAACCTTTTGATTTCCCCATCTTTCATTGTGGTGACTGTTTTTTATTTGCCATTTATATTAAGTTCAGCTTTTAAAGAGGAATATCCTCATCACCATAAATGATTTAATATTGAGTATTTTACAATACTGCAGTAATATAATAATTATTTCAATCAGGAGAGACTCAGTTTTATGGAGTGAATGGCGTTTAGTCTTTGGCGATTAGACTCCATCATGATGTGGAGGGGGATGCATGAATAGGATAACCCCCCGATGGAGTCTAGACACTGGTGGTGGTGATGGAGAGGCGTGGATCGAGGTGGTGTGGTATCAGCTCCTGGAGACTCGGGGCCCTGCCGGAACGAGATGTTGGGCAGACAAATGATGATCCAGGATGGAGAGGCGAGGAGCGAGCTCCGGTGTTGCGGCTGTGGAGGTGGATGGGGTGGGGGTGGACGCGATTATTGCCTGAAATGACAGCTGACAGCGACAGAGAGGGAAACGGTTTTAAAGTTTGACAGCTAGGCCGTGATTGGCTGTTTAGGGATCATGGAGGAATCTGATTTGTCAACTAGAAGTGAAGCGACTAACAGCTGATGTGAAAGCAGGATGAATGGATGAATGATTAAGATTCTTCCTGCCTGAATTTACGCTAAGCTACATATAATAATATAATCCAGCCTGATATGTTACATATATTCCTACAATACAGCTAAACAGTGAACTGTAAGCCTAAAGATGACCTACGTTAAAGTTTATTTTTGTAAATTGTTTTAACCACTGTAGCAGTGTGGCTCCGTCTATGGTAACATTTTTCTATTGGTCAACTAGTCAGTCCATCACTTTGGTCCTGACAGAAATATCTCAACAACTACTGAATAAATTATAATGAAATATGCTACAGATATCCATGGTTCCCACATGATAAATCTTGTTCATCATGTGAGAACCATGCTAAACATCCACATGTTAGCATTGTTATTATGAGCATTTTGTTATGCTGGCGTTAGCATTTAGCTCATAGCACAGCTGTATCTAAGTAAAGAGTCACTGAGCTGCTAGCATGGCTGTAGACGGTTAAGACAAAAACAGATTTTGTGCACGTCTTGCCATTGCTGTGTATGTGGTGTGTTCTGACGGCTTTGCGCGCATTTCTGAAATTAAATTTACATTTATGTGTTGTGGAATTTTCACACTGGCACAAACTGGCATCAAATGGACACAAAAAAAGGAAATAAATTTGTTTTGCAAAATATCAACATGCAGGTTTGTTACAGAAACACTGCGTACTGAAATGTAACGATCTATTGCTATCAACATTAGCTTTGTGGCTAAGATGGAGACTCGGAGTAGAACTTAAGAACTGTCGCACATGAAATGACAGACAACATTTTAATTCAGTTCAGTCCTTCAGTTTTTTCACCATTACTTTTGTTTCTGTGCAGACATAAAGTCTTTGCAGCATCAAATAACCGACACAATACGGGAAAGGAAAATACAGAATATAAAACAAAGTTACAAATGTGAGATATTTAATGTAGAGCTGCAACAATTAATCGATTAGCTGCCAACTACTGAATTAATTGCCAACTATTTTGATAACTGATTAATTGTCCAAAATCTCTGATTCCAGCTTTTCAAATGTGAATATTTTCTGGTTTATTAAGTCTTCTATTCATAATATCTTTGGGTTGTGGACTGATGGACGGGACAAACGAAGACATTTGAGGACATCAACTTCGGCTTTAGGGAACAGTGATCGAGATTTTTCACCATTTTCTGACATTTTATGGACCAAACTAATCGATTAACTGAGAAAATAATCGCTAGTTGCAGCTTAATTCAACATAACACAAATGGTGACCACAGTATTTGAACATGAAGTACAAATACTGTATTAAATGAAACATAAGCAATTGATCATACCAAGAAAGTTTTAGCAAAAAGTATTAAATATTCTCCTTATTCTATTTCACTGCTCCGTTCATACTGAAACACACAGTTTCCTGCCCCTCCAAACCGTTCACCCACATACATACTCATACACACACACACACATACATACACCGATACACACAGCCATGCAAAATCGATATGTCTTTCAGCAGGCTGCTGTTGTGGCTTGAATGTGAATAAACAGTCGTATATTTCAGCTGAGGATCAATGGGTGTAGACAGATGAATGGCATACAAAGACACCTCTGAACAGGACAGAAAGACCTGTGTGTATGTGCATGTGTGTGTTTGTTTGTGAGAGAGAGAGTTAGTGAGTTCAAGTCACTCCCCCCTCCCATCCTCTCTCTCTCTCTCACTGTCTCTCAGTGTCTCTCTACCTCCCGTGTCCGACTGCTCTTTCACTCTCAAAGGATCAATAGGAGTGATGGATTAGTGACAGGTACCGAACACTGGAGACACACGCTATCAAACAACAACACTTCCTATTCAGACCCGTTTCAATCACTCTCTGCCAGTCATAACTTGTTTTCTTGCACCGTTAAGGTCGCCGCAGTGCTTCACATTCTGCAGTTCCGCCGCTTGATTTCTACATTTGACACACACACACACACACTCTCACACTCACACCTTGCACTCACACTGAGGTTGAACCCCTGACATTTGAGTGTGTTTTTGTGGAGTTCGCCATGCTGTGTGTCTGTCTATCAGAGGACGGCAGTGACTCTTCAGACAATGGCCTGCCAACGCTTATCGATTATATCTGCGGTGCTGGGCGACAGCGGCGCAAAGGTCTGGGTTTACAGCTGTGGACTCCTAACTGCCTCTCTCTCTCTCTCTCTTACACACACACACACACACACATAGATGCAGGTATTTCATTTGCACTGAGACTGGATGTGTGGATGTGTTGATATTCAGTGTTGTTCCAGCAGCAATTTAAAGATTCTTATGCGAGAGAAGAGGAGGGAAGGACGAGAGGTTTAGGAGAAATGTAACCGTAATGAATAATCTTTCCAGAATGTAAAACAAATCTATTGACATTTTTGATAAGAAATTATGTAGAAAAAATATTCATATGTAAAAAGACTATAAGTAAAAACACAAGGGACAATGATGGAAGTAAGTTTAATGTTCCTAAAACGTAACCTAAAACCTTAAAGGTGCACTACGCAGGGTTTGTTGGTTTGTAAACACAGCATTCAATGTCGACCCCTCGTCCTCTCTCTCTCTCTCTCTCTGTGGTGGTCGAGCGTGCTAGAGAGTGAATGAAGAGAGTGAGCGGCGCTGGCGAGAACAAGGCCGTGAATCAGATTAATAAAACATTATTTTCTGATTGTTTCACGGCGGTTATGTTCTAAAGTCCAAATTAACTCGCTCACACCTCCGCACAACCCTGGAGGTTAAATACACCGCCACACACTTCTAGAGGGGTCATAAGTGATGACTGAGAGGGATTACTTTTGGAAAATCTTGCATAGTATACCTTTAAATGATAGTGTGTCTTAACAGTCAGGTGTGCATCTGAACACTGAGAGAGGTTTTTAATTGCTGTAATCATTCCTCCTGTTCATACTGGATATTAAAAGATCCTTCAAATGTGATTTCAATGTAAGTGATGGAGGCCAAAATCCACAGTGTGTCCACACAGTCATTTAAAAGTTGATGTGAAGCTTATATGAGGCTTCATCAGTCTGAGTTAGTCATATCAAGTGGATATCTGACACATTTACAGTCTTTTTAGCATCAAATTCCCTCTTTGTGTTTCTCTGTTGAGCTGCGGTGGAAGTATAGTAACAAAAAGAGGGACTTTGGCACTAAAAAGACTAATGTTGAGAGATATCTACTTGATTTGACTCATTTGGACGCTGAAGCTTCATATTAGCTTCAGATAAACTTTAAATACATTTTTGCACAGAAGGAGGACTGTGGATTTTGTCCCCCATCATTTACATTATAAGTACATTATGAAGGAATCTTCTGATGGTCAGTATGATCAGGAGGAATGATTAGAGCAAGAAAAACCTATTTCAGTGTACATATGGGCACCTGACTGTTGTTTTAAGACAGGCTTGAAAAACTGCCAACCTGTCATTTGAGACTAAAAGTTCCACTAATGGCCTCTAGAGGCTGTAATGGACATTAATCCCTGCAACTGTCAGACGGACTCATGCTGATGATTTGGCTGTTATCAGGCTAAAAATGTAAAGTTTGAACTGAGAGCGGCGCTACATTAAAGACAATAAAATGATTAAAATCATAACAAGCCATCCAACTGGCTGTTTGAAACTCCTTTGATCGCCTGATCACTTTTATTTCTTCCCTGTTGGACCGAGTTAGTGAGGTGCATCTGCAGATATCAGTCGGAGAGCTTAATGTGACCCTAACCGTTAGAAATAATAGCTCATTATTTAAATACGAAAATAAGACCCAGCTTCTAAAAACCTTTGTAAAAAAAAAAAAAAAGAAATAAAAAGGATCAGTATCAGCTAAATCTATGTACTCACATGTATTTATACACCCACACACAGACAAATAAACTGAGCTAATGATATTCATATGGCTCACACCAGGTGCTGGCGTTGCTATGCCCTAATGGCTGAAGAACACAAAGGCCTGTTTGAGGCTGTCACTTTGATCCTGGCAGCTCAGGGCTCCTGCGGCTCCGCTGCACTAAAACCTTCATCAGCCATATGCTGGGGACATCAGAAACAAGTCAATCAGCATTTACATCAGCACAAAAAGGGAATCAAGCCACAGCAGAAACCCAACACACATATAACACATGTTTTCTGACCTATATTCACTTGTCCAGAGGTGCATTTCTCTGCAAAAACTTTCTAGAAGTCATTCAAAGGGGAAGTCCACCCTGAAGGAGTTGTTACATATTCTAATTTAATTGCTTAAAACACTCAAGTGTGTTGAAAACATGGCTGGGAGACCTCACATATGTCACTGACTCCTATAGGACTATCTATGGAGGTGACGTAAAACCAGCGCACCCCGAGGAAGGCTCTGAGAAATGTGAGCTGTGTTTTGGCTCTAAATACATTTCAAATCAATTCAAGCCTCTTTTTTTTTTGGTCCCTCCATTTACTTACTGAGTCTTTCTCACACTAGGCTACATTTTAAATAGTCCAGACATCAACATAATTTAGAATCAGCACGAAATTGGCGAGGGGACTTCCACTGGCCCAGAAGTATCTGTCCAATCGCCCCAGCAGCTCTAGATGAAAACGCAGTCAGACATACTGGTTTTTGGCATTAATGTGTCAGTTTGAGCAGCGTGTGTGTGTGTGTGTGTGTGTGTGATTCTGCTATTTAGATACTTATGGATGAAAAACATGTTCTCACAAGAATAAAAAGATGAACAAAATGTTCCAGATTGCTCGATTATTGGCTTATTATGACGGGCAACAGATTAAGATCGAAATCACACACATACGCAGCCCTCAATCATGCACACAAAAAAAGAGGGACACCTACGTGGGGAGGATGCACTGAATGATGAAGAAATGCCAGACAAAAAAAAGAAAAGAAAAAGAAGACATAGAAGAACACAGGCGCGATAATAGAAGTCCCTTGATATCTCTAATGGGCAGCTGATTAGAAAGCAGAAGCACCAAAACAGGTAATTCTTCTTCTTATCGTCAGCACCAATAGTCAGACTCACACTTATCTCCATAATGACTCCAACTATAATTAATGAGCCTTTTGAGAGTACAGTGGCCTGTGCACACAAACAGGTGCACACACACACATACACACACACACATGAATGCATGGATTGGACTCCTTCTATTCACAGGGGGACTTTGGTAATGATGGCAGATTGAACGTAGCTGATGAAACTTTCATTCTATTCAAATTTTTTTGTTGTTGTTCTTCCTGTCTTCCCCTCTCTCCATCATTTAAAAAGTCTGTCCAAGGACAGGCAGCAGCTTGAACAGAACCGGCTTCTGATTTCTGATCAGACGACAGATGGAAGAAGCACATTATGTCTCCTCAGATGACAGGGAGCCTGAACGCAGCGTCGGGGTGGTTCTTTTTTTTAAAGCGGCGGTGAGCCCCGACAGTGCCGCCGTGTCGTGTGAGAAAGGGGCGAGAGGGGTCTCCAGGCGTCCTTTGAATTTTCTCTGTGGTGGACATCAAAGGGCAGACGCATCAAGCATCTCGCAGTTTGATGACAGATGTTCTAATGAAAGCTCTAATGAAAGCTAAAGGTGGACTGTGCAACAGTTCAAGAGCGCTAGACATACATGTCAAGGGCTCATGTGACTCAGTTATTTATTAACACCAGCACCAAGTGGCAAAGAACACAATAACTTGTCACAGCTGTTTAAATGGCTGCACTGGAAGACAGTTAGAGCTGGTTTAAGTTAACTCAACTTGAAGATTAAGTTTGTTTCAACTCAGGCTTTAAAGTTCTTTTAGTTGTCTCAAAAGTTTTCAAAGTTGATTAAACTTTTAATAACTTGTTTCAACTTAATACCGAGTTGAAACAAAGAGTTATTTTACATTATCAATGCAAGAAAACTTTCTTTACCTGGTTTAACACACAGTTTAAAGTTAAAATAACTTAACTATGTATATGACTTGCAAGTTAAGAGGATTTAAAATTCAGATTTGTTTCAACTTACATGTATAAATTATCTTGACTGACAATTGAATGTTTTCTCATTTGCTTTTTTCTTTGGTACATGACAGAACTTCACACTGAATTCTTGCATCTGTTCAAACATATAACAATTATATGAAAAACATTTATATATTTATTAGAAGGAGGGGTTGAGTTGTGCAATGAGGTCAATGTGAGATTCATAAAATCTTGAAAGGAACAAGAATAATGTTGCACATTGTAACCAAAAAGCGGATGTGTTGATCGAACAAATACTTTCAAAACTAGGAATGAGAGAATAAGAGAAAGATGGAGGAAGACAGAGAGAGAGGAAGAGAAAGAGATGAGGTAGGGTGGGGAGGTACGGAGGCAAAATGTAGGATACTGAGAAACAATAAACCTTCATGTCTAAAAGATTCCTTTAACACAATCCTAAAAAAAATGATGTTTGCTTTCGTTATATGTGAAAGTCAGTGCCTCACAAAAGGTTTTTCACATTTGAACAACACCAAACATACAGTTCAGAACAGTATATAAGATTTTTCACCTTTTAATTTTAGTTTTAATAACAATCTATACTGCTGAAAACATGGACAAATTTGTGTGCAGAACAATGCACGAGTCCCAAATAACAGCTTCCTCCCAGTGGGGGTTTGAGATGTGCATTCATTTTGTTTACAGGCGATATCTAAGCAGTTTATTTCTGAGCCTGTGGATTCTTGCTGAGCATTAGTCCGGTTTAATGTTCAACGATGGCCTTCTGAAGGAACTCAAAGGAGTACTTCATATAACCAGGGTATGCGAGGTTAAGGCAGCGGATGGCACCCATTAACAGGGCAAAGCCTGTGGGCACATCTCTGAGGTCATGCAGCATGATCTTCTCCTCTTCTACCACAGCCACTTTAAAGACTTCCAGAGGAAATGCATCACGCAGAGAGCCTTCGTGTCCAATCAACAGTCCAACATGCATTCCTTTCATTATCGAGGGTTTCTCCATGAGCCAGAAGACATATAAAGACATACACATCTTATATATATATGTATATATAGAGGAGAGAGTAAGTCTTTTACATTAAACAGCTGTGTGGCATCCATGTGGCAAATTAGGCTCAATCGTTATATATTCACTAAGCAGTCATTTTCAGATTGTTGTTAATGTTAGTAACACTCGCTTTGCCTGTGATGACATTTCAAATATCTGTTGTGAGACATGCCTGTTGTCTGCAGACAGTTTTGTAGAAAAATATTCTGATTTTCTGACGTGATTGGTCGGTTAATGTTCCACCGCTGTCGGAAAGTATCTCTTAAAGTCGCTTCTTTACTTTTTCGCCCTCAGCAGTCTGTAAAAACTTGAATTATTGTGCGAGTGCTGCGCAGCAATCATACTTTGTTCTTAGTGTGAATGCTGACAAACCTTTATTTATTCTTCTGTACGTTTTTCCAGCTCTCACATGTGTTTTCTTTAGGAAATGCACATAGTTCCTGTATATGTTTGTCCAGTCAATTGCACAAGATACTTTATCACCATGTCAGAGATGTTTTTCTCCCCAGGAGGGAGTGACTATGGTGATCATGACATCACATGCTTTATATTTTGACCCAAACATTAAAAAAAAAAAAACATTAATATGAAAACAATCTTGCAAATATCTGGAGGAAGTGACTAAAACAATGTATCGCTGCGTCCTTACAAATTGCTCAATACAGCAGGCTGTCAAAACGGCATGTCTCCCACAGCTCCTCGTATATTTTCAGCTACCAGAACTAATGTAGCATCGCTTCAAATCGAGGGGCTCCACGGGTGAGTTGATGAGTAAACCTGCGCAGTGATAGGTCCACTGCTGTGTGTGAGATTGGAAAGGATAGGGAGGACAGGGTTCTTGTTCAAACACGGAGACACATACTGTTACACTTTGTCACACACACACACTCCCGCTTTGCTCCAGCCAACCTGTGGCTTTGACACTTGGCTTTGCATTTATAGCTGGGGCCCCACAGTTACTCTATCTCCAGTTAAGGGAAGTTTGCAGCCATATAGGAGGTGATCAACTCTTGCTTTCCGACTGGAAATGAAACAGCATGCAGAGTTATTTTCCTCTGCAGGTGTAATTGACTGTAATTGTGTATGTGTTTGTGCGTACATATGTGCATGTGTGCGTATGCTTAAACTGTACACAGCCACACACACACACACACACACACAAAAAAATAATTCTTTTCATGAGTTTGCTACAGTTTTCTGTGCATGTGGAACAAGATTGGTTGGAGTTAAGGGACTTGTTACATCATTACCTTCGTCTGGACACAACACAAAAAAAACAGTGTGGGGATTGGACGTTATGTGCTTACCAGCTGGCTTTTTCCAACTCCAGGGAAGCTACTTGTACAATACACTTCATCACTTGACAGTACAAGAAGCTGATCTACGGCAAAAGTTACCCTCAAGAGAAAAATCCTTTTTTTTTTTTGTTTTAAACGGATTCTGCTTCAAAACAGTGTTTTTGAGAATCAAACATTCACCATATGTTGGCTTGAAAGGTGGCTCAGAAGTTTGTAAGCTTAGCAGAGGTAGTCAGCTGGGATTCACAACAGATACAGTGGATGGCAAAATATACTACTGCTACAGCATCCGCGTCCATGTTGTCTGTCTGTAAACTACACTTAGTACGTTCCAAACACTTATATTGTTGCCAAAATATAGTTAAATCCACAGTTTTCTGACAGGTGGTCTGTCAGTACCACATCTATTACTGGGAAGACAATCTGCTGTTGATATATTCTATTCAGTTTGTGCCTCTCAACTAATCTCTAGTTAAATATTTTCACCACTGTGCAGTTAACAGATCACTAAATTGCCCTTCAGAGACATAAAACCTTTACTGCGCTCTACATATTCTGTTTAAATGGTAAAAATGGTCAAATATTTGCGAAAGCACAGGGTTGTTGGTGGTTGTAAACATCAGGATTCAACACATTTGAAAAAAAAAGTCCCTGCTTTCAGTGCAGACTGTGAGTTAAGAGACAATATATTGTGCCTGGATGCTTATTTGTTGCTTGGAAATGTCAGATCAATAAGAAATAATCACACCGAAAAATCACAGAGAAGAAGAAAAAAAAGAGCCGATCACATGAAAAGCTTGAAGCCACCGAATAGAGATTAAGCTGTGTATCGTGTATGAGGGCTTACAAAACCTTAATATTTATTGTATTCTTTCCTCTTCTCTTGCTCAAGTCTAATCCAGGCTCAAGTCATCAAAAAAAAAAAAAACAGACACGGTGACGTTCCCAACATGATGAAGAAACAAAAAGTCCTGAATCCTCATGGCTGCCACAACCTTGCAGCGACTCTGTCCGCATGAACAAAATCCATCGCCGTCATTTGTCTTCGGAAATCCGCAGAGACGGCGGTTTGGCTGGCGGTCGCCGGTCAAGTTAGTAGCAGCTCAGGTGTGAGAGCTGCAGAGTTGGAACAGATGCTTCTACTTTAATTACCTCACAAAGAGCTAACTCTCCTGTGATGGAGGAGACACCAACACAGCTGGGTCCTGACGGATGCCAGGGTACAAAGAACTCACGGCCACAAACACACACCCCGGCAATCCTATTACATGTGATATATCATACGCACGTGTGTGGCAGACCCCGCTAAGATATATTCAAATATATTCATAGTTAGATCTGTCAGATGTAAAGTGAGCTAATCTGGGAGATGGAATTTGCAGGCACTTGTGATGAAGACTAGGAATATGGAATATGATAAAAGGTAACAGAAGGGATATTTATTTTAAGCTGGGGGTGAGTGTGAGGGCTGGAAATGGCAAGCGTTGACTGTCAGCCAATCCGAGAGGCCAAAAAAAGTTCTCAAAGTCAAAGCTGAATGATAAAAGTTAAGTCGGTCCTAACACCTTTCACCTAAACTAATATGTACATGGATTGAGATAGAGATACAAGTGCAGATTATTTTTAGTTGATGAGATATTAAATAGAGGCAAATATCCAACGATATTCAGTTTATAATGATGTAAATCAGAGAAAAGCAGTGTGTTAGCATAGCATGATTTCACATCGTCATCATTCCTTCTTCGTTAAAGTCGGGAGACCCCGCCGACAAAGTGTTAATATTATTTTCTATCGTGGGTCAAACACACAGAATGTGTTTTTACTTTGTGGTTTTTATGATGATGAAAGCTGTATATTTGAATTACACTGCTATATGTAAAGCCCAACTAGGGACAAGAGTTGAAAATTAGCAATAGCAGTACATCAGTTTCATGCTCTGTATCAGAACTATGTTAAATTGCATCGTCCCTATCAAATAAAATAAATTGAAACTGAAATAAGACACAAGAACCAGTAGTAGTAGTAGATATTTCTTATATTTTGTTTTTCTTCAGTTATTTTTTCTCCAGGCCTGAACTGTACATATCGCTGCTCAGGACTGTCGGTTTCCACTAGTAAATAAATACATCTGGACAACATAACTGGATTTTGTCTCAGTTGTTATGCCTTATCTGCTCGACCAACCTTACAAATATATTTTTGGTGTTTGTGTCCATCAGAATTGTTAATAAATCTTTCGTCCATCAACTAATCAATTAGTCTCTTTTCAGCATAGTTTTAGAAGTCTAAAGATCACCACCAACAATGTTATTTTCTATATTTTGTCTTATAAAACTTTTGTATTCCCACAGCCAACTGATAAGCCATTCAATGTCAACACTGAAAAGGTTTTTTTTTTTTTGTATTTAAAACATATTGACCATTTTCACCTATCATACTTTCTTCTTCAAATATCGCAAATGAATTAAAAGTTCCTTGTCAAACAAATTAAAAGCCTGGATCAGTTCCTGTAATTGACTTTTTTTTTTTTTTAAAGCAGCTTTTTGCTCACTGACTGCCAAAGTTTTTGCATTTTCATCTGATTCATCATACAAGCAAACAAATAAGATAATTTACTGTGGTCATTCATGCGCACCTACATGCACAGAGGAGAGGCATTTGGCTTATTATCTGATAAAGGGAATTATATGTGATCTGACTTGTTTGCTAATCATGCTATCAAATCATATTCTGTAACCTATGTTCACAGAGTACACATGCATACAGTAACTACAACCTATTCATCCTATTTTGATACGTCGCAGCGGCTGCCGATTATGTTTACCATTTACAGCGTCGTGCTCACCAAACATTCAGAGTAGAAAACAATTTAGATTACCAGCTCAAACACAATGCTGCAGCATTTCCTTCCCTGTTTCGGCTTCATGAGATAATGCTCAGATGACACTGGCTTGTGCTCTGAAATGAATTTTAGTGCTATGAATGGAAGAGCAAACTCCACTGAAGACGGATACTGTGAATAATCAGGGTAAAGGATATAGGAACTGAGTATCTTGTGTAGTAAACAATAGATCTCTTGTGTACTGTGTTCAACTAATTTTCTAAGCATCTACCATTGGCTTTTATAAAAAGTCAAGTTAGATAAATATTGCCACATGTGCTCAGTAAAGTTTATTTTCAACAGCTATGAAAAAAGAGCAGTGGATAAGAACTCAGGTAATTCCACAAGAAATTCCCAAAGAGCTGGTTATCAGTAATGATCTGTACGAACTTCCTGATTCCAAGAATGATGGAGGTGTATGGAAGTGGGCTGGCACTCCAGACCTCCAAGGAAGGAGAACCATAGTTATGATGGACACAACTACAAGGATATTATGTGTTAATACGATTTCTATATGTCAACAACTAAGGACATATATACGCTCTTTAAAACTTGATCATTTTGTCTGAGCGATACTTCAAGCATGAATCTTGCAAGAGATCCAGAGGCTCTTGCAATAAACAGCAAACTTGGTGCTCCCTCCACTGCCTAAGCTGCCACTGGTTAGGTTGGATGGCTCGACACATTCGCAAGAAAGAACATGTCCACCTAAACTTTCCAGTTGGTTCTTATGGCTGGAGGACATGTACTACGCTGTGTCTCAAATCGCATACTTCTGTACTTACACTTAACATTTTGAGTGCATAAGTGCGTTCACACTGAGAGGTATGGGAAATGCAGTGCACCGTGAGTACCCGGATGGTGCACTCAAAACAGTCAAAAAGTTAAGTGTGGAACTATGGACACTTCTCGCCCTCAATGCTCACCATCTTGGCTACGTAGCAGAAGGGGAGGGACCACTTTTTAAATTGGAAATGGCGGCTGGGTACGTTGTAACTACGGTGAACATCGCCACATTATACAAATGTAAGGTATACATGTGTTTTTTAGCACTAGGCACCACTATACTGTTGTCGGATATAAGCCATCAGTATGTTTTTTGGGTTAATTTATAGCAGTCTGTAATGATTTGGTAGCGCGAACGATAACGCGAATGCTAAGGCTAGCTAATGCTAATTTGCAATCATCATTTCCGGTAAGTGCACAACGGCTGTGTTTGATTTGAGACAAAACTACTTTGTAGAAATTACACCAGTAATATATAGTGTACACAGTGTACTACATGAAAGTGTACTAACAGAGGTATGTGATTTGAGACACAGCTCTAGACAATAGCATGGCCTCTGATTTCACCCAGTTAATTGTACACTACATACTTCAGAAAGGAATTAAAGGATTACTGAAAGGACTAAGAAGCAGTGCCCTCTCTGCTTTTCAAGTCCATTTCCTTCTGACCACAACAAGCATTAGGTCTACTGATGGATGTGGTCAGAAGTGTGCTTTTTTAAAAAACACCCAACAGTGATGTCACGGGGTCTTGCAGAACATCTGCACATCACTGCAGCAACGCGAGAATTCAAACCACATGAGCTCAGAAAAAGTTAGCATTAAGTTAGTCGATTCCGGTAGATTTCTGGTAACCCAATTTTTGGAGTTAGTAGCAACCGATCATCAAATATAAAAATGTTTGTGTTCCAATGGATCAGACTTAATTCCAATTATATTTCTACAACTCTGCAAAGTGGCAGTTAATGGATCCAGGATGAAAACAAGCTGCGACATATGTGATCTTTGGTGGATTCCCCCGCTCAAATGAAAGGGAGATGACACCATCCCATTTGTCAATAGCCTGCGAAACCAAGTATATTAATTTAACCCAGATTATGATCAATGTTAAACTTTTTTTTCATGAATTATTGGTAAAATATGCATGGCTTGCAAATACAGTAAGGTATGATGAAAATTTGGGTATGGTAAGGTAACTACAACACTTGGATATATGTTTTAAATGTTTTCCATATAGCCCAAAATAACATAATATGAATTTAGGCCACCAGCATCATGGTATTCTTGCTACATAAAGGACACAGTGTCTAACAGAATCATACCAATATGAGCATAATTCCTGCAAATGTACCATATACAAATGCAGAGTTGTGAGAGACATTATGTAAGAGACATTATATAACTTATGAATTAAAACCAAAACAAGACAGATACTGGAGGCCGTGATCAAATATATGTGGAGCTTTCTGTTCTGTTTTTCAGAGATGTTTCTCATCATTACCTTGTCTAAACTAGCTGACTTACAGCTCACCTCATCATCTAACAATGCTGTGACACAATCAAAATAAACTTCGTCGCTCTCTGTCAAATGCATCATTATTCTAAATACAATATGTCTGGCAAACAATGCTTCTGTTTGTCTTGTCTTTTGGTTTCTAACAATGCCTCTAGTTTTGCAAAATGGAGCCTTCCAAAGCTCCCCCTGTAGACTTGTTGTTGTTTGAGGCCAAGGTTGGGCAAGACAGCCCTGGACTGAATATTTACATAAATGAGCCAATTTAGCTGCATTTCAGACAACTGGACTGTCTGGCAGACTGACTGGCTGCCTCCACCACACGCAGACATGGATGGACAATGACAGAAACACACAATAAATCACAAAACACAGTCTAGTGGGCCATGTTAGCAAATTACCAAGTGGCAAAGATGTAAAACAGGAAATCTTTATTCAACAGTTATGGCAGCGGAGGTCATGGTTTTCCCAGACAAAGAGGACAAACTGAGAAGTTGAGAGAAAACAGACGAAGAACAAATAAGAATTGGATGACAAATAAAAAGAAAGACAGACAAAGAAAGAAAAAAGCAGTTTGGTAAACAGTGGTTGTGCTAGGGTTGAGAAATCCTGATGTTTCTGGTTGTTAGTGTCACTGTCAGCTTGGCCTGGCATGAAAGAGGAACAAGGGGCACAGCACCAGCTAACCAAGCCAGGCCAGGCCAAGAGAGGCCAACGACCGAGGTAGAACAGGCTAGAGAGATGACAAAAAGCAGGAGTAAACTGCAATGAGCACAAACACTCAGCAAACACACACACACACACACACACTGATTGTGCCGTTCGGTGCCAGTAGATTGCTCTGTGCTGGAGAGCTTAGGGAGGCATCAGAGAGCATGGGCAGCATCCTGCTCTGAGCTGCAGATCCCAAGCCGACTGAATGTGGATGCTTGGCCCAGTCGGCTGGATCAGCCGCTAATACACAGCCTGGGACCAGGGAATTACTGAGTAAGCACTGAGCCCCATGCAGCCGCTACCAACATGCACACACAAACACGCTCATGCACACAAAGGGGGCATGCTTGGTCACAGGAATTCACGGCATGCTCACAGACTCTCTCCTGCCATGAAAACAGACAAAGGTGCAGCCAGACACATTGGTGGAACAGCTTGAAATGATATCAAAATATTTAAAAGCTGCTGTCAATATGACTAGGTTATATTATAAGAGAGCAAAAGTCAAATTGATTTTCAATGAGCAGTGTTCAATGTACTTTGTTATACAAGAACCTCTAATTGATGCTCAATGCAATGAACAGTATTAAGGATTACAACAAGAAAAATGTTTTTAAAACTAATAACAACGTGGTCATATCATCACAATGTGATTCCAATGGGACGTCACAGTCTACTTTTTAATCCTCAGTTTGTTTGGTTTTTAAAGTCAAAAGAAAAAAATGTGTTCTTATGAAAAGCCTTTATCACTATCCATACAAGCTCTGAGCTGACTTCATCGCTACACCCCACTGAAGCCACTTTTCTTCAGCTTTGAACTCTTGATTTTCTTGTAAGTAGAACAGTTAGTGTTTTTCTGAAGAGGAATGGCCCTCTGTATATGACGGCCCCCCGCCAACATCATTTGAAGGCTTCCTCTAGTACAATACCCCCGCCTGAAAATAACCCACCCTCCCACCAGGATACATTGGCCTACTTCCCAAAGCACTCACATCTGGCAGAGAGACATAAGGTGCTTTTGAGAAACCCTTGCTTTATATTTAAAGCTCTTATTCCTTCAAGGTCTCTTGTTCTAGTTCCTTCCTTCCTCCATCTCTCTCACTGCTTCCTTCTATCCATGTGATATATGAGAGTTTATGTGCACAAGCTTTTTGACTGTGTACTCTTTATCCATGGTTTCCGGCATCGAAGGAGCATGTGGATCGATAAGATGTTTAACATACTCCCTCCGCTTTTTAAAGCCTGCAGTGAACAAACCCCTCACCATCGACCCCTAACCCCACCCGCTGGCGCAGATCGAAGGCCCCCCCGTCACGTGACCACCTTACACAACACTCACGGGAGGTCCTCTTCTCACCAGGCCGCCTCCCACTTCCTGCTCAGCCGCTGGTTACCGAGGTGAACCATCGCCATGGGCAACGGACCAAAAGAGAAGGAGGAGGACCGGGAGGAGGGAGGTGAGTCGGAGAGGAGATGTGAATAGATGTGAGAAGAGGGCATGAAATCGATGAGGCCATGCAACAGCTTTGCGGCTCATGTGCCCACACACTGAGATAGAGATGCAGACGCGAACACACACACACACACACACACTCTCGCACACACACATACACACAAAAGTAGAAAGAACGAGATGACCTGGCATTCACGACTGCCAACAAGCTCGTCCATATTACAGGAATGAGCGAGAATGATACACACATTTCCTCCCTCACAAGTTAAATGTTTCATCCATTTTTAGACTGCGCAAATTAATCTTCTCCACCTCCACTGACATGAATATGAGTTTTAACTTTAACTCTCCTATAATTAAAGCACAGCTTTAGCGTTTCATGCAGGAGATTTCAAGAGTTTCATTTTTCACAGAGCCTGTGTTGCAAAAGGTCTTGTGTTTCTTTTAAATGTCACTCCGCTTAAAACAGAGCTGCATTTAAGCAGCAATAGGACTAGTGATATTTAACAGGGAGAGAAATTAGAGAGGCTGTGAGAACACTCTGCTTGTCAACCTCACAGCCGAGAATATATTTATAAAGAGACATCTATGGTAACAGCTAATACCTGACTGAATTAAAACGTGTTTCATAGATACAAACTCTCTAAGCAGGTTCATGACGAATAATTTAATCAAAAGTTTTGACTTGGAAGAACAAGTCAAGGATTATTGTGTATCTAAGATAAAATTAAAACAGTGAGCACTTTATTAAAGAGTAAACCAAGAGTTTTTTAAATGTCAACACAAAACCAACAAGGGCAGCTATTCTTATTACATTTGACAAGTTCAGAGAAAATCTATGCTGATTTATTTGTCTGTCAATGACAAGGCAGTTGAATGTTTAAACCGCGAACAATTTTAAAGCATAGTGACCCATTCCACATTTTAAGTAATATAGGATACACTGGGGTTGTGTCAAAAATCATTCTCCCATCACTATACAGTCTGGGATAAATCTCTGTTTTTAAAGCTGTACATGGGGTGTGTGCAATCTTTCAAGTACAAGCATAATTCATTTGCAGTTGTTCACGTTGTACAATGAAAACTCCATTTTTCGGGGTATTTCCAGATTTCATTGTCTTAAGAAGTGTAATGCAATTCAGCGTGCTAAAGTGTCTGCTTGTTCCATTATCCAACTTATACCAAAGATAATTGAAAAAGGAAGTCGAGGGCCGGAAACAGAGACAGCTCACCTTCAAAGTAAAAGTTGCGCATTTTTTTGAAGCGTGTTGGCTGCAGCTCAATTTGAGGAGTGGCTACATTAAATAAACAAATAGCCTAAATAATGAACATAATTCATAACTTGTTTTACACACTTTGGAGATAAAACTATGTAAAAAAACAAACAAAAAAAACCCAGAGGTGGCAGAACCAACCCAGGGATTGTCAATGGAATCAGGAAATGCACATAACTTTGACTGTTTTCGGGTACATTTTTTCACAAAGTTGTCTAGTAGTTTCCCTCTTTGTCTGCTCATCAACATTTCGAATTGGCAAGGCACTGACGGCTCCCTGTCAGGGGAGTTGACGGGGACCGTCGGGAGCCTGCAAGGATCTGTTGTTGTTGTTTCTTCTTTGGCCGTCTCTGACAATATACTGTAGACTTACATGCAAGTGATTTGACTCTAAAGGGTATTCCGTGGTTGTTGTTAATTGAAACTAACTGTAGTCCTCACTGTTAGTAGTCAGTTACACAATAATGTGTCAAGTAGTATGTCATCCCTTTTGCAATAAAAATCTGAATTATGTTTATAATATTGTTCCACAATGCAACAGCCTGTTCAATTAAAGAAGCTTCTGGTACAAGAGAGCTTTCTATTACTGTATTATCAAGCCTGAGTCCTTAAATCTTTGTCAGAAGTGGGATTTGAACCCACGCCTCCATTTGGAGACCAGAAGTCTTATGCTCAGTATACTCAGTAAGCATTAGAGCCTTAAGTCTGGCGCCTTAGACCACTCGGCCATCCTGACAACTGTGTCTTGTAGTCAACCACAGTCAGTGTGGACTGCTAGATTAGCTAGAAGCAGTATTTTGGATTAACGATATAGGATTTTAGCAGCTTTCTCCCACAGTTGTCAAATTTCTTCTGGACAGCCCAAATTTGTATAGTATAGAGGGGTTGAAGACACTAAATGATTATATCTACAAAAAGTCATCCTTCTGGTCACACACGGATAAGGAGAAGCTTTTCACTGCTGAAGAAAGGCAGCTTTCTTTTTTGTAAAGCTAAAGGCATGAAACCTGTGTCAGGAGTGGGATTTGAACCCACGCCTCCATTAGGAGACCAGAAGTCCCTTTGTTCAGGAAGGAGAAGAGCCTTGAGTCTGGCGCCTTAGACCACTCGGCCATCCTGACAACTGACTGTCAAAGGTAATCATTTTCAAACTGTAGTTTATAAAAGCTAGCTAGAACCAATATTTTGGATTGAAGACCAAAGGTTTCAGGAGCTTTCTCCTACAATTGTCAAAATTCTTCTGGACAGCCCAGATCTCTATAGTATAGAGGGGTTTAAGACACTAAATGATTATATCTCCCAAAAAGTCATCCTTCTGGTCACACACGGATAAGGAGAAGCTTCTCACTGCTGAAGAAAGGCAGCTTTCTATCTTGTGAAGCTAAAGGCATGAAACCTGTGTCAGGAGTGGGATTTGAACCCACGCCTCCATTAGGAGACCAGAAGTCCCTTTGCTTAGGAAGGAGAGGAGCCTTGAGTCTGGCGCCTTAGACCACTCGGCCATCCTGACAACTGACGCCACATCTGAACCATAGTGAGCCTGAACTTCATAAAAAGCTAGCTAAACGCGCCATGAAATGATCAAATAAAAGCCAAATTTATATTCTGCCAAATATCAACACATTAAATGCTACTTGGATGAGATATCCCAAACAGAATTACTGCACAATAGTTGACGCTTCATATGATGCACACTTTCCGTGTAGATTAGTCACTGCATAAATGCCCATCTATAGATGCCTGTTTTTGTCTAGCTGTCAACATATCCACATTTCTACTTATTTTTTGAGACATTCAGTGTACAAACCTATTGATGAGGAGGATCACATGGTGCAACACCTGCTGGACATTTTTTGTAACTACTTTTGGCGTGCTTGCTGTTGGTTCTATGCCATTGATCTTTGTAATTATTGAGAGCTCATAGTACCCTATTACCCCACTAGAACACTGCGCTCCCAGAATGCAGGCTTACTGGTGGTTCCTACAGTCTCCAAAAGTAGAATGGGAGGCAGAGCCTTCAACTATCAGGCTCCTCTCTTGTGGAACCATCTTTCAGATTCGGTCCGGGGGGGCAGACACCCTCTCTACGTTTAAGAGTAGGCTTAAAACGTTCCTTTTTGATAGGGCCTTGGATGAGCCCTTAGTTATGCTGCTATAGGCCTAGACTGCCAGGGGACTTCCATTGATGTACTGAGCTCCTCTCTCTCCACCTGTATGTATTCATTTACCATTAATGCATGTTACTAACTTGACTTCTTCTCCTGCTGTTCCTGCCGTTGCTGCTGTTTGTTGTTGCTAATCATGTATCTATTGTTATTGTTGTTGTTGTTGCTGTTGTTGCTCTGTTTCTCTGACCCACTGTGTACAGTATTGTAAATGACTTTGCAATTATATTTAACAGCTCAGTTTCTGTAGGGGTGGATAGCATGTTTGTTTAATATCTTTCCTCTTCTTTCTGTTAAATTACCACAACTATGAAATAAACATTTAAAGGCTTCAAAATCCCTTGTCGCTGCTGTTTCTTGGGAGCTGGGAAGAGGGAGTGTCATTTTCATGTTGCGTCATTTTTACATTCTTCTGTTTCTCCCAGTTTAAAGGCCCCTAATGATAGACCCTCAGAGGTGTTTTTGCCCATTTTGCTTGATTAGACCTCTACTTAGGAGTGTGTGGGCCTGCATAGATTGTCTTTGATTGACATCTCCCCTAAAGAAATAAAACACATTTCCAATCCACTGGAGATAGAAATACGAACATATATTCAGACTATACAATATATATCTAAAAAACACAGCAGTAGAGTGGACAAAAGAGTCAATAAGTTTCATTCAGTGTATTCTGCTCATTCATCATTCACCGCAGTTGGATCATTCATTCACTATATAGCAGGTTTGAATGTTTATTGTGTTCATAATGGAAAAGTGACAAAATTGACTTTTGATTGATTTTTGTGTGTGCTATCGATGAATAATATTCTCCCACAATGCAATGCACAGAACGAATTGAGGGAGCTACAGTACTCACAGCTGGAAAAAATAATGTAAGTAATAGTGGACGGTGGTGAGACAGCTCCAGGAACATCTAAGAAAACAAAAAATAATTCAATTTTTGAAATAAATACTGTAAAACAATGTGGACATTGTTTTCTTGTATGTAAGCAGTACACTATAAAGATTAGAAGATACTGTACTATATGCTGATTTAGAATAGACTGGTTCAACCAAGGTCTTTTCTCAATCAATGCACCATATATACAGTAAGCTCAAATGTCATGCACAGTAGATTGCACAGTCCCAGGCTAAATCGGTCCACTGCATTGTTAAAATGCTCAATTTTCAAGTGCAATAATGTAATTAATTGCACAGTCTCATTTCCTTTAAAGTGCAACTGCGTGTTTTATCCTATAACACCAGAGGGTCAAAGTCTGCACAGTGGAACTCAAACATCTAAGTGAAGCAATGAGAAGAAAAATATATTTAAAGTGGATGGGGAGTTAATTATAATTTAATGGTGTCTCTAAATCATACAGTCAAGTGCATGAAAGTGTATTTCAGTATATTTGTAATTGCACCAATTATATATCATCAATAGGTTAAGTAGATTGTTAGTATGTTCAGCACGCTTTAAACTTTTTGGGGGGATGGGGAGTATTGGTAAATATTAAATGAGCATTTAATTTAAGTATATGGTAACTTTTAAAATTACTTTCTGTTCCATAAAATTAGATTTGACTATGTTTCTACATGATAACCTCATATGGTTATGAGTCATATTTTGGTCTTTTAATTTTCTGATTAATTTGTCTCACTCAGTATTGTCAAACTTTTCATCCTTTCACAATTCTATTTTTAAGCCCTTGACCATTTCAGATGCAAACACAAATCTTATGATGTTTTGTGACAGGTTGAAAAGCAAATTTCAATGAGTTCCAGTCAAGCGATATGACCACATGGGCAGTGTAACATTGCTTACACAAGTCTTGATGTGAAATGAAATGAGAAATGAAAATAACTCTTCATAATATTCAAAGCTGAGTGATCGATTTTTAAGGGACAACACTGATTAACGTTGTCAGTAGTCGATATTCGTCAGGATCCTTTTAAAAAAGGATTTCAAGTTAATTCTTTAATAGACAACCATGTAGTTTTAGTTCACTTCTGATCACAATTGGATGCCAATTTTGGACAGATGATCAGTAACAGTCTTAAATCCCCCTATGCTTAAGATTTGGACAATTCAGAAGAAAGTGGACAATGATAGAAAGCTGCTGAAATCTTTGGTCGTCAATCTAATGTACTGGTTCTAGCTAGCTTTTATAAACGTTATCATAGTTTTACTATGATTACATGGTGGTCTAAGGCGCCAGACTCAATGAATTCTTCCTTAAACTTCACAATCAAAAAGCAAGTGATTGACTTTTATGGGACATTAATGATTTAATGTGTTGATATTTGGCAGAATATAAATTTGGCTTTTATTTGATTATTTCATGGCGTGTTTAGCTAGCTTTTTATGAAGTTCAGACTCACTATTGTATTTAGTTTTACAAGATAGAAAGCTGCCTTTCTTCAGCAGTGAAAAGATTCTCCTTAACCCTGTGTGACCAGAAGGATAACTTTTTGGGAGATATAATCATTTAGTGTCCTAAACCCCTCTATACTATACAAATTTGGGCTGTCCAGAAGAAATTTGACAATTGTGGGAGAAAGGTCCTGAAACCTTTGGTCTTCAATCCAAAATACTGGTTCTAGCTAGCTTTTATAAACTACAGTTTGAAAATGATTACCTTTGACAGTCAGTTGTCAGGATGGCCGAGTGGTCTAAGGCGCCAGACTCAAGGCTCCTCTCCTTCCTATGCAAAGGGACTTCTGGTCTCCTAATGGAGGCGTGGGTTCAAATCCCACTCCTGACACAGATTTCATGTATTTAGCTGTACAAGACGGAAAGCTGCCTTTCTTCAGCAGTGAGAAGCTTCTCCTTATCCCTGTGTGACAAGAAGGATAACATTTTGGTAGATATAATCATTTAGTGTCTTAAACCCCTCTATACTATACAAATTTGGGCTGTCCAGAAGAAATTTGACAGTTTTGGGAGAAAGCTGCTGAAATCCTACATCGTTAATCCAAAATACTGCTTCTAGCTAATCTAGCAGTCCACACTGACTGTGGTTGACTACAAGATATAGTTGTCAGGATGGCCGAGTGGTCTAAGGCGCCAGACTTAAGGCTCTAATGCTTACTGAGTATACTGAGCAAAAGACTTCTGGTCTCCAAATGGAGGTGTGGGTTCAAATCCCACTTCTGACAAAGATAAAGACTGAAGCTTACTTTGTACTTGTTTACAATTGTTTGTACTGATATCTAACATCTTATCATGCTTTGATAAGAGCATTTAACCGTGTGGTGCCTCTCTTGATCGCTGCATTCTTTCAAACAGATGAATTATGCCAGACCGTGTATGTAATCACCGATTAATATAAATTCTCAAATTCATTTATTTTAAAATTTTCAATAACTGTACAGACCCAGCACCATGTGTGTCTTAGTCCTTTGCACTGAAAAGTAAACTGTGTTTGGCTGTGAAAGCCAGCCTTGGTAGGTACAGTTTGGGACTCAGAAAGCAGACATGAAACCCCAGCAAAAGCATTCGAGGTGAGCGACACTACATCCACAGATGTCTCCCCTGGTGTCTCACAAGCTCTCTACTCTGGTCCTCTGGAAACTCTATAATAAAAGAAAATGTTTTGTTAAGTTTAAAACAGATGACCTGAAAAAGTCCCAACATATTGTCTGTCTACTCTAGTAGAGCCACATATGTAATGCTAAGTTGTGCACCAGCAAATGTTTAATAAGGAAACTGTAATACGACTGCTAATGCTGTTCAAGAAAGACTATTTTCACTGTTACACATATTTGTTAGTTCTGTGGTAATTTATCTGTACTTCAGCACATTGGCACTTATATCTCCCCTGGTGATTCTATGTCGGACCTGAACTATAAATTGGACTTTTGCCTTTGGTTTGATTTTTGGCGAGTGACAAACATGCTCAGCTGGACTGAGGTCAGGTGATGACAATGCCAGAGGAGAACATCTCACTGCTGGGTCATAAAAAACTCCTTGGCTGTATTTGCTGTAATCGTCCACCTCCTGCATTGTCCTACAGTTGGCAGACTACCTAAAAAAGTGGGCTACAGTTGCTTCACTGTTCACCCAATATAGATGTAAACACAAAAACTAAACTACTTCAAACCAAGTCAGCACTTTCATTCATTCAAAACAACTTAAATGTGTCTGAATGATGGACTTTACTGCTCTTTACTTACCAGCTGCTAGTTTCTTCTGGCTGTTTCCAGCTTATCCTGGTGCAGTCACTGGATGGGTTTATGCATCAGCATATCAATGGAGGTCCCACACCTGCCAGAAAAAAACATTGTCATTGTATGTTTCTGCAAACCAAGGATACGTTAAATGTCTACGTTTCAATGTTGGTTATTATCAGTTGAATAATGATGTTTTATGATGTGACAACACTGTGGTTAAGTTCTGGTTAGTGTTAGGGATAGATCACGGTTTGGGTTAAGATAAAAAAATAAAATAAAAACGCTCGGTTTTGTCACCAGAAAAATGGCTGTAAATGTCCTGACGTCTCGCCAAAAACACCCAGTTTTTTCGTTTGAAATGGGAAGCGGGCATTGGCGGTCTCGGTGGTCTCGAACAATGATCTCTGCTGATTTCCAACTTTCTTCCAACTTCCTAACCATACACCGATGCCTCCTCCTAATAAGAAAGTCAGCTCATATAGGTCTTGTAAACTACGTCACTTTAGAGATGTTGATATGATACATGTTGTTGAAATGTTAATATGCTATATGCTACATATTAAACATGTTGAAATGTACATATTCAACTGATCTATGGTTTGCAGAAACGTACAATGCCAACATTTTATTCTGGCGACCAGGCTATATTAAGAGCACGTCCTGGTCATAGTTCAGTTATAGATTTCCAGCACACTGAGGAGCGTCGCTTACGTGGCTGCTGACAGTGCTGTTAGCGGAAGAGTCAGTCACAGGACAGCAGTAGAGGAGGTTGTACCAGCATCTAGTTCAGCCGAGTAAAGTTTGTAGCTCACCCTGCTGTCGATGTATGATGTATGATGCAGCTACAAAATATGCTACAATCACACAAAAAATCTGCAAGTGGCAAAAAAAAACAACACAAACTGAATAATATTTTCAAGGGAGAATCTTCAGCGATGAACAACATCACTGGACATCACATGGAAAGGCCAATATCAGCAAAATTTTATATCTGTCTAACCTCATACTTGATCAAATATTCCTTTAACAAACCACCTCCACACACTTCACTGTGTGACAGAGCACTGTGAAAGCCCTCTGCTCTGTGACCAGCCTGCCAGCACAATAGCCACACTGCGTTTAGAGCACCTCAGCAGCCACTCGGCGGGGGTCAGCTCTCCAGCCGTGCAGTTTCAGCTCAAGCCTCCGCTGTGCGGAGGGGAGACAAGCGCAACTGCACAAGAGCCTCCATTACGGCTCCGGCACAAGAGCCCTGCTCCATTATGGCTTTCACATAAGGGCCTTCATTCGGGCTCTTAGTCATTCTAATGAGCTGTGCTTTGCAGCTCTGCAGAGCCTCTGACTCGGTCTATGCCGGGGCCCCGTGTAACAGCTCCCACGCGACTCCAGGCAGCCCCTAATGCAGAAGAGCGCTCAATGAGGATTGTGATTTTTTTATTTCTGTAATTGTCAAGCTTCAGAGGGCTCTTAGGCAGAGATTTAATGGCATCTAATGGAATCTCATCACAGAACAAGAGAGAAAAGGGACAGAGAGGGAGAACACTGACTAATGTCTCCACGTACTTTTGCTTTGCAGTTCGCCCTTAATTCTGTGAATGCAATTACCTTTTTCAATGACACTTTATATTAAATATTTTGCACCTATGTTTTTGTATTGTATGTGTGTATATTAAGAGGTTTATCCTCCCGACATACAGTAAATACAACATAGTAAGTTATGATCTGATGTAATTCATAGGGGAATAGTGTGTTTTGATTTTGATTTTGCTGGTATTAGAGCTTGTTTATCTTATGATAATCACCAACTGGATTGGCCATAATTCACTCAGCATTTAATTTACCACCACATTACTGGAAAAATAATATATGTGCAGTCCTCTGTATCCATTCGATTTGTCTGCATCCGTCACTCCCAGTGGTCTTTGACTTTTCTCTCCCTCACTCCGCTCTTTTCCTGAAATTTCCACCTAGAGCAACAAATGACAGCATCGCCAAACTCTCTTTTCACTCTGAAATCCCTTTATCCCTTTTGCAGCCATCTCATATTTCTCTCGCTCTTGACCACGCAAAATTGTCTCTCCACTTTTTGTCTCCCGGCTGGTTTCAGGTTAAAGCCACCCACTCACATCTTCCCTCCCTCTGCAGTACAGTTAAAAATGACAAGTTATTGCAGTGTCAGCGGTCATGGTTAAATGCCAGGTCGCCTTTTTTTTTTTTGTACCGAACATCCAGACAGTTGTTGCTCACCAGGTAGATCTCTAAGTGACCCGACTTAATAAGAGGCTGTGTAGTCTAGCAAGCATCACTATTATCTGAAAGTACAGAAAGAGCACAGAAGGTACGTATAGCACAAATGGTTAGTCTGCTGCTTCATAAGCCTTTTAGACGAGGACACAAATAAAGTGTTGGATATGCAAAGCTTCAAGAAATTCATTCTGCTGCAAGAAAAATGTTTTTTTTGTCAGAAGGCAACTATAGAATGAATTTGGCTGAGGAAAGAAATAGTCTCACCCAAATATCACATGATAATCTTGACCAGGAAGACTCTTTGCTCACAAATTTATGTTAATTAAAGTAACATTTTTGTGTTTTAGAGACCAGACTGACATGAAGCTGCCACTTAGGACAAATTAATTCAATAATAACTAGGCTTGGATGATTTTTTTGGCAGAGTACAATATCTTTTTTATTCTTTTTCAAGGGCAGCAGCTTGTAGACTACATGTATGTTATGCGCACAGACATTTCACTCGGAGGCAAATCCAAAGTCGGGAAGTGGAAATCAGAAAAATAGCAACGTTTTTGAAGTTTATACTCGGTGGCTGGCATCAACACCATGACAGGACATCATTATACCAGGAAACAGTGTCAGTCTCAATATCAGTGTCTCTGCCCACCCAGTTACAGCATGCACCCAGCTGTGTCTTTCCCACTCTTCACTAAAGCATCAGACGATTCTAATATCCCAGAAGCATCAGCCGGTACCTGCCATGAATTGATCCCTTTAGGTATTATTTTAAGAGTTTGATCAATGAAGACATATTCCTACATATGTGAATGAAATACATCTCACTAAAGTCAGCTGTTTTAACTGCTATTAAAGGGATAAGGCAAACAAATTTTATGTGCAGAGCCAAGTCAACAATTAATACTTATAAGTATTGTGACTGTATCCAAAGCCTGATACCGGTGCAACGGTGTGGCTCATTGACGTGTTATTTTTTTTTAGTTTTTGAACAACAATGGAGGTCTACGGCACAGAAGAATAAGATCAATATATCATAGAGCTGGGCAATATATTGATATTATATCGATATTGTGATATGAGACTTTTCCTGGTTATTCTGCCCTTTGTTTGAGTGCAAGTAGTTTTTTGTGCTCTGCAGTGCCCCCTCCTGATCATTCAATAGAAGTAGTTAAAAAACAGGGAGTTTCCTCCAGAGCTAACTAGACAGAGTAGAGAGCTCATGTGTCGGCATCTGCTGCAGCTATTTATTTTCAACATTGTTGCCTTGGACACTATTTGTCCGTGAGTATTATGTGTTAGCGATTTCTTTACACTATATGCATCGTATATTTGCTGTGTATTTGTTTTGAGGTGATTAAATTGATGACTAGCATAGCTGCAACCCGTTAGCTAACCTGCTTTGCTCAGTGACACAGCATTTTTATTTTTTTACATAGTTATGTCATTGTAATGAATATTGTTCAGATTCTGATTTCTGTTTGCATTTGTGCTTTGTCGCAGTTTTACAGTAAATGTGGATCTTCATTAAACATGCAAGAAAAGTTACGCCTTGTGTTTATTGGAGGACTGCAGGCTAACTGTCTAGCTTTGGATAAAGACTGCTCATTGCGAGGACAGTATACTGGATTTAAAGGCTGCATTATAGTAAAGTGATGTAATTTTCTGAATTTACGAGACTGTACTATTATTTGACTTTACCCACTGATACTTTTACTCATTATATCCACATTACTGATGATTATTTATCAAAAGTCTCATAGTGTAAATATTTTGTCAAAGCATCAATAGTCATCTCTGTAATGTTGTTGCAATATTGATATCAAGGTATTTGGTCAAAAATATTGTGATATTTGATTTTGTCCATATTGCTAATTTATCATGATATCAATATACATCATGGTATAATACATTTTCTGGAGTTTTATTGAGAAACAGATTTTGACAAATATAGCAAATCAGATACGTGACAAATAAAGGTAGAGTGCTCCACCACACTGATGCAAAAAAACCTGTAAATCCAATGTTGCCGTCAAGACGTTTTACTCAGTGATTTGCAACATCGCCTGCAATGACCTAATCCAGATATTAAAGGATCACTATCTTGGTATATGCTTTAAAGGAAACTTTCTGACAGTTACAAAATTTCTAGCTTCTCATAGTATATTGTCATGTAACCCACCAATAAATGTCCACGTTGAAGCGGCAAATATTCAAATTACAAATGTTCTGGATGTTATGGATCTCAATAGATTTTCCAGAAACTTAACTATATCACAATACAGTATATTGATATTGCAATATAAGATTACTGACTACAATTGAGAGTTAATGACCTCCTCCATTAAGGTCTGGTTTCCATATTTGCCTCAGCAGTGCAGTATGAAAATCAAGTTAAGTGTTAAGTCTCCCTCGGGTCCGACGCTTTGTCGATGCCCCTCGGCTTCTGATACCAACGCATAACGTACCCTTTGGCTTCTGTGTGAGACACACCAGGCTTTCATCCAGTGTAGACTCATCTGAGGTAAAGGTTTAGGCACAAAAAACACTTGGTTAGGTTTAGGCACAAAGAACACATGGTTAAGATTAGGGAAAATCGTGGTTTGGGTTACAATGATCACTTGAAACATCGTCATTGCAACAGTAAACACCATAACAACGAACTGTCCCGAGTCACGGTTGGAAATGGGTTTTTTCTGCCGCCTAACTATCTAGCCAACCACACAAACAAGGAAAATGTCACCTTATATGGACGTCATCAGCCTCATGGCGTCTAGTAATGATGCGGATGGATTTACATCGGAGTTAGTAAGCGTCTCATACAGACACTGAAGGGTATCTTGTGTGTCGGTATAGATGCAGAGGGGCGTGACAAAGCATCAGTATTTGACGCCCTGGGAATGAGGACATGCTATACATTCGCATGTACACAGAACCGGTCAGTGGCTGTTCTTTCCTAAGCAGCGTCTCTGCAGTCGTGTTGCTACCATCTCCATCTAGATGCAGTAATTCAATTACTGTGTGTACACTTTGCTATAATCTCCTGGCCTGGTTTCCCTTTTAATGAACAAACAACTGGTTGAAGATACTCACTGGGATGAGACATGTCTCACGAGACAGTGTTCATTATTGGCCGATACCTTGTTATTTACAAGGGGATTAATTAATCATGGATATTAGCAGAAATGTAATTATTTTGCATGCAATCATATGGAAAATGTCATCACTGTAATATTAGGGTCTATAAAGCATATGGTAGAGTATGTTATTTTGAATTATACTACAGCAGTCACAGAATGCACTCAGCAGTAGTCTATTAAAGATTAAATACAGTATACCATTTTCTCTTCCCGAAATGGTACACTCATGTTCTACAAAGAGATGCATCCATGCGGAAATCTAAACGAGGTGTGTGTTTTCTCTACCATGGATGGAGGCACGCAGCATGTGACAAGAGAGGAGAAAGCAGAGAGAGGGATATATAGAGAGAGAGAGAGAGAAAGAAGACATCGAGAGAGATCAAAGGTTGACACACTGACAGCTGTCTTTGATTCACCTGTAAGCCTTCGTAAGCATGCACACACGCTCAGGAATGCATGCGGGCAACACGCACACTTACACACAAACACGCACAACAGGGGTGACAGCACAGAGTACCGAATTTACATTAATAAGACTTCTTGTTTTTCCTTCACTTAGACAAGAGATATTTGAAGCATTTATTAAATTATTAATCTATTTATTTATTCATTTAGTCAGTCAGTCAGTCATGTTTTTTTCATGGCTGAGAAGCTCAGTGTAATTTCATTGAGCTACCAGATGGTTGAGGGTTTAATTAACAACTTCAAAAGCAATAACTGGAGAGCTGGCCAAATACACACACACTCTTACACACACACTCACACACACACAAACACTATTAGCTGCCTATGCAAAAGTCCTGCGCAAGCACAAATGCATATCATCCACATTCGCTTATTAATTCATACTGCACGGAAATCAAACAGAAAAGCGGCCATTGTACTCTCAGTGTGTTTATGTACAGTTCCTTTCTCCTCGTTATGGAGGCTGCTCCCAGAGCTCCCCAGCCTGTCTGTGAAAGCGATAGTTGGAGTGGAGGGGAGGTGCTGTGGATAGGCTCCGGGCTCCCAGACTGTAAGTCACACCCTGCTGATTGGATCTTACTGGCCTCTCGGGGACAATAAAAACACCCCGTCTTCCCTTCATCTCCCCCCCCCCTCTCTCTGGCTTTACTGGCAACTGCAGCCATTATTCCACTATAATGACATTATTTTGATTGGCGAAGAAACAGTGGGCCTCCATCTGCTCGCATTAGGCATGGTAATCAGACAGTGCTGGGTTATGTTAATATGAGTGGCACAGGGCAAAGAGCCTTTAACCCGGCCTGGGGGTCAGACGGCCTCTGCAGTTTCTGGCTCTCTTCTTCTGACACAACACAGATAATCCACAGATAGTTGCAGTATGTTGGTCTCCTTCAGTACAGGGTCCATTCACTGATGTTACTGGCCAGAAAGAGACTCGTGAGAAGCCAAAATGGACAGAAAATAATTCGCAACAGCTGGCGTCAGTTTACTAAACCCTCTGCTATAGCAGATGCATTTATTTATCTATCTATCTATCTAGCTAGCTAGCTATCAATCATTGGGCTAACTTGGGCCACTTGAAGAGTAACTCCAGACCATATTTGTACAGTCTGGAATAAAATCCTTGCTGCTCTGTTCTCTATGGGTTGAACTTCTGATGACACACATCATAAGTGGGTTTGTTCAGGTGTGGACTGTTGCACTTAGTTGCAAGACAGTACGCTGTAAGGTACCATACACCCCTATCCTTCCACACTGCACAGGGTTTGGAAAGATCATGTCGCAACTACTAACAGTCAGCACAGGCACGGTCATTAGCCTGGGTGTAGTTACTCTTTAAGGAACAAGGGTAAAAATGAAGAAGGGGTACCTCTTTAGGTTCATTGTTGCCCTTGTACCAGGCACTTGAGTTAATTAGAAGGGTATCTGGGTCAATCATATTCACTTGGGTTATTCAGAGCCAACTTGGGCAACATTTAATTGCCCAAATGTGCTTGTGGTTTGACATTAGGGCAAGCATGGAAGTCTTATTGTTAAATATTGTTAAACAGCAATCTATTAATCACAAGAAAGAGAGCAAAGAGGGCAAAAAGGGTGGCTGCACTCCCTGTTTCTGCTTGTGCAGGACACTGTCAGTATGCTTGTTTTTTACTCTCCATTATACATCCTGTATAGTTTGCAGTATACTGTAAAAACAACATGTTCGAGCGTTCGATTCTAGCCAAGCAGGGACCTTATTACATGTCTCCTTCTCCCCAAATGTCCTGTCACTTGTCATCACCAAAAAATAAAAGGATAAAATAACTAGATGGCCAGTGCCATGGCTTGCCATATTCATTCCCGCATTACATAATTAAAAGGAAGCACATTGATGATTATACTGACAGAATGGGTTTAACAGTTTCATCCGCTTGCCAAAACCATGGGACATCTAAAAAGTTTGTGTGCCTGAAATTGGCAACAGCCTCCAGTCAGCATTTGTTAGCAATACTAGATCAAGTCAATGGGGGATTGAAACAGTTGGCTCATTTAAATCCTCCCAAAAAAGTTCTGTTACCCGCTTCTACTCTTACTGTAGGTCAGGAAACCAAATGGCTTGAATGTGTTTGATTTCCAAAAGAAATAGTTTAGGTCCCCATTGACTTTATACTCATGCCAACAAATTCTATCAGCAAGCGCCAGTCAATTTCTTAAATAAAACACATAAAAACAAGGGGAAAAAAATCTCCTTAGATGTTATGAAGGAACTCCTGATTAATAAGGAATAAAGTCTCTTATGAAATTTTGAGTTTGCCCTTTGGATTAGTCAGTGTATGTGTGTGTATGTGTGTGTGTGTGTGTGTGTGTTCACACAGCTCAATGTGCGTCGAGTGTGTAGACAGCATACATATTTCCTCACTGTCATCCATTGTTTGCACGGTAAACAGGACAATGAGGATCTTCAGAAGGCCTCCAGATCAATGTCGTTCCTGCTGGAAATGTCAGTCCGGTCTGATCATTAATCTTTTGCCACCAAACAAAACAAAGAGCTTTGTTAGATATTGGACGATCACCATCACTTTGATGAATAATCCCCCTTTGCTCAAAACAAAAGGGAATTGCTTACTGTACAATTTTGCTTCCTAATTCAGATTCCTCAGTGTCTACGATACCTTTAGTTTCACATTAACAGGTATTTGGAACAAGCCGTGCGAGAGGTTTCCAGGGACTGTGTGGTGGCCATAATGGGGTTCCACAGGTCTCCACAACAACCTCCGCAATTTATCAAACTAAATTTCTACATAAATCATGTCTTATGTAATTCACAGCCTGGGTCCTTTTTGTCCAGGTTTTGCAGGACAGAATCTGATCACATGATCAATGATCTCATCAGTTAATTAATGTTTGTTATGTAGCTGGCTTATCATAGTGGCTGTTTACTATCACGAGCCACAAAATATACAGTTTTACAAACCAAATACACTAAATCTTTCTCTTTTTTTTAAGGAAAAAAGACATTCTTACTCTAATAATATACTAAAGGTATATTCTTGTAAATTCTCATTATGCACTATACAAAAAGTTGACACTAGCACCATCATACACCAGAATTATGTGTATTTTATTTGCACAACACCTATCATTATGTTGCTGATGGTTGGTATTCAGCAAGCTCAAACTAGTTATTTTGTCATTCCCCATATAGTCATATGGGTCCAAATATGACTCATGTGAGGTGTGCTTAAGTCTAGGCGACTAAAGCACTTTGATTAAAGGTTCAGAAAAGATCACCTTCATGGCTAAAAATACCAACATCACTTTTATTAGGAGACACAAATCACAATTTATACGCCCGATAATTCACCCTGACTTTCTCCTACTTGAGGTTTTGCGGCAGTGCAAAATGTCACGCTTCTTGCTGCAGGAAGTAGTTGGTCAGGAGAATGTAAACATCGGTCTAAAGGCTTCTTTTCCACTCTGATGGTTAGTATGTTTGGGCTAAAGAAGCCAAAAAACAGACTGCTTGTTCAGCACGACCCAAGTACAGAATTATCAGATTGTGGCTAAAAAAGGCAACACCACCCACTTCCCCCCAAAAAAAAAAAAAAAAACTGCCATTGCAATCACCACGACAATCATTTTATTGTAGGGCTGCAACTAACTATTATTTTCATTATCGATTAATCAGCCTCTTATGTTTTTTTGATTATGAGATGTGTTGTTGAGTCTATAAAATGTCAGAAAAGGGTGTTGATTATCGTTACCCAAAGCCCAAGATGCAACCTAAAATGTCTTGTTATATCCCAACCAACAGTCCACAACCACAAGATATTCAATTTACTGTCACAGAAGCATAAAGGAACCAGAAAATAATCACATTTAATAAGCAAGAACAAGAGAATTTTAGCATTTTGTCTTAAAAAACAAATAATGTATTACCAATGTAGTGAGCGATTCATTCTCTGACAATCGACTAATTGATTCGCTGACTAATCGTTGCAGCTCTAATTTATAGTATAACAAAGTGACTGCATATAATTTAGATACGTAGATATGTAGAGTACTTTATTGAGCCCAAAGGGAAATTGTTACAGCAGCCGCTTGACATAAATCAAAATACAAAAACAATGAGGTAGGTAAAAGAAACAAATGCAATTAAAGGCTAAATTATACAATACAATACAATAATTAAAAAGACTAACTCAAATATAAAAAATAAACAGCCTAGAAAAACTAAAAATATAATATAGACTAGAGATACACATTTTTAAAAAGTGTCAGTTTCTCTTTGCAACCATAACTGTCAGTGCTTTCATTTTTTCATACCCTGATACCCTGTATGTGGCATATATTTAGGATGGTGTAGCATTCTCCATCTACAGGTCTACATGAGCTCTATTCACTATGGTTGATGTGGAGAAGGGCCCATCTTCCTCCAGTTAAGCTGAATGTCACATGTGCCAATGTTAAAGAAAGCAATTAGCCACTGTTGGCATGTCCTGGTCTGTGGATGAGTAATGGCTGGCGGGGCGGGAGTGTCTAGCCCTGATAAATTCTACTATCCCCCTGCCTTATTAGTACAATGACTAACTGGAGAGGGGGGCTGGGAGCTAAGGTGATAGACCATAGGGGGTGTCAAAGATAAACCCAGATTGACAGCAGAGCGTGGTGGCTAAATGCTAATGCACCGAGTGACATTTCCGATGCCGGCTCGGGTTAGCTTAGATGCTGCTGGCGTGCTGACAGACGGAGCCGCAAAGACGGGAGGGAAATACCCAAAATACCAGTGACCACCGACTCTTTCTTCTTCCTCATCCCTCCTTCATTCTTCAAAATGAAAAGAAGGTGAAGGTGGGGGGAGAGGGCTGAGATGTTGTCATGAGGCTTTTATCACAAGTTAGCAGGCTAAGCTAATAGCGGGTGCTTCAGTCATTGATAAAGAGAGCGAAAGGTAAAGATGGCACCATAAGGAGACCAAAGGAAGACAAAAGCAGAAGAAGAGGGGAAGACAACACTGATATTTAGCCAGAAAAAAACCCCCAATGCTTTGCCTTCCCATCAGCCACCTGGGGAGTTTAGCCTGAGTCTAATACTTTGTCCATTAAATCCCCAAGCTCTGCTTTTGTTGATAAACCCTCTGCTTCCTCTCCTCTCGCCCATCTTGAGGATGATTTCTATCTCTATTCTCAATTTTCAGGAGTTGCCAGACCATTACACTCAGGAAAAAAAAAAAAACTTTGGTGACTTTTTTGGCTGGTGGATGGAAGTCGAACGCCTGTCGAGGCAGAGCGAGGTCTCATCTTTCTGGGTGGTCGGATGTGATGGTGTGTTGAAGCTGTGTCTAATTGGCGGTATTTTTAACATCGACTAGTGTGTCAGCCAAAGAAACCTCCGGAGTTATGAACGCCACCTTTAATGGAATCTAATTAGTGGACGGGTGTGCTAACGGAAAGTCAGTGAGCAGAACAAGCAGATGAATATGTGTGTGTGTGTGTGTGTGTGTGTGCTTAGCTGATTGCTCACTGAACAGTTCTGACACCTAATGCATTGTGACAGGCTGTGTGTGCGTGCATGCATGCAGGTCTACGAATCTAAGTATCACAGAACAGAACTTTGTTCAAATTGCTTAAGTCCAACCATGATCCAAAACCCAAGGATATTCAATTTACAGTGATATGAACTGATTATCAAGCGTTATCAGCTCATATAGCACTTTCAAAAATGCTCAATGAGGCAAGTTGACATCTCACATCATTGTTTTGTTTTTGTTTTTTTTGTCCAACTAAAAGTCTAGAAGCCAAGGTTCAGATTGTCAACAATGTTACACAGAGAGAAGCATCAAATTCCTTTAATCGAATATCAAAATTGTAATTTTGTTTCGATTAACTGATCAATTAGCCTCTGAAATGTGCCAACTTGTCAGATTCAGCTATCCGAACAGGTGTTTCACTTGTTGACGGTTGGTTGGTAAAAAAAAAAACAACCGAGCCAATTAGAGCTTCAGGTTTAAGAGTCTGGATGTCATTCAAGAGACAGAAAAATTTGCACAAAAATGGCAACAAGTGTGTGTGAGTTCCACACAGCTATATAGTGGTATAGCTATAGGTTCTTGTAAGTCAACAATGTCTTATTTGACATATTTCTTCCATCGCTACAGCAGCTTCTGTGGCTCCTATGATCGATTAGAGCAACATAAACATAAAAAAAAACACAATGTCGGAATAAATAATGAAGTAAAAACTAAATTCACTCCGAGTATCATGATACTAAATGACCAAACGACTAATCGCTTAAGCGCTATAGCTCATTATTTTATATCTTCACACCTTTCATGTTATCTTTCTAGTACTATTGGGAAATCAGACAGGAAAATCCAGTGTCAGTCAATCACAGTGTATGACCCTAGTTAGCAGCAATCACGGACTGCATACGCAAAAAAAAACAACACCGCACACACACACACACACACACACACATACAGATTACAGTATTGTTTTTGGAATTAGACGAAGACAGATTCAAGAGAGATTAGTCTTCTCAGGCGACATAATCAGATTTAGTTTTTGGCCCCGAGCATCCTCTGGAGCAGCGCTGATCTGATCTGATCCTGTCGTTGAGCACAACAGCGAAAACCCAGACTTAACCCTGCCCTCCTCCATCTTACCCTCCTCTTCTCCTCCTTTCAACCTTTTTTTATTTCCACTCCAACTCCATCTTTCCATTGCTCTTCTTCTTCACCCTTAAACTTAATTAAACCACCTTGTTTATTTTGGTACTGTGTAGTCCGTCCTTCCTATGCCTGCGTTTCTATTTCTTCCTCCCTTTGTACCTTTTTTCTTATATTTTTGTGCTCATTACTGCCTTCTGGAAGCATGAAAGTGAGTCTAAAGTGAACATTAAAGACTGCTTTTGTGTTTATTTTTGTATATGCTGTGTTAAAAATGCCAGCTAGTTGGTCAGTAATGTCTGTTCTCATGATGAGCCTTCCTATGGAGTTTACACCACGCACTGAGTTCATTACAATAGCTCAGTGAAGAAAGAAAAAAGGAAAGGATGGACAAAAACACACACACACACACACACACACATACACACTCACACTGATATGTATAATGGGTCTTCCTTTTATGATGCGCAGCGGTAATTAAAAATGCCACTCTGTGTGACAGGGCAGGGTGGAAGGAGGAGGGAAAGGAGAGATGGGAGATGGACGGAGAAGGGGGGGGGGGGTGGAGGGAGGGAAGGGAGTCTGGTCTGGTCCTCTCTTTAATGAGGATCCTAATCAACCCAGCGGAGGCTGCCCTGAGACCCCCTAGGTTCATTAGACCAGAAAAACCAGACTGCCAGCGAAGGAGGGGATGGAGGGAGGGGGTGGGACCGAGCCGCGTGAAAGAAAGAGAAAGAAGGGAAAAGTTTTTACCGATTGATGAAGCAAAGAAGTGTTAGAGGGGAGGCAGAGAAAGGCAAAAAAAAAAAAAGCGAAAGGAAAGTGCAGAGAGAGACAGAAAGAGGGGGGTGGTGGTGGTGTGGGGGGGTGGGGGGGTGGGAGGATGGCCAGCGGAGATAACAGCATGGGTCATTGGGCGAGTCACGGCTGCCATTGATCCCCTGATTGGCTGTCTGACGGTTTCAACACGGCTGCCAAACCCTTTAATACAGGGTGTCTCCTACTGTGTGTGTCTGTGTGTTTGTGTGTTTGTGTGATTGTGTGTGTGTGTGTCAAAATGAGTATTATCTGTGCCATATGTAGCCCATGTTTTCTCCAGCAGAAGTGATATCTGTCCAACTTCCTCATGAGGCTGATAAGAGCACCTTACAGCTGCACTGATAAACCACACACACAAACACACACATACACACACATACACACTTTCCCTTTCCCATCCATTGAGACAAAACCTGGAGGACCGTGTGTTCAGATGTGTGTGTGTGTGTGTGTGTGTTGAGAGTAACTTTTAGTGACGTGTGCACACTGTGAGGTGAGAGTGTTACAAAGTGTTATACTGGCCCTCAGCCCTTCCTTTCCTGTCCTCTCACATTGATTGGACAGCAGGACGAGGAACACACATCGCTTCCAGCAGCCCACTCAACTCCTCTCCTCCCCTCTAAATGCCAAGACACAGTATGTGTGTGCATGTGTGTGTCAGGATTCATTTCTGTCTGGAGAAACTCTTATAGATAATACTCATCAGAAACCACCGTGTGTATTGTTTGACATGACCGACAGAGATGCTTTTCATGTGTCATCTGTTATTTTGAAGATTAAAAACGAGGGATGCAGGATATATCGGTGGAGCTCATTTCATTGGCCAATAAATAAGTAAATGTAATTATTGTAAATGTTCCAATGATGGAATTTCAACCAATAATTACATCTGAAAGTGCTCTGAGTCTGTGCCTGTGTTTGCACAAGGTTGAAGCTTTGCACACACACACACACACATGCAGTCAGAGACCACACTGGAGAGACTGGGACAGACTTGAAGTATAACTTTATTCAGGTCAATAACAATGCTTATTGTTCACAAGTGCATCAAAATCTACTAGTAAAGGGACACAGAACCAGCAATTTATCAAACACCTGTTGAACAAGCAGAACGTAAACCTCCTGTCCCACTTTAACCCACAGCCGGTGTGTTTTACACAGCTGCATATAGCTTGTTATGCTAACAGCGAGTTGTTATGAACAAGCTTAACATGAACACTAATTGTATGTAACAGTTGACCTTAATTTGCTACGCATCTTAAAATTTGCTGAATTCTTGCAGACTTTGAGGCTGAAACCAACAAGTTCCCTCGTCTCAACCAGCGATACCTGTCCAGCAGCAAGTCTCTTCACTTTTCATTATTGATTAATCTGTCAATTTTCTTGATTAATTGATCAGTCATTTGATCTATATAACGTTGACCGTTGTTCCCCAAAGCCCACAACCCAGATATTCAGTTTACTATCATAGAAAACAAAAAAAAACAAAAAAAAAGAAAAAAAAGAGAAAATATTCACATTTGAGAGGGTGGAATCAGTGAATTTGGATAATTAAAAAAAAAGAAAGAATTAATCGATTATCAGAATAGTTTATTAATTTTCTGTCAATCAACTAATCGATTAATCAACTAAATTGTTGGAGCTATAGCTTGCACCCTTTCTCAACATTGGAGTCCAAAGGCTTAAGGAAGTCATTCATCAGTCCAACAATATTTAAAGTTTTTTAATGGTTTTTGTTTTCTATAATCAGTTATAATATAGTCTTATCAATAATGAGATGGGGTCTGGTGTTATTAGTCTATATACAGTACATACTTACAGCAGATATCAGGTGTAAGATGTGGTTCTTCCATTACTGTTAGATGGAAGAGATGGAACTATAAATATACTATATAATTAATCTGTTTGTTTTTTTTCCGTCTATTCTATTTGCAACTACTTTTCATGTTGAGACTAGCGCATCAACTAACGATTATTGTCTTTATCGATTATTCTGATGATTATTTGCTCAATTTTGTCCATAAAATATCAGAAAATAGTGAAACAAAAGCTGGTGATATATCGTTATAACCCATAGCGACATCTTCAAATTTGTTTTATCCGATCAACAGTCCAAAGATATCCAGTTTACTTTCATGTACGACATATAAAAGCTTCAAATCCTCATTTAATCAACTACTTGTTGCAGCTGTGGTCGAGACTTTTTTGCCCCTGAAGGTTAAAGCATTTAATGCTTCCTTTGTTAAAACTACCCCTGGTCTAATATGTTCTTGCGTGCATGTACTGGTGTCACAGGTGTATGAAATTACTACTTAATTAGTTTGGGCTCATAGTGTGTCAAGACACCCCGAGGAAGGTAACCGTGCCAATACATGTTGGTGTGTTTTGTAATATATTGGTTCATATTTATTAAAGGCTTTTTATTTTTAACCATGCACTTGAGGGCCTGGAATTGGATTTGGGGATATTTTTACCCGTTTAAAATGGTTTATTTTCCCCGTCTAAGAGCACCAGTGGTCACAGGGGACACTAGCAGCACTTTTGTTTGTATTCTTCTTTTTCATACACCTGTAACTGTTTGTTTTAGCCCTTTTGACCTCCACGGGGGCCCATTGGCGCTCACTTCAACTCAGCCTGGGAGCAACGATTGCACCCTTGGGTTGTTTTTTTTTTTGGCCTCATATTCCTTTGCTCTTCAACAACCATACAAAGCACTTCTTTACATACCCAACGACTCCCATTACACAACAGATCCTCCACAGTGTTGGGTTGAAGGAATAATTTGGCCTTTCCTAACATAAACCAGTCTGAATGGAGGAAACATTATTTCATCTGTTGCTCAGGGCTCAAGCTTTTATGCTCCCTTACACCAGGTTACACATCTTTGTGCTCAAGCCTTGGATACAAGGGGGTTTCTACATTTAAATGGCATCCCTGCCACGAATAAGATTTCTGTCACACTCACAACATACAATTTTCATTGAAACTGTGTCTCGGAGGGTTTGATTCAATCTGTGGCATTTTTTTTTAGGGCTGTAATTTTGGAATCTTTAGCAACTATTGCTGTTAAGTGTCCGTCTCTCACTGGTGCTGGTGAGGTTTGACTTGTGATTACCAGTACAAGCTCGCCTGTGTGTGTGTGTAATATGCTGTGAAATTTTTTTCCAGACTGGTTTCCTCTCAACATCAATTTAGACCACTTTTGAAACCGTTAGCAGCCTCATGATGTTTTTTTTAAAGGTCATACATTATATAAACCTGATGTTTTCTGCATTTTAAGCTGAATTTGATTATTTTTTATATTTGTTACCTCAAATATAAAGTCATCTTCCTGGTGGCACATCCAATTTTTTGGTATTTCTGCATGTTTTTGCTTTGAGAAACAGCCAATATAGATGTCAAAACATGGCGATAATGATGAACCCAAAGGGGATATGAAAGTAAAAGTACACAAGAACGAACAGAAACAAACAAGTCTTGGAGACAAAAGCTAAGAAAAAGTCAAACATAGGAAATAGGATTCAGAGGTGCTTGGACCACCGAGTACAAACTATCCACCTTTTCCTGCTCACAGCACCGATACTATGACTACTCCACAGAGATTTGCTTGTCAGACAACAAACATTCATTATGCCGGAGACAAACAATTCAAATTCTCATCATCTAAATAGGCATTACAGCTTAGAGGAGTAAACAGGATTCACAGAGGAGCTTAAGTCTTTAGGATGCTGTTGTGCTTTTCTTGGCTTTGAGGATATTGAGGCACCTCTCTAGTGCTAAAATGGCTCCCTGGGTTGTATGCATCTCACTGCATTAGAATAATCACCTGTTTTGTTTAACTAAATTATGGAAAACAGGACTACATTATGACTGAGCAAACAACTATTTTTAATCCCGAATGTGTAACTTGATTAAAGGCAATTTAATGGCACTCTTTCTGACTGGTGTGGGCGCAGCTAAATCGATACGTACTTTACACGGAAAAAAAGTTTGCTACTTAATAAAATTTGTGCATTTAATAAGCAAATTATTCTAATCATAAACCTCTTGCCAAAGCAATTAGTGATAAATTATAATCTTATGATAAATTATCTTGTGTTGACAGCCTGGGGGAACGCTGCAATCAAACATTAATTATTCATTGGGTAATTAAGTTCATAGGTGTTTCTCCCTCCCTTTCGCTCCCCCCCCTCTCTCTCCCATCTATTCTTTTCTGGGAGGTGTAGGTTGAGTGTCCAGACTTTTTACTCGTCTAAACTTTTCTTTATCGCTGTGTATCAAACTCCAACCAGCGCCTTCGTTTTCTTCGACCACCTCAGCCGATCAAAACTTTATAGAAACTGATCAGAAAACATTCGAATCTCGCTAATAAGACTGAAAAACGCAAGACATGTCCTCAAGTGTTATCTCTTTGTACTTTGGGTATTTTAACAACTTAAGGAGTAGTTAACCTTTTACAATTACAGCCAAATTACACATGGTGCATTTTTTTTTTTTTTTAAAGGCTTATTCTGATGTTCTTCAGAGTCATTATCTTTAAATGTGTGAGTAGGTTCAAATAAAAATGAAGGGATTCATTATTATTCTGCCAGAATTATCTCTCGGGCGGTGTGGAGAATTTCTTTGAAACATAATTGAAACGATCATATAGAGGATAAAATTAACAGAAAATATACCATAACGGTTAAATGAATGAAGAGCTGCAGCTGACAATGGTTTTCATTATTAATTTATTTGCTCACTCACTTTCTCCAATGAGTCACTCAGCATTTTGTCTTTAAAATGTCAAAAAAAGTGAAAAATAACAACCATAATTTCCTAAAACCTATGTGTTTAAATGTGTTTGTTTTGTTCGACCATAAGTGCAAAAAACTACAAAAATAAAAAATACAATTTACAGTTTTTTTGTTGTTGTTGTTGTTATGTAGTAAAGAATTTTATGAGGGTGGGAAATTCATGTCAACATAGCAGCAAAACATGAGCTAACCGAAATTTCTCCTCATAAAAGCCCTAAAAAAAACAGTTTCCAAATATGTTTATTATGATATTTCACCCTGTAACAGCATCATAATGTGAAAACATTGACAAGAAATCTTGAAATGCCTGCTATAAAACATCCTCTATCGACTGACTGATTAGCGTCTACTTTAGGCGGCGAACGCTCACTGCAGATTTCAATCACACAGATTTTTTTTTCCATGCAAAAACCTGCAACAAAAAAAAAAAAACAACAACTTTCTCATGACTACATATAATAATTGACAGTTCAAACCGTAGCCCTTCGCCAGGCAGACAGGTACCGAATTGTGTTCTGAAAATAACCGGCCGGCCCAGATATGTCAGATGAGGTTGAAAGGACAGAGTGTGTTCATGGGAAAACAACGCCAGTATTCATCAAGTTCAATTACACGGAAGAGGCATCAAACTTAGACAACAAGACCAGCGGAGCGGCTCTAGTTTTGGGATAGGGCTTTCTTTTTTTTTTTTTTTCCTCCCTCCCTCACTGGAAGAGACAGCCTATTACCAATAACAAAGATTTGGATGAAGACATGAGGAAGATTAAAGAATCAAAGAAATAATGAGCTCTAACTGTCCCTGTGTTTTCTCCCTCATAGCTTTGCTCCAGACATCTATCAGATTCTGTCTCTCTGTGATTCTCTCTGCATGATGGAGTGGCATGCTGCTGCCATCTAAAGGTGTAAGAAGACTTTACTGAGGCGCTGCTCAATGCTATGTGTGTGTGTGTGTGTGTGTGTGTGTGTGTGTGTGTGTGTGACAAAACTATGAAACGCTTCATTACAGGTTTATCCAATACATCTCTCTTCTCAGTCCAAGTGAAATACTTATCGCGTGTAAAATATAAATGATCAAATAATGGCTTCAAAGTGCCACTTGTCACTGAGGTTTGCGTTGCCGGTTGGCCGTAGGAGGGCGAAAAGGTTGAGAAAGAAGAATGTGAGGGATTTAATTAGACGAAATAACGCTGCTGTCTGCAGTGAAACACAAAGTGATAACACTGTCATCTCTTACAAGCCCTGACCAAGTGTAGACAAACATGTTTTGTAACGTAATGAAAGTGAAGGCCTAAGAAATACATTGCACAGCATGTTGGACATTACATATATGCACAAACTGAAGCGAGACAAGACTTCCTGATGAATATTAACATAGCAAGTAATAAGATAACTCGCATGCTACGTTTCTTCAGAGGTTAATGAAGGTCTGTGCTCCTCCGTCCTTTTTAAGCTATTATTTGTTAAATTGTCTACACTGAAACTAATCAATGTAAAGACCCTGTAAAATACCCAGCCTCGGTATGTTATAATGTACAGTCTCTGCACACATTTATTATTATACCATAGCAACAACAATTACTTATACGGTTTGATTGGCCAGCAGGAATCTGTTAAAAGTGTTTGCACCATGTTCAGAGTATGATTGGTTGGGAATATGAGTAGTTTAGACTATTCTCATATCAGCAGTTACTTAGAAACGCACACAACTCACTTCTTGCAGTGTTTCAGAGCAAAGGTTGGCCGCTTTGCCTGAAATAAAGACTACCATAGGCAAAAAATAAATGAAAATTGATACTTTTATGACATAAATCGACTAACTAACTAACAATCATCAGGGAAAAATGAGCAGGGTTGCAGCACGGACGCAGCTAAATGGAATTCAGCTGTTATTAATTTCATTATTTACAGTTGTCGTCCATGAAAAAGGCCTATTGAGTCTAACAATTTGAAGCTTGTCCACAATGGGATGCAGAGAAGAGAGCATACATTGGGCAGACATGTCTTTTCTTATATTGGGACACACACACACACATATACAAACGTACAGAAAAATTCGGTTTAATCAGTGCGGATGTACTGTGGAGGCCTTTTCCCCTCCGATGCCAGGCACTATCACGGTGATGACTGCACAGGCATATTGATGTCAAGTCTTTATCGTGTGGGTTTACGGCAGAGAGGGAGTGTTGATTATCTTGTAACCTCTCCACCCCTTCTCTCCACACCTCACTCCCTCTTAGCTAACAACACTGACGCGTGTATGCGTGCGTGTCTGTGTGTTTAGTCTAATGACAGCTACAGGCCCCACAGCCTCCTCTCACATGTTCACGCCAAAGCCTCAGTAAGACTCTCTCATGGCTGCGCGTCTATGCGTCTTGGGTCTCTCTTATCCCTCGCTTACATAAAAAAAAAGAGCTTTGAAGGGTGTTTGTGTTGCTCCGCCATGTCTGACTGTCACTGAGATGCCGCCTCTGTCCTTGTTCTAAACCCAGATATTAAAGTTACACAGTGGCAAAGATGCAGCGAGTGAAAAGGAGAGATGATAGAAGATCTATACACAACAGGGAAAAAAATGAAATAAAATAAAATAAAGAGAGTTGTGGGAGAGTAAAAGGAATAGTTTCTGAAAGTCAGACATCCAAACAGGCAGACGGATCACAAAGACGGAGTCACGGTTAGATCTGCAGACAGCTCCCACAACCATAAAGATAGAGTTATAGAAAAGGAGAGAGAATGAATAAGCAGAATGTAAAAGATGACAGGCATTCTGCTCCTCTATATAAGTCTATTAGTGCCAGCGCCATGACTTTCTGTATGTTTCTAAAAGGGGTGGACAAAATATCAGGAACACCCCATAATGTATCACAATACAGATTGAACTTGAACATGAACCTGAAGCTTATGGTGTTGTAATGGATTCTTCCTGCGCGTAGGAACAGCTTAACAGCATCAATTAAAGTATGAGTAATAGATCAGATTAAGCAAAATCAGCCCAAGATCACAATTTCTCATTTTAGCCACATAAATGCTTTCCATCGCCTTGTTTTACAGCTTCAACGTTATGCTCCAAGACGCTTCAGACGGCATTTTTGTTGATATTCCTGAACCCAGAAGTCTGTCTGTGACCCTCCTTGGCCAATTAATTTTATATGTCATTCAGCTCAGGAAAGACCACAGGATATGATTGATGGAGTTTCAACCTGTAGTCCGACATGTTTCTTCTCCAAGGAGCAGCAGGGAAGAACTTTTCTCTCCTCAAAAAGTTTGATTACCTCCTTAAAATGTCTTAAAATGACATCTACTCCTTCTCTGTCATAGAAGAATCTCATGCATAGTGTTCACTACAGTGGACAGCTATTCAAAAGCCGTTTTCTTATATATGCATGGGGTTTTGATGGTATAGTTGCACATCAGCCACCACAGTGGACTCTAGTGTGTCATCCCATACACTGCCATCCATTGGCCAGCCTTTGTAAGTGCAACATAAATTTCTCAAATCCGAGATGGCTGCCGGCTGGCCGGAAACGCTCAGCAGCTCAGGAATATCCTCCCAATCCTTCTATGATAGTCGACCCTTGCAGGTAAATAAAATTTTGTAACATCAAGTAACAACCAAGGAGTAATACAATTGTTAAAATTTCCAAGTATTGATTTTATGTTGGGAGAAAATGACGATTAATCATCTGTCCACTAAGTTGGACATCATGGACATTACTGTGACTTTGTTGTTCTTGAAAATACTTCATCTGTAGTTACTTTTTTGGCTGTAAATCAATTGATTTATGTTATTAGAATGTAACTTGCAGTTTTAGGGGGCTAAGGATACTGAAGGAGCTGAGGATGCTGAGGATGCTGAGGATGCTGAGGATGCTGAGGGGGCTGAGGATGCTGAGGGGGCTGAGGATGCTGAGAGGGCTGAGGATGCTGAGAGGGCTGAGGATGCTGAGGATGCTGAGGATACTGAAGGAGCTGAGGGGGCTGAGGATGCTGAGGATATTGAGGATGCTGAGGATACTGAGGATGCTGAGGGGGCTGAGGATGCTGAGAGGGCTGAGGATGCTGAGGATGCTGAGAGGGCTGAGGATGCTGAGGATGCTGAGAGGGCTGAGGATGCTGAGGATATTGAGGATGCTGAGGATATTGAGGATGCTGAAGGGGCTGAGGATGCTGAGAGGGCTGAGGATGCTGAGGGGGCTGAGGATGCTGAGGATGGTGAGGGGCCTGAGGACACTGAGAGAGCTGAGGATGCTGAGAGGGCTGAGGATGCTGAGAGGGCTGAGGATGCTGAGGATGCTGAGGATGCTGAGAGGGCTGAGGATGCTGAGAGGGCTGAGGATGCTGAGGATATTGAGGATGCTGAGGATATTGAGGATGCTGAAGGGGCTGAGGATGCTGAGAGGGCTGAGGATGCTGAGGGGGCTGAGGATGCTGAGGATGCTGAGGGGCCTGAGGATGCTGAGAGGGCTGAGGATGCTGAGGATGCTGAGGGGGCTGAGGATGCTGAGGGGGCTGAGGATGCTGAGGATGCTGAGGATCCTGAGGGAATGCCTGGCACCTCAAAAGAATGTCTGAATTAGAAAAGAGGGATCTTCTCCATTTCAAGTCATCTGTAGCTCATGTGCTAATAAATGCAATAAGACAGAGGGGAGAAGCTGAGGAGTCAGGAACAAGGTTCAGTGTTTTGCATTGCACCGAACAGTATTAGAATATGTTAAAATATGTTAAAACATTAGTTTAACAACTTTGAAAATATATATTATTTTATAGTTTTCAAATAATGTATAATTTTATTCATTGGTCTGTTAAATACATATTCCTTCAGTTGAAAACTCAAATGCATGCTGAAAAGTTCAAATATTTTTTTCATGCCTAAAGAGGAATAAAAATACTTAGGAAAAAAATCCTGACTGAGGTTATCATAATTCATGCATGAAAGGATTAATATACAAATATTGTTAATTTTAAAAGCTTAACGACTGAACAAAAGGCGTCTCCCACTTCACTGATAAGTACATTCTCAGTGTATGTATGCTGGAGGGTACAAGTTTCCACATCGCACTTGTTTAAGTTGCATATCGGACCAGGTTTTGCTTCAAAACATATCGCGATGTCACAAAATCCTGCTTGTACGGACACATCACAGCTTTCTATCGTCAAACTCTGAACGTGCATCATTCTGCACAATGAAGGTAACACATCTGAGTGATGTAACAATAAGGAGTGGTTTAACCGCCCTGTCACACTGCTCAACACATGTTGGCTGACATCAACGATTTTTCTCTTTGCTGCACAAAAGAAGAAGAACAACAAAAAACATTTAGCCATTTTTCCACGGATTAGGTGTTTCAGGGCTTTGAAAACATGTTGAACAAGCTTGAATGCGTTCCCTCAAAATAAATGCCAGTAACTTCTTCGAGTTCTGTGGACGGCTTTAATTACTTGCCAGAAGGTTATTCGTCGTTAGTAGGTTTCATAAATAAATGATGAAAACCAATAGTGGAAATAATAACACATTTAGAGAGCGTTCCTTCCCGAATGCCAATAGCAACAGAGTTCAGTTGTCATATTTCTTAAAGTTCCTGGCAGGATATCACTGGTGCTTTATCAGACCAATAGAAGAGCTGCAAAACCACAACACACAGGAACCCCGCCCCTAGAACATCTGTCCATTAGCATAAAGCTCGAGCTCAGAAGCACAATCAAAATCTTTAAATCGCATAAAAAACCCTAAGAATCGCAAACTTAAAGACAAACAAAACAGTCATGATGAAGCTGTTATTTTGGATGCAAATCACATTTATTTGTAGAATTACTTTAATTATGGGGAGAAGTTACTGTTCTTTCGGTTTTCATTAACTGACAAAACTGATCCCACAAACAGTGTCTAGTCAGGACCTGCAGTTCACCATCAATACATGTCAACTGTGCAGCAGATAATTATTTACTTTCGTATATTAAAATCCTAAACAAATTAAAGTGTAGAACAAGAGCTCAGCAGCTGATACAGAGCTACAATATGAAGAAGCGTAATGTCACAAACCCATTAGTTTAGGTTTAAATGCTTGTCTAAAGCAGAGCTGAATATAAAGTGTGTAACTGAGAGAAGATGTGAATGTGACACTTGTTTGAATTTTCAGTGGTACCAATACAGAAATGTAACAACGTAATGATAAAGTGAACAGTCTGGAATAATCATATTTAGGTACATTTTTATATCCATTAAGGTGTCCTAGTGGCCAGAATCTGCAGTGAAACAAGAGGCAAAACACCAACAACCTGCCGTAAAACCAACTGCGACAATAACGCTTAAAACACTCTACCATTCATATTTCACCACTATAAAGCTTGAAAGCATAACTATGAACAAAAACCAAATAAAAAAAAAATCTCACCAAAGGCAAAAAGGCTTTGCCATTACAACAAATTGACAACCAAGTAAGTTACTCCTAGTGTGACCAGACAATGTGGGACAGTCCCAAATTACAAACAGTTGTCCCGAATCCCGAATCCTGTCCTGTGTGTCCCAAAAATTAGACTAAACCAGAGTTTTGATTAGTAAAACATTAAATACTGATCGCTGTGAAGCATTCTCTTGTTGTTGCCCACTGTTATGTCTGCACCCTACATGAATTATGGCTGTTGTAGTTTTTTTTTAGCAGTGTACAGTAATGCCATGACTACAACTACACATAGCGGCGACACATAGCTATGATGTTGTGAAATTAAAAGATTTATGGAGGGAAGTTAAAACAGCCATTGCTGACATGGAGTCCAGAGTCTTGGGACCTGGTGAACATCCAGCCAAAAAGCAAAAACGTTACTGCAGGCCTACGAGGAAGGCTAAATGAATTTAACTTGGACATGGACTCTCTCCCTATTTTCTCCTCCTGTCCTCTCGTGTCTCTCAGGGATCTCTTGTCGGACATCAGCACCCATCCTAGAACCGGGCTGTCGGTGCCATTTCCTGAGGTTGTGGATCTGGCTCCCCGTCCTGCAGGAGTTCAGCCTCAACTCATGTCTCTCTCTTTGTGTCTATGTCTTTATCCTTCGGTCTCTCCTCTGTGAATAATGTCTTCACTTGTCTCTTCTCCTGTGTATGTGAACGGTTCGATGTGAGTCTCCTCTGTGTGCATGTGTAGTCTGTCCTGCCAGGTCTCCATGGCGATGGAGGTCGCATGGCTCAGGTCCTGTTCTGTTCTGGTGGCACCTGGCAGCAGCTTAGCATCCTCTTCATCACACTCTTCAAATATATTATGAATCCATTATAATTTTGTTATCCTGTTCAAAGCTGTATTCTTTAATTTATGTTCTAATCTGTTCACACAAGTATCTAATTGTGCGTCTGTCCATCCTGGAAGAGGGATCCCTCCTCAGGTTTCTTCCATTTATTTCTCCATTTTTTAGGGAGTTTTCTTTTTTTCGAATCAAGAGTCAGACAGAGAAAGTTGTATTGCTGTACAGACTGTAAAGCCCCCTGTGGCAATTTTGTCATTTGTGATATTGGGCTATAAAAATAAAATTGACTTCACTTCACTTGGTTGAGTTGAAAAACAAGAGAGGGTTTGCTCCATGTAAGTTACTATGAGCACCGTCTGTCGGTTTGTTTTAAGACAAAGACTTCAAATTAAAACCATAAATAATGTGAGTTTATAGGTTAGATTAAAAACAAAAAAGTTTTTACTGCTAATGTCTCCATTTGTATTATTTTGTCAGTGGTCATTTTGATGCAATGCTTATAGGCAGAGGAGCAGTCAGGATTTTTGAAATACCGAGGTCATGAGTTCAAGCTCTCTAAGAAATGTTTGACCTATAAAACAAATGGAAAAACCTGTATATCTTTTGTTGTTGCCCTCCTGCAATATGGTCTAAATGTCGTTCCAATCTTTCTCATACGTGCCAGGTGTGTAATTCTGATAGTAAATTTGTTTTATTTGAAATTATTGAATTTTTTTGTTTTGTTGTTGTTGTTGTTGTTTTTGCCTAAAGCAGTGAAATTTGAATACATTTTGACCAAAAATTTTCATAATCAGCCTTAAAAAAACCAGCATGTATAATATATGTGTCACTGTGGGATGTAAACTCCTCTTCAGGTCATGAAGCCACCCAAACGCTCATAGCCTCCAGCATCTGTGCACCATAATAGATGCAACTAGAATGTGCATTTCCTGTAGAAAATGTGTGCGATTGCTGCCAGCTGCTGCAATACAGAGTTAAGATGAAGTAATAAAGATATACTTTTATTACAAAGCCATTTTAAAATACACTTTTTTTTACCATTAAAAGACTATTTAAAGTGTACCTCTGGTATTTCAAAGTAATAAAAAAATAAACAAAACCGGAGTGGGCTGAGGCTGTTAAATGAGGTGGCAAGCGACGCTGAGCTCGTGCATCCCAGCGCCTTTAACCACAGCAGAAAGTGAAGGGACCACCCCCAGAGTGACTACACTGGGACCAGAACTGCAAACAAGGTTAAACAAAATAAGGATACCAATTGGTTTCTCAAGAATGTTACAAATATGGCACACACTTACTGTACAACAACACTAAAACCGGGCAAAGCAGCAGCAGGTGACCTACAAAAGAGACATATCATTGATATCATCTTCCACCTGCATAAAATCAATTTAAAGTTGTCCAGGCCCTACTTACTTGCTCTCTGTAATGGGTCTAAATTAAAAACAATAAGTAGATGGTTGCCAATATAAAATAAAAGTATGAATTAAAATGATGTATACAGTGTACATATAATACAGTGTACTACAATCCCAAATAGTAGCCAAGCAATAAATACTAAAGTCATAATGCACTGAACTCTTCAGGAATGCTACTGCCAAAAGGATTGCAGTTTATTACTGTTGTAATTTGCACTTTTTTCACAAAAGATACACTTACAGATTTTTACTGTAAACTGCAAAATGTGCAACATACTACTTGACACATTATTGTGTAACTGACTACTAGCAGTAAGGACTACAGTGAGTTGTTAAGTTTTTTAAATGTTATTTTACAAAACTTGTAACTTGATATAATTACTCATTGACAGTATTTACAACAGTGAACAAACATAGCAGCGCATTTGAACTGTGACTTAAAATGTTATTACAAATTTCAAGGCGTTTCTTTCAAACTATGTCTCACTTTGATGCTAAACATTTTTTACAAAATTAGGAAGTAAGAGAAAAAAAAAACAAAGCATGGAGCTTATTCAGGTAATTAACTTGAATTTCAAGTCATTTAAAAAGTAAATACTTAAACAAGTCGTGCAGTCTGTCTAAAGACATAAAAACATTAAAATGCCCCTCTAAAGCAAGCTGTAACCAAACTGTCCAAGTTAAATGTGTATTGATAAGGGTTTGTAGTGAGTGAGTGACCAAGAATAACTCAGTGAGTAAATGGAAAGTGTGGCTGAGAGAGTGATTGTGTGGTTGGCTGAGAGGGTTCACTGACTTATACAAAGTCCCACTCAGAAGTCCATTAGTTTCTTTAGTAGACTCAACACACAACGGTTGACTGATGTCATTTTTTTTCAGTGTGACTTTCTGTCCTCTGTGACAGGACTTCATCCCATCCTGACGGGTTGCCTCTCTCAGAAATGATGTTCAGAGAGGATGTAAAAAAAAATGTTAATACAACAAGGAAAAAAAGGGGGAGGAGGGAAACAAAGGCAGGTTTTATTTTCAATACATCCAACACTGAAACACACGTCAAATACAAAAAATGGGCAGGAGGGACAATGTGGTAATAAGTAGACTGGGTCACTGTGCACTGAACCATGGGCTGGCACTGGTTGGTAAGCACCCGGATGGAAAATGCATCTGTGGAGAGGCAGAAAACTGTGAATCATGCGTTGATGGAATGCACCGACTATCACACGGAGAGAAGCCTAATGCGAGTGGAGCTGTCAGAAATCGGAGTTACAGATCATTGATGGAAATCAATGCTCATCGCGGAACATTGTGAAACAACAAAAACTAATTTTCTCCATCACACTGAACTCTACAAAAGGATTTAACTCATTCATTTGAGTTCTACAAATGACCTGTTGAGGGAAGCTATACGCCATTGCTGCGTCTAGTCTGCCGCAAATTTCATCATCAGAAGAACTAATCTATAACTCAAGAAGCTCAGGAATTAAATCAATAACCAATAGATGAACTTAAACCATGAATGCAGATGTAAATGTAACAAAACAATGCTAAACACAAACAAAACCCAGGGTAGTATGTGACAGCAATGCAAAGGTTTGTAATTTTGTAATATGGATGGAAATAATGGAAAAAATAGAACCATCATCAGTAGAACTGTTACACTGTTTTGTGTCTCATTTGTGTAATAATTATTATTTTTTGATTGTCAATCTAGGAATACAATGAGAGGTACTCTGGCCCTTCGTGGCCTTACAGTGTATCAGCACGAGGAGTCTCTAAGTTCTTCAAGACCTGCAATGTACACAAAGTTCTTAGTACACTCAAAGAAATGTCAATATCAATCAGTACAGTGTTGACATAACACATTGTATGGGAAACCAACTTGAATGCCTCCTGCAGCATTTTAACAATTCAAATAGATTCAAGGATAGGTTTGGAGTTTCCCAAGTTTATCTTAATACAATATTCAACTGTCAAATGTATGATGACAAAATTATTAGTGGGCGGAAATCCAACTGTAAAAATGTCTTCTTAAGTTTAGTTGAAGCTAATATGCACCTTCAGCAGTCTCTTCCCAAATAAAGTGTGTATCTTTGTGCTGTCAGTCCTGTGCAGGTTTATCGTTGGTGTTTTGTCTTGGCAACAAACCACCAGCAATTACAGTGAAAGTATTCCTCCACCGCAGCTCAGCAAGGAAACACTGCCTATTTACTAAGCCTGTTGAAAAACTTTTATGTCAATGTGATGTTTTAATTTAGCAGGATATTTTACTAAGACTCCAACATGTAAATGAGCCCAACCACAGTTCATCTGATTTGCATGGAGCCGATGCCAGGCTGTTTTGATGCACACTGCACATGTCTTTAAAGGACTGGAGCACAAAACAAACTAGTTTTCTGATGGTGGATTTGCAATATTGGTTGAAGAGAGGAAGACACATTGGATCTTATTTATCCTGCAAAAAGAACACATATGTAAGGAAGTACGGGTTACATTTCCTAATTGATTGAATGTGTTATGAAAAAACAGTGGAGGACTTTTGATGAAACTTTTAAACTTTTTTTTCACAAGATTGTCTTTGTAGCTTAAATAGCTAATAACTATGACTGGCTGCTTCAATCATATTGCGCTGGACTGGAGCTGCTGAGCCATTAAAAGTCAGGAACATATGCTGAAGGGACCTGAGGGAAACAGAATGGTAACACTGTGTGAAAAACAACACTTTTGCATTCCTGCTCTTTAGTCTTGTGTTGCTAAGCAGAACAAGAACAAGTGAAGAACAGGTTTAATTGCTGCAGGTGCAGTATTCACACAGTTAAATGGAACCTAACACACTTAAATATCAGTACATACTTAATTTAAATACTCCAAAAGTACTCATATACACCAAAAACCTACTCAGCTGAACTCATGAGAATGCATAATTTCCACATTTCCACATTTGAATTGCTAGGTGAGACTGTGCACCTTAGAGTACATGTGTGTTTATGTGTGTGTGTGCAGTATAATAGCAGTACTCTTTATTTGTCTCACTTGCACTTCCTTGTGTTTGCAGCTCTCCATCTCAGTTCCGGGGTGCTATACAGCTGCAGTAATTGCCACTGGAGCGATTGCTCCTCATTAGATGCTATGGAAGCTGTAATTGGCCATCCCAGGCACAGCGATCAATGCCACCGTTATTACCGGGATTTCAGGCACCCAGGCCCCAGACAGCAGGCCCAGCCAAGGCCAAAGGGGAACTGGAAGGGGGGGCGGGTAGGGGGTGAGGTGAGGTGAGGCTCCACAGCTTGTTATGGCTGTAAGGAGACTGGACAACTGCTTGTCTAGGTGTCTATCGACAGCTCGGCATCCAACATCCATCTGCTCTCTCCATCCAGCTCATTGACACTTTCCCTCCACAGAATCTGTCTTTCAGCCTCATCCCATCTCTCACCCTGCCTCATTAATGGGACTCTTTTCACTCCTTTTCTCATGCTGCCACACAAGCTGTGTCAAAGGGTCATTTTGTGTCCAATCTATACCAGAAATCCAAGCATTACAACTAATACAGGCAGTGCACTTTGCTTAATTTTAATGTCAGATTGCTGCATGTTCAACTTTTAAAAGTGATTGTAATTTGAAGGGAATGAACACTGTAAGGTGCAATCAGGTGCTGATAACTGGCCATTAACTCAAACCATGTTCTTTAGGAAGTGTTTTGCAGCTGATCAGCCTCAAGTTCCAGTGTCTTATACAATTGAGTCACATGACAGTCAGAAAAATAGATGAAGGGCAGAGAAAGAAAGCAAATGGGCCTGAACACCAGTATAAAGTAAAGAAAATAGACGAAATGGTAAAAGAAACTACCAATAATCACATATCAGTGACTATTGCAAGTTTTTAAATGATTATCAATCTCTTTGTGTCACATACTAAGGACTCAGTTTCGTGTCGCTCAACATTTCTAAGATTCTGATGTCAGAGTCGGCCTGTTCAAGGGTCTTAGAGGTAATGATGAAAGAAAAAGAGCTGATTCGCTTCAGAGCAAAACGGAGAATCACGTTGTGTCATTTACATCACTCAGTGGAGACAATGATACATATTTGGAAGCAAAAGTATGTTTTTGGCAGCCTCTAAACTCAGTGATTTAGCTGAGAAATGTTTTAGTCAAATTGAACAATCAAAACGATGGCTGCCCTTTAGGATTTAAAGTGAATCTATTATCATTACGGATCATTACAGGTCATGAATTAAGTTGATTATGCAAATGAAGGTTGAAGACATCCTTTTGACAATATTTTTTTCTACAATGAACTCACTGGGACCCAAATCAGGCTTTCAAAGAGTATTATTCATGACGCCCTTGATAATCTTTTACAGAGAGGTGAAACCTTTAGAGGAGAATTTTACTTTCTCAGAGTCAAACACTCCCATTATCGCTCCCTTTTTACCCATTACCAGAAATACAAAAAAAGCCTCAGACATCTTCCAGGCAGCCCCATTGTTGCCAGTATCGGCTCTCTTACTTATTTTACCTGTCTACCTTTGTGGATTAATATATCACACCATTAGCCGTGAATCTTCCCTCCTTTATAGAGGAGACTCTGTAAATATAGTACATTGAAAGACATGCGTTCCCTCTCTAATGTGGAAAAGCTATCGAGTGAATGTTATTTATACTTCAGCACCACATGATGGAGGTATTGAGTCACAATGGACACCCACAATATGTCTTGTTAGTGTCTTTTAAGTGTCTCTTGGCATTAATTGGATTTTAAATGCAGCTATTTGGTTTATTTCAACCCACTAAGTAATTTTTGCCCTCATTTTTTTTTAAATTTTCAGTGTTTGAAAATAATTAGCAGCTTCAAGGAGAATGTATTCTTGTGAAGGTTATTTTTCTTGTTTCAAACGTCACATACCTCACTTTGTGCTTTGTATTCCTGTCATTTATCACTGACCCTGGATTTATGAGTCCAGGATTGAGCCTCAAAGGCAGGGAGGCAAGTTAGTTGTAGTAAAAACACTTATTATTGGGTCAGCAGGCAGGCAACAGGAACGTGAAGTCAGCAACACCTGACAAACAAATGCAGAAGGTTAACAAAAGTAGGCTGTAATCAACAGTAAGGTAGTGGGTCATCACAACAAGTATTGGCTAGACTACTTATGTGACTAACCAGTCTGATGTGGAGCAGCATGCGACTGGTTTTGGGTGGCAAACATGAGCAGGAGACTCGGCAGTGTTATCTAGTGGACAGGTGACGAATTGCATATTGACACAGGTGTCTCTTGGCATTAATTGGATTTTAAATGCAGCTATTTGGTTTATTTCAACCCACTAAGTAAATTTTGCCCTCATTTTTTTTAATTTGCAGTGTTTGAAAATAATTAAAACCTTCAAGGAGAATGTATTCTTGTGAAGGTTATTTTTCTTGTTTCAAACGTCACATACCTCACTTTGTGCTTTGTATTCCTGTCATTTATCACTGACCCTGGATTTATGAGTCCAGAATTGAGCCTCAAAGGCAAGGAGGCAAGTTAGTTGTAGTAAAAACACTTATTATTGGGTCAGCAGGCAGGCAACGGGAACGTGAAGTCAGCAACACCTGACAAACAAATGCAGAAGGTTACCAAAAGTAGGCTGTAATCAACAGTAAGGTAGTGGGTCATCACAACAAGTATTGGCTAGACTACTTATGTGACTAACCGGCCTGATGTGGAGCAGCATGTGACTGGTTTTGGGTGGCAAACATGAGCAGGAGACTCAGCAGTGTTATCTAGTGGACAGGTGACGAATTGCATATTGACACAAGTGTCTCTTGGCATTAATTGGATTTTAAATGCAGCTATTTGGTTTATTTCAACCCACTAAGTAAATTTTGCCCTCATTTTTTTTAATTTGCAGTGTTTGAAAATAATTAAAAGCTTCAAGGAGAATGTATTCTTGTGAAGGTTATTTTTCTTGTTTCAAACGTCACATACCTCACTTTGTGCTTTGTATTTCTGTCATTTATCACTGACCCTGGATTTATGGGTCCAGAATTGGGCCTCAAAGGCAAGGAGGCAAGTTAGTTGCAGTAAAAACACTTATTACTGGGTCAGCAGGCAGGCAACAGGAACGTGAAGTCAGCAACACCTGACAAACAATTGCAGAAGATTAACAAAAGTAGGCTGTAATCAACAGTAAGGTAGTGGGTCATCACAACAAGTATTGGCTAGACTACTTATGTGACTAACCAGTCTGATGTGGAGCAGCATGTGAGTGGTTTGGGTGGCAAACCAAGCAGTGTTGGCTAGTGGACAGGTGACGGAATTGCATATTGACACAGGAGGAAGTAGAAGCAGATGAGGTAGAAAAGAAGGTTATACCCTGAAAGTTTGCCCGTATGGAAAAGAAAAATAAAGAAAAAACACTAAGACAGCCAGACTGCAGATGTTCAGTAAAGTCAGATATAGACACATTTTCAATTCAGGCTGTATAATCTCCTATAACTGGTTTTATGTGCAGTAAGGCTGGGTAATTTGTTGTGTATCAAAATAAGGCATCGCACGACTCAACACAGAACGACTCATCTTGTTACCAAGGAGCAGGACTACTAACATTTTATCACTTACATCCTCCTGGAATATTAATCCAATGATTTGAATGACAGCCAGTTACAAATAACAGGATAACTACCATAAATATATGTCAGGAAATGGATTCAGGCCAAACATTTATCTCACTCAAGGTCTGTTTCTCTCAGTATCACATCTAAATTTTCACTGTTTTATCACCTGAGGCAATAATATTACATGAGCTCTCTTTTTAGTTGGCTTCAGTTTCCTGTTGAAATAAATTATCAGTCTAATGCATCAGCAATTAGCAATGTCTACCACATTAGCTAGTATGAAAAAAATACATTTATTAGTCATGCAAATTTAATTGGTACATTACGAACATGCATTTGTCTCTTGCGAGTGTGTTGTTTATCACATGCAGAACTTCTTAAGCGAGCGAGCATGAAATACTCCTCAGTTCAGGAAAGAGAGTCTTGAGAGCTTATTGAATTTTTAGAGAGACATACATTACAAACCTTCGCCATTACACGGAGCTTAATAGCACACGCTTGTTTGGCAGTGGCCTCTGATGATATGAAAGTGCTGCAGCATTTTGCTGTAATTAATAGCATCACCACATGGCAGGGTGGCTTATGATCAATGTGCATGAAAGCTTTAATCACCAGCATCACTGTAACAGCCTAAGTCGATAGACTCCAGCTCTGGAAAATTACACATGAGATCATGAAATAGAGGATGGAGAACACTGAACATGTACAGCATAAGTATGTTGTACAGTGTAAGTATGTTGTACAGTGTAAGTATTGCTTTTAGTGGTTACATTCCTGTGTGTTACTTTTAAATGAGTAGAAGACCCTTCAAAGTTCACAGACTGCGGTTTATTTTACCTATTGAGGGGAATAGACTGAAAAAAAGAGGGTGAATGTAAGGAAATGTATTTGTTGTGTCACACTGCCCTCTTCAGGATGAATATAGGACATAAATGATAGTGGTAGGTGGAAGAGCAAAATCACTGTTCTTAACACAGAGGGGCAGTGTCTACCTGTTGATAAATAGTAAACGTCAATCAGTTAGTTCACTTGATTTCTGATTAGTAGCCTCAGGACAACAATGTTTTCTACGTCCTCCAAATATTTAAAATCAATCAGATAGTCTGCATGTAAAAACCCGATCATTTCCGTCTTAATTTGGACTGAATTTAAAGTTATTTAGTCACCATTGTAACCTTGGATTTATTAAAAAAAAAAAAAACATCTATTAATACTTTGAATGTGCTTTTTAAAAATGAAATACTGCACATATTCTCAGAGCACAAATAACTAATAGATCAAAGTCCTCATTAGAGAAATATAACTAATCTCATTCATGTTGGTGCCCACAAATCAACATCATCGTCTTTATGTATACACATAAAGCTCCCAGCATTGAAATTTACTCAACAGCTTGAGTAGAACCAGCGCATAATAAACACGACATTGCTGAGTAAAAAGAAAGAACGACTCGATCAATTAAACAATTAAACTTGTGAAATTAAAACAGTTTGGACTACTATGGGACACACTTCTGTGTTCAGATTCCTGATGGACGTATAATTTATTGATTGGAACTGAATAACTGTGTAACTGTATCGACCAGGTGCTCCCCACATAATTAGAAAGTTTATTTTAAGAGGGAATTGAAAGTGAAATTTAAATGAAGCAATTTTTATTAATGAGGCCCTTGGGCTGTTATATTTTGCAGCTCCCCAGAACACAAATACTTGAGAATTATCTGTCCATCTATCTCGTGTCTAATCCTGTACAGACAGGGTCACAAGCCCGTCTCACCATGTATAAGCCATGGAAACACTGGACAAATTGTTCACCTTTTACAGGACTAATAATCACTCAAACATTTGTAAAAACATACAGTATGTATCATAAGAGAAGCGAGTAAAGCTGGAACACTGGCTAACAAAAAGATGAGGAGGATAATTACTACTAAGAGATTAAAATGCAGATTTTTTAAATGTATGACCAGTTCCTTCATTTTCTAACATGGACCAATGTTGACCTTTTATGAAATACCAGATATTGACCATACAGTGAATGTAATGAAATAAACAGCATCACCATACTACATTTAAATGTCTTTCCTCAATGTATTACCACATTTCATTGCTCGATCATGTTTTTTTTTTATCCCCTTTATGACAGATAGGCAGCTATTTTAAGACTAAATATGTCATAATAGGCTGATAAGCATTCAAAAAAGGCAAAAGTCTCCTAAAACCTGTCAGAGAAATGCAGCCTTCTTTGTGTCAAATTTGGAGAACATAACCATTTTGAGCTTTTAGTATCCTTCTATCCATTGTGTGCCAATCCAACATGTTCAGATGGTTTTTGGCATTTCTTTAAGTTACATAATATTTAGATGTTTGCAACGTTGTCATGAATTGATCAGATGACTTGGAGCAATGGAAAGCTACCAAAATTCACTGCTGAATGCAAATAAGTCTGGCAAAAACTACATTATTTTTCTTGTTAGCAGCCATGGACACATTATAAAGACAATGTTACCGGTAAATGAAAGTTAAAGGATGTACAGTATTTATCATTAACCTGCTATATTATTTGACAGTTTGCCATCATATGTTGAGGTTATACATCTCCAACTTCATCAACTAATACTGTCGACTTGGTTATGATGGAACTTGTCTGTCATTCAAGGGCACCTTCCTGTAGATAAAACTGGATTTATTTACTTTAAAAGATGACAACGATCATCTGCAGCATTAGTTCTGTGAGTTTAGAGTGTCTCATTTATCTAAATCTTCCAAAGGACACATCTAAATGGCCTTTGATTGAGGATGCCATTGATTTTATGAGGTTCGAACTTCCAAAACAATCAGTCTGAGCCTCTCACAGTAAAAACTGATTCTGCCTCCCAATGCAGGACTCCATTCGTCCACATGATGCCAGTGTTGCACTGCTGAATACGTGGGTGTCTGTTCAGGCCCCTCTCAGCTCACCCTCTTAACAACCAACATTCGACTGACACAAGTGATACAAGTGAACTAATATGAGAGACTTGGATAGAATTATTGATGAAAGTGGCTTTGAGTTTGTCGCAAACAGCAAAAGACAACAGTTTATCCACCATTTCACAGATACAGGTAAAGCCATCATTTTTATAAATGGCAAGTCTATTATTGAAGATGGATATGAATGACTTTCCTTCCACCTTTACGAGTAACCCATGTGTGTGACATTCTGTGTCCATTTCCACAGTGCTGATGTATGTGACTGTGTTCACAATTTGGACCAGAGTCTGGTAACTCCTCCATCTTTGGACCCGTCAATCCATCTCCCCCCCTCATACTGATGCATTATTGGTCCACTCTGTAGGGCCCAGGAAGCATTGGGAGATAAGGAAAAAGGGCGAAGGGGCCAGGCTCTGCGATCCCTCAGATAGCACCTAATCACATTCATTACATCAATTAGGGCAGACCAACACAACACTGGACTAAGAGTCAGACCTCCATCTCCTGCTGATCGATGCTAAACACTGAGCACATCCTCTAGTCCTCAACCTCCAGCTTACACCCAACTACTGTACATACCCACACCTGTCAAACTGGTCCACCACCGGGAACTCACTGCTGGTATGGAGTTTATAACCAATTGTTGTTACAAGGATTCAGTTGAAATCAAGTTTCTGAAAGCTGGTAGCAATATTTCTTGGATTTAAGGAGTGCCAAGTGCCAATTTAAAAAGTACTTTGGAAATTTTCTAATTCAAATTCTAGAAAATTTCATGTATTGAGGTATTTAGATGCTATTCTTTTCCCTGTCTGAAACCACATTGAGACCACACAACAATACAACCCATATATTTAATGATTTGCAGGTCAAAAGGTCTAGATGTGTAAGCTAAATTTGGTCAAGACGGAAATGTTTTTAGATGTTTAGGTATTCTTTTCAACAACTCTTTAATGACTATATTTTTAGTATAAGGCAGATCCTCACTACATGCTAAAATATAGTCATTGAAACAATAGTTACATGCTATCAAGATGTGTAAAAACTTTGCATCAGTTGTAACCAAGACGTCAAATTAAAGGCCTCCCATAGACAGCCAGTGTAAATAAAATGAAACAAGCTGCATCATAGCCATAAAATTATGCAGAGGATATGAACATAATCCCAATATATTGGCACTCTTTTCAATAGTAGACCTGTGGCACACTTTCAGCAGTAAAGACATTAAGTGGTTTAAGGAAGGAGTTGAATGCATATTCGGAAATCCCCTGTGTGTGACTCAATCCAAATAATGATTACCAAAGTAGAATCTTTAAGAAGGCAAAATTTTGGTATCGTTCTTAAGTCCACGCAGCAGTTAAGCTTAACACAATGGTTTTCGAATGATACATATAAAATCATAATCTGAGCTGGTTGGTCATTAGATGTAATTTCAACAGTATCTCCAGTACTACGACAAGCCACATAGCTGCTTTTTTTCTTTCTGCTGAAAGATAACAGAAGCTATGTGAGGCATTCACAGTCAATGGTCGACAAAGGAGAACTCCAATGTCGGGTAGAAATCTCGAGGACATTTTCCCCACATCTGTGAGTTTTACTGGTTCAGTAATCTCCACAATGGAATCCTCTTTAGGAGAACCAACCTGGAACCAAATCCTGAAATTATATTCATTTCAAGATCTTAAAACTAATGTTCCTCTGCATGAAATTGTTTGAATTTTTAAACATCAATAACCATGAAATGTTGATAGTGATACCTTGTTGTATTTACGGTGCAATAAACAGACCAGGGTCAATAATATGGTTTCCTAAAATTAAGACCATATTTAAAATAATACTGCTAGTTTTTGTCCTCCGCCCTAGCAGCTTTTATTTGACTGCTAACAGCATGCCTGTATCCATCTGTTGCATTGCTTATCTGTATATTCATCTGTAAACTAATCAAACAAAACTAAATAAGAAATTGGAAGTGATTTTTTCCACTTGACTTTCACTTTCTCCACCATCAGCCATCGCTGAAAGTGCGGCGACCTATTCTTTTATTGCTTCATCAAGCACTCAAACAAATTTCCCCATCAAATCTGATGCATGACAAAGAAAAAGGCAGTGTAGGAGCTTCTGACCTTTTTCTGTCTCGATTTCACAGTTTTATGATAATTTAAGGTTCATTTTACAGTACATTTTAAAATACCATTCGCAGCATAAACACAAAGTTTAACTGTTCACTTATTTACCGTCAACTACAGTAACTTTTAGATATGTATAATCACTAAATCAGAGTGAAAATGGATTAAAAAATATATGTACCCTACAGATATTGGAATTTTTCATATTAGAATATTAGTATTTGTTTTACGAATTATAAACGTATCCCCTCAAACTAATAATTATTGGGCATGATTTATTATTGGGCTAGTGGCTTTACGCCTTACAATGAATGTGGTAATGATGTAATGACTGTAAAACACTCAAGTGCTTAGGCATGCTATAAGGAAAGTCTGCATTGACTGGAAATGCATTTGTTGAAGGAAGGCATGTAGGCAAACCCATGAAAAGACCTTTTCTAGACAAGGAGATGTCATTGAGAGTTTAAGCTGATGACACACACACACACAAAGTGTCACAAAACCACATGTCCACATCACTTGCATGCACTGTGCTTCCTGCAGGTGTTGCGTGTGGATGATGAGCTTGTGACTTGCTCGAGTATGGTTGTCATTTGTGGAATGTGGCCTGGATCAGATCTCTGAGCTGGATCACGCGGTGTGATGGACAGGTATGCATAAAAAAAATGTTTGTCTCGTTTGAAAACTAAATGACCCGTGACAATCAGGCGCGCAGAACATTCGTGTGCACGTGTGTGCGTGTCATCAGTGACCTCCTGACTTAGTTGGTTTCCTCCTGAAAACCTTTTGCCTTCTTCTTCCCGGCGACAGAAAACCTGGTGACACCAGGATGAGCGACAGGCGAAGAAGAGGAGAAATGGCGCCGAAAACTGGAAGGAGATAAAATGGATAGATAAGGTCAGGGCATCGAAGAAAAAAAAAAAAAAAAAACGGGAAAGTGGATAGATTGCGACAGAAGAGAGAGAGAAAGAAGAAAGGGTGGGGGGTGGTGGTGTTGGAGGGGGGGCAGGAGAGAAGAGTGATGCTATTGATACACTGAAGCTGCAGAAAGAGGAGAGGAAGGTGCACTCCATTTCTTTTTTCCTCAAAGTGCTATCGGAAGACATACATTACAATGACAGCACTGTGACCACGCCAACAGCATAAAAAAAACACACACCCTTTATTTCATCTCCCACAGATAGTTATTAATAAAAAACCAGGACAAGGACACACACACACACACACACATACACACTCACGGAGACAAAGAGGAGAAATAGATGAGAAAGAGCGATGGTGAGTCGAAAAGGAGAGACGAAGGAGGAAGATCATGTTGTGAGGAGGCTTGTCCGCCTGACAACGTGAAGTCGAGAGCAATGGGACTCACACCTCGATTTGTCAGTGTGATGAAATAAGCTACGGACCACAATCCCGTACTCCGCACTGTCTACTGACGTGACATCTAAAGCATCTCTTTTTCTTCTCTCTTCACTCCTCTCCCCTTCCAAGTATTCATTTATGCCCTTATTTCTCTTCTTACTTCCCTCACAGACTCTCTCTGCCTTTCTCTCTCTGAGTCTCGGTGTTATCAGTATCTGACACACAGTGAATCAGGGAGTATCTAGCGGCCCACTATCAGACCTCTCTTCATCTCCCACTGCCCCTCTGTGCTCAGGCCTATCAATCAGAGAGCCACTGCCAGGACAGATGCCACCGACGCAACCGCAACCACGGACACAACTCGCATCTGCCACAACGCAGCGATGAAACACAACTAACACGTTTAAGAGGAGCTATTAAATCACTACATCAAAGTACGGCTGAGGCAATATAATGATGTTTGATGACATTTAGAGGAATGTGATTGTTCAAAGTAAGATGGGACTGAAATTAATCAGATACGGCCAACAAGTCCAAAATCCTGATTGCTACATTACATCTTCCAGTGATGCATTAGAACAAATATAATTGATTTATTAATTTGTCTATTTTAATGGTCTCTCCTTATTTATCTTCTCAAGATGTGATCTCATCTCACAATAGAGAAAATGGGAATGAAGAGAAAAGTGAATGAGAGATTCAAGATTCCTCAAGGTACCCTGCGCATGACGATGCATTTGCTCAGGTATGCGAACCTGCCAATGGAGAAGGAATATTTTTTGACCTGTGGTTGGTATTTTATTCATAAAATATATTTTTTTTTATCCCCATTTGGTACAGGCTTGTAGTTATTAATTTTTGGCTTGCTGTACGCTGCCTTTTGGATTACTGTAGGTGTGTTGGCCCTATAAGAGTGATTTTTTTCCTTCTTTTGCTCAACTCCAACCATAACTTTACCCCATGAATGCCAGATTGCCTACATACCACTTAAGACACAGGTGGGTAAGTTTTTGGGATTCGTGAGTCACTGGAAGGGCAGAAAACAGTGCCACTACTGTACCTGATGAATACAGGTTAAAAATATTCTCAAGGCCTAGTGTGCCAATGGTTTCCCATTGTTCCAGTGATCTACAGATCACTGTTATGCACCAAGAAATGCAGAAATGCACCAATAACGGCAGGGGAGAACAAGACTGCAAGCTAGTAAACATGTGTAATCAATGCAGTACTAAATTACTTAGTAATAAAAGTCAGTTTTAAATGTTTTAGGAGAAAGAAAATACATTCAACATGTTTGTTAGACCTCAAGGATACAGACAATGTGTTTTGGTGACTAATACTTGATGTAAACGTAACTTTGGTTTGTTTACAACAAAACTCCACAGGGCCCATTTAATGGTGTTTCACAAGCTAATCTATCTAACTGGAGCAATATATTGTGTCAACACTCTCCATTTCTAATCCTGTTAAGTATTTTGCATGAAAATAGCCAAATTTGGATATTGAATGTGAGCACAAAATATTGTCTTTCAGCAGCTTTAAACCAGGGAGAACAGAAAAAAGCATGCCTAGGAGTTCAGCTGTCACATGACAAACTCTACTGGCTGAAACATGTACCAAACACACCCCTAATGCACTGGGAGGGATATTTAAACTGTTGCTGCCCTGCTCACCCTTTTGCCCAGCCTATCTACCACCCTGCCACAGACAAGCTAACGGCTAACTCAGTTCTTTGCTGGAAACACTCCATGCTAAAGGAGTTAATGTTGCATTTAGCCAGCTAGCATGTTGCTTCAGGACTTCTTTGAGAGGGAAAATGTGTGCAGGCTAATCATCATAGAAGAGTTTCCTGTCCTGTTGTTGGCTGTTTGGACCCCAAAATGTTTGATGCCGGAGACCACTGCTTCATTTCAGCACGGTAGGAGCTGCTATTGCTAACATTTATGTTGTCGGCTAATGTGTTGGCTCTGTTGCTGTTGCTGTGCTTGTTTTCTCACCTATCTGCTTGTTTTCTTGGCATTTACTGGCTGCTTTGTGGTATTTGCTTTACTAATAATTGTGAATTCATTTCTTGTTGTGGCTTAGCTTATTTTTTTTCCATTTGGTTGATGTTTGTCATGTACATTATGGGGCCTACAAGCTGTGATTTACATGGTGGTTGTGTTTAGAGCTGAATTGGTTTTGCAGAGGTTTGCTGTTTTGTTGTGGCTTGTTGTGTGCTGGCTTTAAGGTAAACATTATTGTTTTGCGCATTTCCCTTTAAACCTGCAATGTTGACTTTATGGAAAACATGGCTTACTGTATGTCACACAGGATAAGAAGTCACATCACATTTTCTCAAAGCATTTCATATTTACCAGAAAAAAAAGACATTTTATGAAAACAATGGGTTTCCGTGTCAACTTTCTTCACTATTCTGATCATAAATGCTTTGCTCATGTGCTGTGCTGTGGTGTACATTGTTGCTACATTCATTTGCTCCTCCATCAACACCAGGTGATCACTGCTTTACTTCAGCAAGGTAAGTGCTGCCTTTTTTCTAAAATGCATATGGCTATATGTTTGCTTGCTGGGCTCAATCTATGAAGCTGCTGATGCTGCTGTCTGTTTTTTCTTTGCGTCCGCTTGCTGCTAATTTCTGCTTGTATGCTGCTGCTGTTGATGGTTGACAGCTAATGTATGGCACTTGAGCTTGTTTTTCTTTTGGTTGTTGATTAGCACATTTATTGTGATGCTTTCATACTGTGTTGATCCATCCGTTGTTGAAATATAAATCATCATGAATTGGTTTGGTGGCAGATTGATGCTGCTGTTGTTGGGTTTGCCTTTTGGCTCAGTGCAATGTCCAATGTTTAACACTTGCTGCAAGCACCACTGCCCCTGCTTATGTATTGCAGCTTTGCACGTATCTGTACTGTTTTGGAAAAATTATTGTGTTAGCACTGCACTCTTTGCATACATTTCACAAGGCCATTCTTCGGCCTGGCCTGGCTGTTCATCATAATAGCTTTTAATAGCTTCCTGCATGTTGCATCGCAGCTAGGATTGAACGATTTGGATTAAAGGATTGGCCCCAAGATTGGTGTTCATCTTGAATGGACAGTTCAAGGAAAATAATACAATAATCGTCTTTTAAATTGTGATTGAAAAGACTCTTGGGGAGAAATATTTTCAACTCTTTCAGCCCTAGCTTGACACTGCAGGAACCTTTCCTGAAATGCTTTATTGCTGCTCAGATGCTAAAGATCTCTTCTTATCTTTGTCAAGGTAAGTGCTGCTTCTTCTGTGCATATTGAGGGTTTTCTTGATGTATTCAGTTGATGTTCTGCCATAATGTTGCTGAGGCTGTATGTGGTTTTATTGCTGTCCTACAGATTTATTTATGTTTTGGCATCTACTGGCTGTTATGTTGCTGCCATGTTCACTATTGCATTGGTATTATTTAGGAATCACTGTCTTGTAGTGGCATTTTGGTTGTTGCATGGACATTGATGTTTTAGTGTTCTTGTATAATATGAATACTCGTGTATGTTTATATAATTATCACTCTGCAATCAGTGGCAAAATGGCAAATATCACTCTGTTCAAATAGTAATGTGTGTCTGCTGACTGAGATGATACTGATATATATGATATACTGATATTTTCTTTCTTTAAATGTTTGCACTCAACAGATTGCTTTCACGCAGCTGTCGGCATCAATATACTGTATAAAGATGGTGACTGTGTGATATGTTTTCATTTTGCTTGGCCTCCGCAATATTTGTTTTTAGAAAACACGTTTCCAGAAACTCGGAGCCAAACCAACCTCTTCACCAACTCCAAACATAATATTTCATCACATAACTTCATCATACAACCATTTTTGCCACAGAAAAAAAAACTTACGGGGCTGTACAAGTTATGTACTTGCTTCACAAACAGACGCAGGGTTTGTAGAAGACTAAACCAGCCATACTGTAATATTTGTATCAGTATTCTCCTTCAAAAATGTTTTGCGGTCAGGCCCTGAGAATCTTGAATTAAGTTAAATCTAATGCACAGACATGTGACGAAAGGAGGGATAAAAGTATGCTTGAGACTCTCATTTATTATTGAAGAGGCCACTAGATCCAGATCACATCAAGCCTGGGACAGTAGATAGTGTTTCATGGTGGCTTTGTCTTTAAATATTCTCCTAGATTGAAAGCTTCAAAGTAAACTTCAATTACTGCAGTGATTAGATCTGGCCTGCTCCATTAGAGGACATTCTAGCTCGGGGGGGACAGACAGAGAGAGCAAGGCGAGGACTCTCAGACCCCCAGCCAAGGAATTACTAACTATTGATCTTGCTGCCACAAGCCATCTGACAATGACATTATAGTTGTGTAGCTTCAGAAGAAGCAGTACAGTTCGGCACAGGGGCTGATGTAGTCCCTGCAAAGCACTTAGACATGGGGATTAAATCCTGTTTCATTTGGGTTAGGATGGAGAGCAAAGGGTTTCTGCTGGCTGTGGGTTAAAGTTGCAATTTGATTCAGTTTTTTGTCATTTTGTTTTGAAATACATTATGGCTCAGTGTTAGGATAGTATTTTTTTTTTTTTTTTTGCTGTTTCTTGACAATGTGGACTTCAGCCACCAGAGAAAAACTGTTCATGTGCTTTTTTTTTTGCTAGACAAGTGATAAACACATCCCCTGAAGCTTAAGAAGCTAATGTAACCCATTTCATTTAACAAATTCTTATGGTTAGAGCTAAACAGCTGTAATAAGGGGATGTGTGTGTGTGTGTTTGTGTGTTTACTCCTATAAAAGACTTCTTCATGTAAAATGTCTTAATAGAAAATGTGCTCTTCTAATATATTCTGGACCTTACAAACCGAACACATTTACATTCCCAGAGTATTTAGTAGATCAATTGAAATGCTATAAAAAGGCCTCATGAGACGGTTATGACCAATGACATGCAGGCCAAATTACCTGTCTTAGTAAATGGTTTTGTCTATATGTCGGCCTTGTGATAGACTGGTGAACTGTATAGGACCAATGACTGTTGGCCTCCAGTTCCTGTGTGGCCCTGAACAGAATAACCAGTTCAGAAAATGGGTGATATGTGTATGGGAAGGATATTAGAAGGTCTTGACTGAGGGTTCTGGTTTTACTATTCTATTTACAATGTTGGGTTTAGTGTTGTCTAAGGGTTTAAAATGTCCTGTACCAATCAAACACAATCAATCATGTACTGATCTGATACATTGGATCAGTATCAGGTGAAACATATTGGGTATTGGCCCAATGTAACTGATCCAGAAGGATTCATAATCACTGCCAAACCCCCCCTGAGGCATATTTGTGATATTGAGCTGTATAGTACAAATAAAAGTGGACTTGACTCTGCTGTCACTGTACTTTTTATATATCAGAAACCTTCTGTATTCTTATGCAAATCATCAGCCCCTGCATACATCTGTAATAATAAACATACTGTGGATTATGCTGTGGATATTCTATCGTATAGCAATAATTACATGATACCATTTTCTCTCCATGTACATTGTGATATTCATTCAATTAAGTCTCCTCATCTACCTTTTCTCCACCCGGGACAGCCCAATTAGAAAAAAGTAGTGGACAGGGCATCAGTTACAAGTGCCATAAATTAACAAAACAAAACAATACAGAGCATGTCTTAATTATGGTATGCATATTTGTATACAATCACATACATCATTTCTCAGTCTTGGTTGTATAAATTAGTTTCACTTTGTCCATTGTCTTGGTCAAGATATTTCTCTTTGCACCAATCATGATTTGATTGAGTTCCAGAGAGATGATGTCTAATAATGAGAATCCATTAGCTTTTAGCTACCGTCAGACCTGTCAGTGTAAAATTATAGTCACACAATATCACAAACCTTCTAGATTATAATTAAAATTTGAACAGAAGGTTATATGGTTTCTTAGCTCTATGCTACCTTTAGCTTCCTCCCAATCAGTTTAAATTCAAGACAAAAAGGAGCACAGGTTAGCAAACAGTAAGTCTTCTATGTCTTGTAGTCTTCTATGATAAATAATAAGTCAACTTTATGAAAAATAACCCAAAAAACGAAGCGATTGTTCATATGATTTAACTGTCTAGTTCTTGTTTTCCAATACATTGTAATGTTACACATGGAATACCTGTCTCAGTCTTGATAGATGTTGGTGGACCAAGGACAAAAATGGAAATAAGTCCAGGACTGTATTGTTCTATCCCTGACAAAATCTATATATTATGGTTATTTATGTACAGTATGAGATTGATGTCAATGAACCAAACCAAAGGCCAATGTTTCAGAAATAGTCTAGAAGTTTTGGGCTCTAATCCTTGAAACCAACAGACTGAGTAAAAAATGAAACAGGAAAATGATGACCTTGATAATGACGATAATGATCCTGATGGGTTTCCCCCCATGACAATGCCAATACTGTTAATAATGACAGTGATGATGATGGATATGATAATAATGATGATGATGGTGCTCCCAGTGATGTTGCCAGCACTGTTGATGCTGGCTGATGATTGTGGAAATGAGCGTGATAAGGTAAAAACATTTTCTTTTGAGCATGCGTGGCTCCTGATAACAGTACTGTAAGTCTACGCTGATAGTCCTGCTGACCATCTTATCTACTACATCTTCACTGTCAGACATCCACTTCCCTTTCCTCTCTGTTTGCAACCCCCCCCTCCCCCTCCCCCCTCCGAAAACCATTTATAACAACCTGATCAACACTGTGCAAAATCATGAAACAAACATTAGAGGCTAAATCTAATGAGCAAAATGGGGGCAGGCTTTGATTTTTAAAATGAAAACAAGGGTGCACTAAAGAGCGAGAGAGTGAGAGAGAGAGGAAAAAAAAAAGGTCTTTGGGGGAAAGTGAAGAAGAACATGGGCACTCAAGTGGGAGAGGGGAAGATGGAGACAGAGAGGGAGAGAGGGGGAAAGAGAGAGAGAGAGAGAGCGAGAAAGGCAGGGGGAAGATAGATCACGGTCCTGAGCGATTGTGACAAGCATAGACCCTATCAGCCGCTGTTTGTTTGCACACTCCCCTCTCTGCATTAAAGGAGCCGTCCAGGCCGCCGGCAGGCCGCGAGCGCTCCATCTCATCACCTGACACGCCAACAGATGTTATGGGCTGATAAGAGCCCCGCGGCCCCCTTCCCTTTGCATCTACGATTACCTCCGCACAAAGGAGAAGGGGCGGCAGTGGCGAGGGGGGGGGGATGAGGAAGGAGGTGGTGGAGGAGGAGGAGAAGGAGGTGGAATGGAGAGAGAGAGGAAAGGAGGCATGAGGAGGGAGGAAATCAAATACTTCATGATGGCCTGGTGTAAAAAAAAAAAAAGAAAAAAGAAATGAAATAGATGGAAGTGGAGTGTGTGTGTGTGTGTGTGTGTGTGTGTGTGTGTGTGTGGAGGGGGTGGGAGATTGAAAAAGGGAATGAGAGAAGGAAAGATGGTGGAGACACACTCATTTGTCCTGTATGAAGTGGTAAATGGCCTTGCCGTGCTTCCTGGCCCCATGCTGTTTGTCTCTGTCCTAATCGGCTTATTCCATAAGCACTGCTGCACCATCGTCATTAGGCAATGATAATGATATTATTTAACAGGGGATGAGAGAATTAAGGAGGCGCACTATCTGATGGCTAGTTTTGTTCACCGCCTCATTTCCTCATCCTCGGAAAATGTAGCATTTCCCAGTTGATAAGAATTGTTTTTGCAATTGTAAGGATACTTTAATGACTGCCCATATCCATTGGCTTTATTGCCTAAAAACATCATTACTCTAACTTTTATTGTGTATTACATGGCTGGTTTGTTCTCCAAATAACACTAACTAAATTGGGATGTCAAAAAAAAAAAAAAAACAAACACAAAAAAACGCTATGTGGAACATTGCTCTTGTTATGGCAAATGTAACCCAATCACTGCAGTAAATACATACATATCACCGTCTCCCTCCCTCTGTCGCTTCCTCCTGATCACTAATTTATGATATAATTTAACAACGTTTCTATATTTGTTCCGCTAAACACTTTTGCGTGGCATCAAATTACGGCTCACAAAAAGATCATAGAAACCCAATATCATGCATCCGATTCTCAGCCAATCTGAATGGAGAGATTGTGTTTCTTTTCTTTCCCCACTGCTTGGCTCCAAGTCCAGAGGGGGATAGATGACATTACTAAACACAAATCAGCCAATAGAATAAACAAACTCGGGGGATAAACAACAATGCAATCTCCATCTACGCGCAAACAATATGGAGTGTGCACGCGTGTGTGTGTGTGTGTGTTTGTGGCTTCTCTTGATGAGATTGAATATGTGTAGATGATAAGCCAACCAAGGTAATCAATGCAGTAATGATGAGGAGGGGGGGTGGATTGGGGGGTGGGGGGGGTACCAGGTCATATCGCACACAGTCATCAATGGAATTTATAAAGCCTGCCCCTGTGTGTGTGTGTGTGTGTGTGTGTGTGTGTGTGTGTGTGTGTGCGTTTTTCTGTGTGTGTGTGTGTGTGTGTGTTTGTGCGTGGAGCAAAAGCGTGACAAACGCGTCATCTCGTGTGCGAGAGAGATAAGCTCTAAATAATTGCGGTCTGACAGGCCTGAATAATGGCCAAATTAGACAGAAGGTGCACATTATTACGAGCGGCAAACATTCAAGGCTGGTTTGAGATGTAACTGGGCTTGATTAAGGCTCCGATGATGATGATGATGGTGATGATGATGGTGTGTAGAGACCCCACACACACACATGCATACACACACACACACACCCCACCCTAATCCCATTTTCTCTCCTCCACTTTTTTCCCCTCTTTCTTCTCTTCTCCTGTGGATTAGCATGGCGAGCTGCTCCACTGAGTTACCTGTGGACGACCTCCTGTTGAGCAGCAGCCCACACACTGAGAGTAAAAGAGGGATGAGCAAAGAGAAAGAAGATGAGTGGGGGTAAGGAGGGGGGGGTGGGTGCAGCCACGGCCGTTGATAATCAGTGGATAAAAAGAGAGCTACAAGGTCAGGGAAAGGACGTGGAACCAGTTGGGTGAAGCCGGGTTTGTGGTGAAGCGCTGTGAAAAGGAGCGATGGCGGGGAACAGAGAGAAGAGAGAGGAGTGGCGGCTTTGATGTCGATCAGCTTTAGATTTGGTGTTTTGTCTGTGCCGCGGTTACGCCACGCTCAGGTAGAAAGATGAGAAAGGCCTTTTTTTTTGGAAGCCTTTTGCTTGGTCGATGCTTACCTGAGGCCCAACCAAAACAAGGAGCCTGTATCCGCTGCACGGATCAGAGCTGTGGTACAGCATGACCTAATGGCAGAAAGACAGGCTGAAAAATGACAGAATCAAGCATGTAGTGAAGGAAAAACAGACCTAAAATCAATTTCCCCACCTGACATAAACCTTTATGGCATAAATCACAGCATATACCAAACTAAATTACATCAAACTGGTGTGATTTTGCACCGACCTTTTAAAGGAAAAAAAACAGAATTCATGCTTTTTTCCAAAAATAACATGGATTTTTTTGCTCAATTTGATGGTTAAACACTGTCACTGTCCCTTTAGTTTACTGCTATTAGTTTTCAAATAGAGGGTAGTCTCCTTTGACATCAATTCTAAATGATTTAAAGTAAAGGATTTATGACGAACGGAAACGCACAAGCGTGTAAAGATGCAGCATGTTGGCTCAGGTGTTTGTGCCGTTGTCCCACAGCAAGACCGTCGGGATTCCTCCAGGTGATCTAGTTTCCTCACACCTCACAACTCTGTGAATATGTTTGCTCAAACTTGTCATGTGACTCGTCTGGCGTAGGTTTATCTGGGTATACTGAGCATAAATGTACAGTGGCTCCTGCACAAACACAAGTTTAAACATAACATAAAATGAAGACTTTTCTTTTTAATTGCTCTTCAGAGATGAACAAAGGCAACATGTAGCAGATGTACCCTGCGTCTCATCCAATGCATAGTTAGCTGGTCTTCAGCCCTCAGTGACCCTGAATAAGTGAGTATAATACATAGATACAGTGAATTAAACTGTCCCTTTATTATTAACAAAAGCATGTTCGTGTATCAACCAGGCAATTATGAACCTAAAGCTACTTGACTGCATATGTGGTGCCAATAGCTAGGAAGATGTAATTTAGAGATGACTTCAACACCAATAAATCCTAAAAGGTGTTGTCATTGATGGTGTGGAGCCATTTAATAAGTGAGTAAAGCTTTCTCTGGACAGAGTGCACGCTCACTAGCAACGGCGATCATTCCCAACATCAGAAATTCATTTTCAGGTCAATTGAATCCAAGTTAGCTTGGATTACACTGTATCCTCTGATGTACTGTTGTTGTTTTTTTGTCATAAAAATCTTTCCTAGTGAGATGATTTTTTTTTTTTTTTTTTTCACACACTGAATTCTTTTGGAACAGAACTCCCCAAATCTATTTCAGCCACGCGTCTGATATCGCCAGGAGTGATCAGATCCAGATCACATCCATAATCTCCGCACTGATCACTGCCCGAACAGACGGTTATCGTGAGCGATAGTGATTGGGAGATTAGTGTTTTTTAAATGCTTATCTGTGTAGACCTCCTCGAGGTAGTCGGGCTCCAGAGCCTCCATTCAATTGTAGCATCAGATCAGAGACTCAGACACACAGATCCAACATGTTGGCTTTTGGGAGGAGGGAGGGAGAGGATGGAGAGGGTGGCTGGAGTGGATCATGTACATAATCACTTGTTTATCACCAGAGCATCTTGCCAAATCACTAAAACACTGCTCTAATCACAATAACCAGAGCAGCTGCAGTTTTCCTCCTCTGTGTGTATCTTAAACCTGTATGGGGGTCAAAATTGAGGGTTTGCTACAGGTTTTTGAGACATGATATTGTGGGATAAAATCAGCTTGTATATTGATGCTAATATTAGACATCTTTGAATTTAACCACATTTAAGAAACACTTTCACACTGCTTTGCTTTGCTACTGTCAGTTAGATAACAGGACTAAACTGAAGGCTGTTTGTAGCCTAGCTCAGGTCCATCAATGGTACCCTCTAACAACCACAAAGCTAGCTTATATACTCATTGTATCTTGTGTATTTAGAAACAGAAAACAAGAAACTGTAGTTTAATGAGCAGTTAGCTTGCGCATTGGGGCATTTTACTAACCAACAACATCTTGTATGTATCGGTTGCTAGCTTAACAAGATAGCCAACAAGCTAACGTGATACAACGTTAAGATAAGAACATTCTGGAGTAGTTGAGAGCGGTCTTCCTCTACTTTCTGTCTCGGTGCTACAAAAGACTTTTGTGTTATGCTATAATGGTCTTGTGCTAATATTTTTACTGAACACAGAGAGGATATTGATATAAATCTTCTCTTTTAACTCCAGGGAATACGTTGACCAAAAAATGTCACAAAGTCAGAGGTATTCAAAGTTTCAAACAGGAACCTTTTTTTGCAAGGTTGAAAGTTGTTGATTCTCAGTGGTATCTTCATACTATAGCAACACTTTCACATTGCAGTGAGTAATTTGATTCCTTTAAACATAAAATATAGCTCTTCATGCTGCTGTAATTGTTTCATACAGAGGAAATGTCAAGTAAATTGTAAGTATTCAGTATCTTTCTCTAAGTTTCTTTCTTGTGACAGAAAAAAGTCTCTAAAACAGCACTTACCCCATTATGGGACATGGAAACTGCTGCTAATGCTACTAAGAATAACATGCATGCATCCTTTTGTGAAATCTGATAAAAAAAAATGTCACAAGAATCAATTGAGGCTATGATCTCCCCACCAATACAACCGGAGTCATATCGATCAGTTCTGTAATAAATATGCAAACTACTCCCACGCTTCACCTTGCCTGCCTGCCTGCCCCCCCTGGGCCAAAAGAAGTGTAGGCCGATGTCTGATCCAAGTGTATGTGACTGAGAGAGTTTTTCTGCTTTTGGGATCCGGATGAGATCAAATCCTCCGTACACAAAAAGCTGCCTGCTATGTATCTGCTGTCCTCATCTACCTTGGCCTGGTAGGAGATGTTCTAGTGCCAGTAGCACGGAGGGGAAACTCCAAACACTAAATAAGCCTCATCTGCTCCCAGTGCTCAGCTGAGATTAGGAGAGGAGAGGAGTAAAGGAAGCCAACGAAAAAGGATAGGAAGTGGAGAGGAAAGGAAAGGAAAGGAAAGGAAGCCAGCAGGAAGAAAAGGAAAAGGAACCAGTATCATGAAAAAGAGGCCAGTGGAAAGAAAAGGAAGCCAACAGAAAAGAAAGGAAAGGAAAGGAAACCAGCAGGAATAAAAGGTGAAGAAACCAATAACTTGGAAAGGAAAGGAAGGGAAAGGAGAAGATTAGAGAGGAGGGAAAAATAAGGGAGTACTTTGTGAGAGGTGGTAAAAGGTAGAGAGACAAGAGGAGAACTAAGGAGAAGACCATACTTGGGTGTTAGACGGGGGAGTTCTGGCTTTTTTAGCCAATACTAAACTGCTCCACGCTTTATAACTCCCCACTTAGGAGCGACGGAGTCGACCCAGCCTCCTTCTGGAAATGACTGTCTATCTTTGCAGAGAAGCGCTTGTTTTTTGATTCCATTACCCAGGCGAGGTGTGGGGTGAGAGGGTGGCAAATGGGGGAATTTGGGAGTGCTTGGCGAGCGGGCGCATGTGGAGAAAAGCCAGTTTGGGAAGCAGCGGTGGAACCACAATCTCTGGAGTCCATTCTGTCCCTGCCGCCCTGTGATCCCCACAGCAATTAAAGCAAGGAGAGAGAGGCCACGGGAAAGTCCAAAAAGAAAAAAAGACGCCTACGTGTAGATGCACGTAACAATGTATTATAGTCTGTACATACGAAAAAAGGTGCATAAAGTGAGATTTGTTCGCCGAATCCTTGAAACAGTGGTTAAGATGGATACTTAAAACAACAAAGTGAAGAACACTCTGGATTTTTTTGAGTAATCTGAGTCTTGACTTTCCTGTGTTTACCTACCGTTTGAATACATGTGATAAGAAATTTGGAAGCCCTATGACTCGATTTTGAGGTCATACTTATTATAACAACTGTACGGCTGCAGCTAAATATTATTTGAATGTTTATTCAGCCTGTTAATCATTGCAAATTCAATAATTATTCATTTAGTGCCTAAAAATCATGAAAAATGGCCATCACAGTTTCCAAAAACCAAAGATATGACATCTTCAAATCACCAAAGATCTGCAATTTACAAATATACAGTAAAAAAAGAGAGAAGCAGGAAAATCTCAGAAACTGAAACGAGTGAATGTTTGCATTTTTGCTTCTTAAATTACAATACATTTATTTGAATTTATGTGGATTTCTCACTAAAACTCTGCCATAAGAATTTGAAATGGGCGTTTTTTATAAACCCTGAAAAAGTTTAGGACTTGAAATAAAGAGACAATATTTAAAGCAGTTCTTAATCTGATACATTAAAATATTAAGTATTATTGAGTTGAAAACGCTTTATTGTGATTGTGGAAGCAGCATATTGCTTTATACTGCAGGATAGAACAGTAAAAAAGGCAGTTAATGACTAATCTAATCATTTTTTTATGCTTAATTTGTAAATATTAATATAAAACATGCATTTTTACACTACGGTTCACTATGTGTAGATCAGTGAGAAAATCACATTTAATCAATTTTCAGCTTTGGCTATAATACAGCAAAAGAAAAATAAGTTAAATAATAAGTGAAATTATATTTATTTTGTTGATATATATCTGCAAATCAAATTCTTCTTTGTGACAGAGTTCTGTAGGACTTGGTGGTCAGATACGTCTAATTTGGGGGTTTTTTTATCTCATCTTATGCTATATTGTCTATATCAGTGTACTTTGGTTTAAATCTTTTAAATCTGGTCGTGTTTATTTATCTCATGAAAACATAAATTCATGAAAGATGAACTGAAGCAACACCTACACACAACAGTCAAAACTTTCACACATTTGAACCTCCTCCAAAAGATTATAGAGAGTAAAACGGAATTTCACAAAGACACGCACCCACTGAATTCTCACTCTGTCACAAACCCACAAACACACTTACATCATTACCATAACAAGTTTGTATCTATTCTACTTTTCCCCTGGTGGATGTAACTTGTAGAAGTTTCGGTATTTTGATCTCTGTGGTGTTGTATTACTCCTACACAGTCCAAAAAGAAAAAAGGAGGAAAAAAAAAATAATAACACCCTCATCTGACCAATCACAAGACAACAATAGTGAGATTGTCTGCATCCTTCATCGTAGGATGATCCTAAATACACATCACATCTCTCCTCACACCCCCAGTTTTCACTTTAAGTCCAATATCGCCACTCACTCTTTTTTCCCGTAGCTTTAAAGCAGTGCCAGTGGCCACCCACTCCAACTCTTATCCCCTCTTCTTCCCCTCTCCTCCAATGTCCATCAGTCATTGTTTCCTTCCCATCCTCCTCCTCCTCTTCTTCTCCTCTCTCTCCCCTCTCCTCCCCCCAAAACCCCTCGGCTTTGATCTTGATTTCTGACCAGGAAATATCTACCGAGGGGCCGTACAGCTACAATAACATTCAATAAAAGAACACAAGGGTGGCTGAGACCAGACCGCTGATAGCACCACGATTTATGGGCCCCGCTCACTCGTTTGCTACAACACCCGGACACACAAACGCACACACAGACATAGGTTTATATCAAGCGCATTGCCTCGTGCGCTCTCTCGTGCTACATGTGTTATGTATGAGTATCTTGTCTTGTCTCTTTCTTGGCTTAATTGTAATCGACACAGTAATTGAGAACTTATAAACCTTTTGATATGGTTCTGGTCTTGTCAGTTTCCAAAATCTGCAGTTGGTGTAACTTTTGCTTTTTACACAAACCTTTTTAAAAATACATCATGTGGTCATATTTTTGTGGATATTTTTAGTTGCCTCTGTGCATTTGGAAGGTCTTTGTAGAAGCCTCCACTTTTTCCTTCTCACTGTTTTCATATAGTTATATATAGAATATAGTTTTTAAGAATCCCTGTGACTTATTTAACATTTAACTTACCACTGGTGTTACTGTGAAGTTCAACACCACAGATGTTTGTTGGCCTTTCTTTCATTCTTTGATGCTAAAAAGAAAAGTACCTAGTATGAACCTTTGCCCTTTGCAGCACTCAGTAGACCTTATAGCTTTGATATGACGGTAATTTTGTCAAATTAGGTGTTTATGTTCATCCAAATGTTCTGTCTTTGCTGGGAAACTTCACATCTGTTTGTTGTTGGCAAGATTATAGCACAGTAGTTAGGGGGGAAATTAGTTATATTAAATCTGAGGAATAAAAATACCCAGATTTAAAGATATTGATTCCTGGCACAGAATTTCTTCCATCAGTAACTTCACTGGCGATGGGAATTGAGAACCGGTTCCAGTTCACAACCGGTTCCAAATTGTCCAATCCATCAGAATCGAATGCCTCCAAGCTTATCAATTCCTCTTATCGATGCATAGGTATGTGATGTTGATGGGGGGAAAAAAAAGGTGGAGCTCAACTGCGAGGGCATTGCAGCCTCCGGACCGTCTACAGCGCACACACGCAAGAGAGTTATCTTTGGCTATCTTGTAATTCTTCTTCGAAAAAAGGCCGTGGTTGCAAGCATTTTTGATTTAATGAGTAAATAATTACCTTTTTGCGAGACGAATGTGAAGTATACTGTGAACTTTCTACGCCGTTAGTCAGAGACTAACGTTAGCACAGCAGAGCAGCGAACCCGAGCAGTAACAAACGAGACCAACACATACTGCAGCATTAAACAACTTAAACCAACTCTGAGGTGAGAAACAGAAAAAAGGGTAGGAAATAAGAAGAAAAATGACTCGGTGCTCAGTCTGTTTCACTTCAAAAACCCCGTTCAACGTCTTGGACAGCGATGGTTTTCCCCAAAGCTAACGGTTCATCAGAGAGGCTGCTCTCTACTGCTGGAGACATGTTAATAACACAGCAGAGCACTCCTCCCACTCATCTTGTTATTCTCATACAGAGAGGACACTGAACGATGCTTTCAAACGAATTCATTCATTAATTAATGCAGGTAACTTTTGCTTGTGGACCATATATCTTATCTACCAGATATGTTTCATATATTCATCACCATGCAAGCTCATTGATAAACAGTGGAGATGATAAAACAGTTGTGTTGACACTGAAACCATGTGTAGGCCTACTTTTTTCCCCATACAGAAAAATGTTCAAGAATCAGTAAAGAATCGGACCAATAGGCAGAATCGATAATGGCATTGGTATCAATAAAATCTTAACAATTCTCATCACTAAACTTCACTTAAATGTGCTTCTGTGCATTTGGAGGTTCTTGTTTCTGCAGAGAAACTTTACATCTGTCATCTTGGTTGGGCTTTGTTACTTGATGCTGGAAAAATTAAAAAAAAACAAAAAAACACTTGCTTTGGCCTGAAGCAAACTACATCAAATCAAACACATGCTGGGCTGTACTTGTTGTTGTTGTTGCTGTTGTTGACACTTGTCTCAATCCCCTTTGTTCCAATGTCCATATCACCAGCCCACCGCACACTGACGCCTGTCCAAACAGGACTACAAATGGCTGCCGTCCCGCACTCTTTAACATGGTGTGGGACTGTGCACTGCTCCTCAGCCTGCTCTGGAAATCCACTGTGACCAACGTTGTCCGACCGGACAAGAAAAGACAGTATCCCCTTATACCTCGACCCTGGAGGGCTGGAACCGAGTGTGACGCCGCTACCCACAAACCAGTAGGGTATCAGCCCCATTGCGCCCACACTCCCTTGGCCAGAGCGGAGCGGCGCCGTTACGGGACACACCTCTGGGATTCGTTCCTCGTCCCGCTTGCGGTCCCGCCGCGGTTATCTGCTCAGGGCCAGGGAGCAGGGACAAGCGTGGGAGGGAGGGGTTGGACCAGAGTTGCGGGGGGGGCAGCACCGATCCATTTTAGGACGGTGAGGGATCATCATTGTCTCCCGTCTCACCCTGTCACTTACTATTACCAAACCACTGGCTGACATCCTGTGTATTTCTGTGTGTGTGATTCCACAGAAACCGTGCTGGATGTGTGGTCTTGGCATCGAACTCGCACACGCGCACTTTACAAGCCCTGCACACACTTTCCCTTTTCTCACAAACACACACTCCGCATACACAGACACACTGTCATCACTACAGGCGCTTCTCAGCAAAACCTACACATCGGATTGTGAGTGGTACAGCTCTTCGTAGCAGACTGTGTGTGGGAGGGACAGAGCCACAGGCGCTAAGTGTCTCTATAGCCCATGTGAAATCACATGTAGGCTGCGATGAGCCTCCAACCATACCAGCCACAATCACATGGAGAAACAGAGGGAGAGGGAGCTTTAGAAGACCACCAAGGATAGCAGCATGGCACAGGATGCCTGGGCTGTCTTCATGTTAAGGCCTTTTTCTTCACTGTTCCAAAGTATTCACCACTTAAAACAGATTAAGAGCTTGGGGAATAAACAGGCCCGATGCTACGAAGTGGGGAAACACAGGAGGAGGGTTTCGGGAATTAGTGAGCAGGACGAAAGGGAAAGAAGCCTTTCAGGAGATAACGCCTCTAGAAGTAATCGGGATTGTTCCAAAATATTAAGGCACTTGTGATGAAACAGATAAATGGGTGAACAAAAAAAAGAGGGTAGAAAGGAGACATTTGGATCGCTTCATGAGAAAGAAGATCTTCAAAAGCTCAGTTTTGGACTCCAATTAATAGATAAGATCCTTAGTGTTTTGCTTGTTATTCATATACGTCTCTTAACTGTTTATTTAGACTGAAGACCACCGTCCATAATATCCCCTCCGTGAATTACGTTCTGCCTCTTTCTGTTCGTTTTGGCTGGTTTCGGAGACAGAGGAGGTGGACAGTATCAGAGCTGAGGGTGATGAGTCTTTGCTACTGTGCCCCCGTCCTCTTCTTTCACATTTTCCCATCCGGCGTCTGTAGGGACATTTGTGCTAAGAGTGGGAGAAGTGCATCTGATTAGACCCCTGTGCATCTGATTAGTTTCCTATGGGAAAAACTGATGTAATGGTTTGCCATTTTTGGCCATTTATTAGTCCGGATACAAGTCAGTCAGTGCAGTCACTTCTGATATAATGGATATGATGTAGTTGACTGAAGTGGTTGCCAGTGGAAAACACTCATCACATAAATATACATGAATATCGAAGCAATAACACAAAGTCTCAGAAAAGAGAGAGAGAAAGGCCGGAGTCGTGGTGCCTCTGCTGATTCCATTATTTTGTACATCAAGACATCTCAAAGTGGATCATCGCACTCAATATCATGGCCCATTTCTCACACAGCACATAGAGAATCCTTGTTGGTTGCCAGTTTAACCCATTCTTAGAGAGTAAACTGGTCAGGGTAAAACCAGACTGAGAGTTAACTGGTAGCACAAAGCAAAAACGGTGTTGCTAATGTTTTTTCCTGGAGTTTAATGCACCTTGCACACTGATTTTGAAAGATGTTCAACTGTGTTTGAGGGCTGTTACATTCAAGGTTCCAGATGTCAAACTCGACAATGTTCGGTGACTGACCTAGCACCTCAGAAGACTCTAATCATCCAATCATCTGCACAAGAGATGAGCAGCTGTATAAGAAAATATCTGGTTCTTTGATTTAAAAAAAGGTCAAAGGGACAAGATTGTGCACATAAAAATGTCAATTTATTTATTCATATAGCACCAAATCACAACAGAAGTCATCTCAGGGCAGTTTTCACATAGAGCACGTCTAGACCGTACTCAACATTCCCCCATGAACAAGCATTTTGTGACAGCGGTGAGGAAAAACTCCCCTAGGTGGGCGGCCATCTGCTTTGACTGGTTGGGTTGAGAGAGAGAGAGACAGAGACACAATAACAACAACAACAATAATAATAGAAACATGACTAATAATAATAATAGCAGGCGTGGGCGTCAAGCAGCAGCAACGGGGTCTGCAGCCAAGTTCCATTGAAGCCTGTGATTCATAACCAAGCAGACCGTGACCGTGATCCAAAGAAACCTGAGAGACAAGAAGGTTCAAAAACTCTGAGGAGGAAAAGAACGTAAGGAGAGGTCAACTACAACTCCCAGGGAGCAATTTGGTTAATCACCAAGTTTTCAAAACACTTCACTGTCAGATTCAGGGTCAAGTTTGGATGTTGGAAGTTTTGTTCCCAACAGCAACAACAAAGCATTTTGAATATGAGTTCCTCTTCTTATGGTAAATAAGGCTCCTGGGTATTGTACTAATGAACGCCATTCAATATACCAAACTGATGGAGAACACATGATATCTCAAGAACTATGTTGAAATAATTTAAACCAATGGCCTCAACATAAATCTATAGTATTGTTACATCATCTAGGTGGTCCTCCTTCCCTTTACCAACACCTGCTATTAATGTGTCTTGTTCTAGGTAAGTTTTTAGTTGCCAATAGAGAATTTTAGTGTTTTATTGTGGTCTAAATTCAGATTAAGAGAGCACACCTGGCATGAAAATCCAAAAAACTTCTTCAGTAACTATGTCAGCATCACCCTTTTGTAACGTCAGTGAACTTGCATCCCAAAGTTTTTGACTCTGGTTGTGAATTTTATGTCGAAGTCAGCACGCTCACAGAAAGACAGCGCTCTGTTATGGGATTTGACAGAAAAGGTCAAAACCGGGTCGGATCGCCGCCAAAAAAAAAAACCTCTCTGATGAAGCTGGGAGTTTGGAGGCAGCCGCACACACACTCACTCAGATCAACAAAAGAGAAAAAGACAGTCAGAAATTGAGGGGGAGGCTGAGTGAGTGAGTGAACAAAGTGGATGCTGGTGTTAATCCCTCATCGATTCAGTCATGCTTCTTCTTTTAACATTTTTTTATCTGTGGGCATTGGGGACCTACAGAAAACACAGCTGTCTTTAAAATAACATTCAACTAAGTTGCCATAATGATGGTAGTGTTGATAATAGAGAACGCCACCAGCGAGCGCGGTGGGCGTTATTGTCCCTTATTGGGGCCCCCCCTCCACCACCCCACCCCTACTGGTTTGATTTGCACAAAAGATGTGAGAGGGAGGAAGATGATTACCATAACAAACACACACTTGCAGACGCACTCTTCCCTGGGGAAGTGTCAATCTAAGTGGGAGAGTATGTTGACATTTATAACCATATGGGGAGGGACATGGTCGCTATTTCTCAGCTGTTTAACTTCAATTAGGGAAGGAAGGAGGGGAGAAAGAGGAGGAGGGGGGGGACGAAGGAATGGGAACGACTTGTTACCGAATGGTTAAGTGGCGGCAGAATAGGCGCTAAGGGGGGAAACACATTTATGGGTGTCTCCTAAAGAGTTTGCATTGTGCCCCGGCCTTTGTGGCTTCACATTGATGGAGGACTGCTGATGGCTATAGGAGATTATGTATTGACGGAGGATGTTAATGCGGACCTGGGCCTTTTTTTTTTTTTTTTGCAAAGAGTGATTACACTGGCGAGGCCTCACATTGCGAGGAAGTTACATCCATTCACCTGAAAGCCAAAACAATATTTCAGACCTTTTCTTTTTTTTTTTTTTTTTTTAAGGTCAGCGTCAAGAAACGCTGCCCAGAACATCTCGAAAAATTGAGATGGTAGATCCCGACGGACCGGACCGAGAATGAAAGACAGGCAGAAGAAGAAGAAGAAGAAAAAAAAAACACCAATAATAAAATGATGAGGAGGGAAAAAAGGTCCTATTGGACAGGAAATAAAGTGTGCTGTCAGTCAGTAGCCGGAGTCACGTCTCCCAGGTTATTGCTTATTGTTTACTCCCCTCTGTAAAGGTCAGAGGTCACGGCGACCACATCTATTTTTCTCTCCCACCCACTCGCCCCATTCTTCTCCAAGCACAAGAAGGAACAAAGAGGGACGGTGGGGGCGGAGGGAGAGAGGGATGGAGGGTGGGGGGGGTGTGTGTGTGGTTGGAGGACGAGTTGGTGGCGGCAGCGGCGGTAGCGGTGGCGGCGGCGGCGGTGGTGGTGGTGGTGGTGGGTGAGGGGGAGTGGAATTAGAAAAAAAAAAATATAGAAAGGGAGAGCAGCGATCAGACAGCGCTGATAAGGAGAGGAGGCAGGGGCGGGGTGTTGCTGTGAGCTTTTGAGGGGGCGGCGGTGGCGGTGGTGGTGGGAGGATGGTGGGGAGTGTGGTGGGTGAGGGTGGGGGTGGTGGTGGGTGGGGGGGGTGATGTGTGTATTCAACTCCGGGCTGACTCCTCTTATGCTAATACAGCCAATTTCCTCTTTTATTTCATTTCTGGAGCCGAAATCTGCGATCTGCGATAAGGTTGCCGTGGCGACCGCCTGTTCCCCGGGCGGATGCGGGCAGCCGTGTGATGGAGATGTGTAAGTCGGCGGGAGCAGCAGGGAATGAATAATTTAAAACTCCACCAAACTGGAGAGATAAGAGAGAGCAGGGCTAAGGCCTCTCTCTCTCTCTCCCCCCCTCTCTCTCTCTCTCCCCTCTCTCACACACACACACACACACACACACACACACACACTATCCCCTCGCCATCCATCTCTCTCTCGCTCACCCTTCCCCACAATCCATCTCTCCACCTCACCCCTCTAACTCTCAATCCCTCCTTCCCTGCGCTCTCTCTTTTTTTTTTTTTTTTTCCCTCCCTTCTCTTTCACTTTCTATTTCTCTCTCTGGACATCTAAGGCTTCATCCTCCAAAGCAAGCTGACCTCCAAGGTCAAGGGCATGATGGGTAATTGAACTGGCGGTTTGGGGCAGCTGCTGGGAATCGGGCCTACGGATGATACAGCAGAGACGAGAGCGGATGGCGGCGGTAGTGGAAGGCCCGCGCGCTCACTCTCACTCTCACTCCAATTCAATCTCAGCTCTTTCTCCTCCTGTTCGATTTAAACGTGATGAATTCTGAACCGCCACCGCCGCCGCCGCGCTCCAGCTGCCAAGTGTGCGAGCATTCAGCGAACTTCGTATACTTCAAGTTAAGCCCACTTGGCTCGTGTCATTCTTACATTAGTCTTACATTACTCCCAACAACAGCCGCTCTCCAGCGCACAATAGCCCAACACTTGAATGTAACACATGCTTGGAATAGTTGAGTGTTCCAGCTGAACGGTGCTCCTGTGTAAACACACTGAGGCTTCAACGGTGACACGTTGTCCCGAGATACTCGTGTGTGTGTGTGTGTGTTAGTCATTGGTTAGCACAGGTGTGGTAGTTTACTAGAAACAATATTCTCCTATAAAACTATTTAAAACACATGTTGCTGATTTAGTGTTCAAGTCTGTTTAGTTGTTAGATGGTGTATTTTTTTTTTATATTATTGAGAATCAACAGTGGTAACGTCGAGTAAAAGCACCAGTAATGGAAAGCAACCAAGTATATTGACTCAAGTATTGCACAAAGCCAGTTTAAATGTACTTGTACTTGAGTACTTCTATGAAATCTTGTACTTTTTACTCCCCTGATACTTTTATTTTACTGCTATAGTTACTTTGCAGACAAAACATATGATCATCTAATAAAATATTTCATTTTTACCGAAGTGGCTGCACTAACAGTATTAAAAAGTAGTCAAAGTTATAATAGCTCCATTTCAACCAACTAAAACATCCAAATGCCACATACATGTTATAATAATTCAATAATATAAAATATAAGCATTTGCCATAAAGGGTCATTCTGTATAATGAGTACTTTTACTTTTGATACCTCAGTACATTTTGCTGTTTCTACTTCTATACTTTTACTTAAGTAAATTCTTAAATGCAGAACTTTTACCTCTAAGAAAGTATTATTTCTTTTACATTTCAGTATCTCTACTTCTAGTGAAGGGTTTGAATGCTTCCTCCGCCTCTTGTTTCAACTCTTTTGCCATTTAACAATCACAGAAGGAGAAATCCACCATTGAAGAAGCAGCCAAAGACTTTTGCCACCCACAGAAGCCTTAATATGATCAAAACCACACTGCTGATTAAATAAGAGACATAAATCAGAGTTTAAAACGTATATATCGTAAAGATTGATCAAATCATTTCAGGCACATTATCTTGGGATAATTGGAAGATGATTTAGCAAAGACAGGAAATCAGGAAGTTGATGCATGTTAAGGGCGAGTGGGGCGAACATACAGCAGTTTCTCAACTATTCTAAACTCACATATATGGATGAAAACGCAACAGTGTGAGAGAATCCTGGAAAAAGATTTTTTTAATTCAGAGTTTCTGGAGGCGATCATGCAGGTCACCGGCTCGGCCACTCAGCTGGTTTGGGCAGCGTGTGTGTGTGTGTGTGTGTGTGTGTTACGTTACAAGCTCGACTCCTGTCTGTCTGGCCTGCCAACCTGTTTTCATTCCACAGCCTTAGCCGTAGCACAAGGCTTTATCGCCATGGAGATAAACCGTGGTTATAAACACCCTGCAGGTCATGTCCAGGTGAGGGGTTCACGGCGAGGTGTGGCTGGACGCCGCCCACCTCTCCCACCACCACCACCACCACCATCACAAGCTCCTTCCCTCCCTCCCTCCCTCCATGGGTGTAGGGACCTGTCCTAGAAAGACACAAGGTGGAGGGAAAATCTGAACAAAAAAGCTGATTCATAAACAAGCCACACAGGGTGCCCGCACAGGTAATCTCAGCCCAAGCGTGAAGCCTTCATCCCCATGGCGCCAGGAGGCAGCCTGCCCCCGCCAGGACGCACACACACACACACACACACACACACACACAAAATAATAATAAAAAAAAAAACAATATATCCTCAACTTTTTTGGGTACATATCACTTCCAAACTCACAAAAGTAAGCTTTTTTTTTCTTTTTAAAAACGTGTTTTGTTGCACGTAAACTCTCTTAGCACCATCTTTCATCTGAAAACAAGATCTCAGCCCACATCCTCCGAGGTCTTCTTCACATCAAGGGGATCAGAAATGTGTTTTGTCTGCCAAGTGCAACATCTTACATTCCTTCATCTGACCCGTCCTACTCACACAAGAAAAAAACAAAAAAACGCAGAGAAAGACACGTACGGCAGCACAGCAACAAACAAAACTAAACATCTAAACACGCAGCTTCCTTTTCTTTTCTTTTTTTTTTTTTTTTCTTGCACAAAACACCCGCAGTTCCTCCACCGGACACATGGTGGCACTACGTACTTAGTGGAGACGCTGCAGCTCGGGTTCCCTCCATCCTGCCTTGAACATGGAGTCTCACCAGGCAGAACAGGGGCAAACACACACACACATACACACACACACACACACCTTGCAGATACTCCAGATTACATTGATAATACCAAAAATATTGGCCCATAGAAATAATACAACACAGCGATAACAGAATGCTATCTGGTTTGATCATGATACCACAACTAAACGCAAGCAGAATATCAACTCTCGCAAACAAGAAATAGGAAACTGGGCCTCACATCACTGAAATGACAAAATAAAACAAGACTGACACCCCTACTATCTGACACAAGTGAAAGCCAGTAGCTCAAAAAAGCCGCCGCCGCCGTCGTCGTGACGCGGCGGATGGAAATTACAAGTGAATTTTTCAAGTGTAGACTCGCTAAAGTGGCATTTCAGCTCTTCTCTCTATGTGAGGCCATGTAAATAGAGCAGTTTTTAAGAGGCTTTCAGGGGCTGCGTGTGAGCAAATATGATTTCATTAAACAGGATATGAGCTCTCTCTTTTTTTTTTTTTTTTTTTTCTGATGACTGTTAATCTAGATTAAGGTTTGTCTGGATATTCACAAATAGACGATGGAAGAATCACG